>NC_053158.1:23240839-23548339 GCF_016835505.1 Polypterus senegalus
ATGGACAGATGAGACAAAAGTGGAAATTTCTAGGTGACGTGGGTCCTATTAGATCCAATGTAAAGTGAATACAACATTCTGCATTAATAATATGATACCAAGAGTTAAACATGTTGATGTTAGTGTGATGGTGCAATGATGTTTTGCTGCCTCTTGACCCAAACCACTTGCCAGAAATAAAGAAACCATAAGTTCTGTTCTCTATCAGAAATGTCTTAAGGAGAGCGTTTAAATCATCCACCTTTGCACCAAACCTGAATTATAGCTGGGTCCTACAACAGGGTAATGATCTAAAACACAAAAAGCATGTCCACAGCATAACAGATGATAAGAGGGAAAACTGAAATTTTCGACTTGCATACCCAAAGTATAGATCTAAACATCACAAGACCTGTAACAATTAATGCTTGAAAACCCAGCAATTATTTCTGAAATAACTGTTCTACAAAGAATATCCAGGTGGAATTCCTCCACAGATGTGTTTGAGGCTGATATTGAATTCTAACTGGTTTTTGGTTGCAATCCTTACACCTGAAGATCATCAGTGGTTAAGTGCGAGGAGTAAATTACTTTTAGAACATTAGAAAAGTTGTGATGAGAACAGACCATTGAGCACAAAAAGCTCATCCATCAAATTCATCTGGATCGTCCAAAATAATAAAGTCGAAGGTTCAGGTTCCTAATATTCCACCCTCAGGCACTCTAGCTGGTAATCAGTATATAAACAAACAACAATACATATGTAATTGAGCAGTTGAGAAAAATATATATTCCTCCTTAATTTGTGGTAAGCATGGACTAATACAAAATTGTAAACCATGTACATCACTCTTAGCTTGCACTGCCTAAAATCTAGACACATCAGAAGCTCAATCGCATGATGTGCCAGTGAACAGTCTCAACATAGCCATTTGCTCAAACTTGGCTGGATATCTATCCATCCATCCATCCATCCAGTTTCTAACCCGCTGAATCCGAATAGGGTCATGGGGGTCTGCTGGAGCCAATCCCAGCCAACACAGGGCACAAGGCAGAAACCAATCCTGGGCAGGGTGCCAACCCACCGCAGCTGGATATCTATATTAGCTATATTAATGGAGGCTTCTAGAATATCAACGGACCCTCAACCGCTTATGGTTGTGCAGTATACTGGTACTGAAAGCACCAAATTTTAAAATAGTACAACAGCAGCATGTTATTAATTTAATTACCAGAAGTAAACAGTAAATTTAATGTACATATAACATCTACCTCGGACCCAGAACTGCTCCAAACTGCTGCTCGTTATGATTTACAGGGAACAATGCAGCAGGGAGGTGCTCGTATTTGTGAGGAGGAAGAATAAATAATAAATAATTATGAGAGATGGAAGTGCAAGGGTAATCCGTTATTTCCGTACCAGTACAGAAATGATCTGAAAGCTGGAATTGATACTAAAGTCAAAATTTTAGTCCCGATCCAATACTACGTTCACTCCCTGTCTTGTTTAGGATTATGCTGGACAGAACACTATAACTGGTAGCTTATTGACCAATCCTGATCGAATGAACGTAACACTACAGTCCACTTCAAAAAAGAAAAGCACAAGATATATGTTAAACTCTCCAAATCAGGGGAAAAAAAAGTATACTCAGCAGACAAATGCTATTGTCTAAACTGTTATGGTCTTTCTTTGGCAGAGCTCTATTTGCAACAGCAAAGCAATCCCAGGAATTTCCTTCCTGTTTAATATTTTCTGAAACAGAAGGAACAGGACATAAAGGACATAAACAGGAAAATAATATTGCTATTTGTATAGATGTTCTAATGTACTAATGCTTTGCAATTTAAAAATTAAGATATTTAAATAAGGTAAAGTATTTTTTGTAGCTACTGCAACTTTTAATCAGGTATACAATTGATCCCTCTCAAATATGAAGTACAAAACCAGTTCCTTAATATATCCAAGAAAGCTCTATACAGCACTACTGTGACATACACACAGTACATTTACAGTATTTATTTAGGTGATATTTTCATCTAAAGTGTGTTATATGTGTGATTATGATGTATCACTTAGTAAATATAACAGCTGTTTCTAGGTCTAAGGCTTACTTTTTTTTTTTTTAATTGCTGCCAATTTCGTACTTGAAAAATGTCCTAACAGTTGTACTTGTTTACTTAGATGGTCTGCCCTTGAGTCACTTCTGTAAATCATTCCACATCAGTGTGTTGTATAAAGTGGAAAAAAAAGTACTCTCGTATCTTATAATAACTCCCATCTTTGAAGATCGGCTAATCATAATGGATGAACATGCAAATAACAAGGTAACTTAAGCCAGTGCTAATAATTTTGTTAAACTTGCACCTGTGTGGATTAACCAGAAAGAGAGGATAAAACATCTGGAAAATATAAAGCTGAAAATGGTTGTGGTATGTGAATCCACTGCTGTTATTCAAAACTCAAAAAAACATGTAGAAAAGGTCTTGAAAAAGTAATCATTACTCAGCCTGAGACCTGAAAAACTCAAGTAAACATAGGTATTGCTTTCTATTTAAAATACTAGATGGAATAAACATAAAGCAGCCGCAAGAGTCTCACAAACAATAGCATAAACTAACAAATAATTACAACCTTACAGAGTAAAGCAGGTATTCTGTCACAAGTTTTTAATGTGTTTTTTTTTGTTGTTTTTTTAATAAGGTAGCTAAAGCTATTGGTTATATTCATCAAACTATACACACATATATTTTTCTGAATTAATTTATTCCAATATGAAATGAAGTGAAAAGAAACAAGAGGCTACCCATTATTGAAATGTATATTTTTATTATCAGTGTGTAATATGTACACATGTATGTTTATCGATATTTAAAATGTAATTTAGTTTTTAGCCACATTAACAGCTAGCACTGATTATTTTTAATCAATATTAATGTTACTTATGACCAAAGGTTATAATTTACATGGTATTAAAAAAATGTCAATATTTAGTAGAGACTCATTTTACAATAATAACAAGCAAGTCCTTTTGGATAAGTCTGAACCAGCTTTGCACACTGCTCAGGTGTAGGCTGTTTCGTTGAAAGAGTGTGACAAATTCTCAGTGGGATTGAGTTCAGGACGTTGACTAGGCCACTGTAGGACATTTTTTTGAGTCACTCCAGTGTTGCATTGGATTAATTCTTCGGATCACTGTCGTATTTTTTCACCAAGCTTAAGTATCTCAGTCAACTACATCAGGTTCTCTTCCAGAATTTTTCTGTATTTAGCTCCATTCATTCTTCCAACAGTCTTAACAAGATATTCAGTCTCTGCAGATGAAACACATTTACACAGCATTATGCTGCTGCCACCATTCTTCACTGTAGGGATAGTGTTTTTTGAGGCATTGGAATTATTGTATCTGTGGCATAACAGAGCACTTTGAATTTTGGCCGAAAAAGTTTATCTTGCTTTCTTCTGAACACAAACCTTTTCCTACATCTTAGCTGAGTACCTCTCATGCACTGAGGCACTGTCCTGATTAATGGCTTCTTTCTTTCAACCCTCCTAAATAGGCCACTGTTATGGAGGACTGTTGATATTGTGGACACATCCACAAGTATCCAAGTTTCAGCAAAAGTAATGACGGGCTTCTTTGACGCATCCCTTACCAGTCTACATCTTATTAGGCACTTTGTGTGATACACCTTTCATTTCCTGATGATGGATCTAATTGTGCTCACTGGGACATCCAAGCACTTTCATACTTTTCGTACCTATTTCCCATCTTGTTTGCATCACTTTGTCACTTACTTTTGTGGTATGCTCTTTAGTATTCATTTTCACAGTGAATTGACAGACTGGCTAATAACCCCAACATAGAGTGATTTTTATATCCAGAAAATGTGATCTTTACTGTAATTGCACACTAGTAGAAACTAATTATTTAATTAGGTCCAAAAGAGATGCAAATATGTCTTGTTTGGGTATACTTTGCCACTTTAAGCTTTTGGAACATATATAATTAGAATACTTATGCAAGCAACATTTGTAAAGTTTTTATTTTTTAGAAATATACTTTTGACAAATTATTTTGATTTTTAAAGATAATATTCTCATGGTAGGAATATGGTACGTATGTTATAAAATTCAGAGAATGTTGAGGACTTTCAAGGGTCTTGAATACTTTCACAAATATTGTTTGTTCACTTGCCATGTAGTATAAAATAACATAGTATAATCTGTTTAGTCTAATTCAAAGTCACTTGGGACCAGGACCTGTCTTAACAGCTCTGAGAAGAAGGTGTGAACCACCCTGCTTACCAGTGAATAACAGAAAAATGCCATTATTAATAGCTTCTCCTTTAACTATAACTACTTATAGTATACGGTTGGTATGAAGATCTCAGACTCTTAGAAGATCAGTTGCCTTGATTACTTGAGCAACTATTACATAGCAAAGTAGTCAGAAAATCCAATTGTTTTTTGCTAGCTCCAGTAACCAGTAAGAGTATAAGTATGTAGCAAACCCTAACTTCTGGGAGTGTGTTGATGTTGCCAACAGATTTGCATAGCGATGAAGGTGCTACGCTTTTAAGATGAGGGATGGATGGAATCAGGCCAACACCTAAGCCGTACAGAATTTCTACCCCAACACCTATTAAAAGCACACACCAGAAAAATGGCCAGATAGATTAAATGTATTACGCAATGTTTATTTACTATAATAACTATACACAAACACAGCAAGATGAAGGATGGATGGAATCAGGCCAACACCTAAGCCATAAAGAATTTCCACCCCAACACCTATTTACATATGCATATTTACTACAATAACTATATACAAACACAGCAAAGAAAGATAACACAAATACAAAAAGAAAGCCATGAGCAATCCCCAGTACGATATTTACAGTCCTGGAAAAGTCTTATGATAAGTGATGAGTGTGGATCCTGAAATGCAAACAACAGTTAACAGAAGGGAAGATGTGGTAGAATAATCTCCTTTTGTAAACTGCTTCCCAGAAAAATGAATAATGAACACAATCCTGCCACCAGAGTCCAGAAGGTGAATCATCTTCTGAGGTGCGCCTCTTCACAAAGAGCAAACTGTAGACAGGATTGGGAGGAAAAAGTACCAACTACTGTCTCTGTATCCGATGGCCGTGCAAAAACCTCCTCTGCCACGAACATCCAGTTCATAAAGGGATTTTAGGTGCAAACAATGATGAAGTTTGTGGAAAATGGAAAAGTCAAAAAGTCCCACCTCATCCTTCTCTTGCAGTTTACATGTACAGTGCCTACAACAACAAACTACAAATCTCACAAGCCCCTATGCATCTATGTAAACCTGTTTAAAGACACAGACCCCATATTTACAAACCAGGCTCCTGAGATACCAGTGTGGGTACTAACATTTAACAATCACCAAACAGGACATACTATGCAAAAATGAAAAACCCCTATGTGGCAACACTTACAGGTGCGTTCCAGAAATTATAGTTTTATTTTCTTAATAATCTGAGCTTAAATAACATGGTAAAATTTTAAATTTTCCATTCAAATTAAGCTAGAGCAGGATAATTTGAGGATAAAAACTGGGTTCAACAGGTACAGAAATAATTTTGCTATGCCAAAGGGTCATTATGAACAATGTCTTCTATGTGAATATAACGTTTTAGGAAAGGTAGAGCCCAGGCTAAATAGTTGGGGGTTTTTTTTCCCTTTATAAAATATGCAATGCCTAGATCTGCTACAGTATCTTACTACTTAAGAATGCTAAAGTTGAATCTTGGATGCAGACACCATCCATGCAGAGTCTGCATGTTATCCCTTTGCCTAAGGGCTTTATTCTCTGTGTACTCCAGTATTCCTCTCATATCCATGTAGATTAGCCTGAAAGGTGACTCTAAACTCTGTGAATGTGTATATGACCCTGTGCCTTGCAACAGACTGCCATTCCTTCCAGAGTTTAATCCCTGAAATAAAGTAAATGTGCTAGAAAATTGATACATGAATAAAAGACAAATATGTTTGCAGTTCTGAGAAAAAAAAGACAACACCGTAAATTAATAAGAAATGTGATAGCATAATTAAACATAATACACATCTTTAAATTTTTGTAAAGTTAACTGGAATAAGAATAGCAGTATTTACAGAAGTAAAGTGTAAAAAGATTTAATAATTTAATTTGAGTTCACAGCCTGAATACATTTTTTCATTTGTAACTCCTGCCCTGAAAGGTTTAATTAAGCATTACAAAACTTAACAAATGATTTCATCAAAGATCTAATTACAACTCTGCTCTGTTAAGCATAAGAATCATTTGCAATCTCTTGTTTTCCTGCTGTAATATTCATGGATTTTTTTCTTTGTTTTCTGAGGTGTCAGATTCACTAGGTAATTGATTATATCTTGCCACAAGAAATGTATGCCTAGGCTTTATTTAAACCATTAAGATACACTTTACTTCCCACATGGGACTGGAGGAGTTCAAAACATTTAAAACGCACATTCTCGCCAGTAAAGGTTACATCAGACGTTTTGCAACACTGTGCAGCAAAACCAACACCCAACTTGTCAGGGTTTTTCCATTAGCTTGTAGTTTGTCTGCTCTCCTAATCTGGAGCAACAGTCTGTTAAAGCGTCAGTAGACACTGCTGCTTACAGATATTTACTTACACAGCCAAAATGTTGGCACAATTTAATTAATTAATAAAAATGCAAAAAATGGAAAAATTCTGACTTTAAAATAGAATTTAATTTGAAACTCTCAGAGAATAGGAAGAAAATTGCTGCACATGCAACCAAATTAGATTAAATGAAGTTTTTTGCCATTCAGCGAATGTCAGCATTGTTTTCGGCCTGAGGTATATGTAGAATATTACAAAAACATTATCATATATATAATATACATCAAAACACACTATAGCGATACATAAACACTGTATCACATTTGTGGGCACAGAAATTATAAATGATTTATATATTACTTAAGGAAGGGTACACATTCATCGAGACTGACAATGAAAATAAAATTCACCATTATCAATCAAATGCAAATTGGAAACACTTTTAAAATATTATGTTTAATGGAAATTTTGCCACAAATATAGTCAACAGAGATAATTAGTATGGAGGCATAGATTCAAAACAAGAATCTAAAAAAAGCTGCTCACAACCAAGTACCTTCTACTCCTTTTATCCATTTTTCTTACTAACTAGTTAGCACTAAGATGGTATGAACAGATTTTCATTTTGTTAAAGATTTAAGATTACAACATAAGACTGATCCAAATTAATTTATGAAGAAATGAAACAATAAAAGTCCACACATCCTTTTTAACAAACTGCTCAGTCCAGAGAGTCTGAGCCTATCTAGTAAAATTGGAACAAGGCACATGTAATTGTATGGCATGAGTCTATTACTGGGCACAATCTCACACAATCTTTAGAAGAGACTAATTTCTCATTGGAATAACTTAATAATGCACTATTCAAATTTTTATACAAATCAGCTTGCTAGGTATAGTATGTTGATACACTGCCACTCACATCAGTTCTGTTCAAAACAGACATAAGATCTAGCCAATCAGATAACTTGTGGTTATGAAGCTCATAGGCTGGGAATAGGCAAGAGCGCTATGTCAAAATGCTAAAAACTACACAACCTACCTAGCCTCGTGATCACTTCACATGAAAAATAAATGCCTCAGAGAGGTGAACATCAACTCAGCACCTCCAACAGGAAAAGAACACTGTAAAATATTTTTTTGTAAAATGTAACATAGATGTCAACAATGCTGCTATTAAAATTGCTGACTCAATTTGATAGACAGTTTTACACAATTTTGGGTTTGTGTTTAAAGGTTTGTATCCTGAAGTGGAGTGCCTGTTTTTTTTGTTATCATGGTTGATTTTCTGTATATAACACATCACCTAAAATGTACTTATAAATTAGTTGATCAGATCAGAGTGGCTATGTAGCACTCCTATCTAGTTTTGTACTCTGTATATGTGACAATATTGACCCTATAAAACCCCCTCCCTTATCGGCTATTAGTCCAGGATAATCTGTTAACCCTATGAACGGTCGCACAAGTACAAAAGATCAGAGAAACTCAAAATTACACAGCACAAAAGATTTATTTCTATTTACAATTAGATGTTTGTTTATAGTGTATTATGTTTCTTTTGAATTAAATGAACAACAAATATGGATAGCACTGTGAGAGATGAGCTGAACTGAAAATGTACCATTTCAGTGAGATTCCATTTTAGAAGCTGACATTACTTTATTTATCCTTCCACATCCCGGACACCTGCTCCCTTCCTTAACTCTTTGAAGGCTGATTTAAAATTTTTCCATCATGGCTGTAAACTACATTTTTCCTGGAAAAACATAACTTTGTGCTAAAAATGTCAACATTCTTTTTATCACTCAAACTGTTGAAATCATATAAGTAAAAAATCCATGAACACTCTGTACATTATTACTTTGAAGCATATGACATTCAAAGAAACCAACTGCATACAATGCAGAGTCCCATTGTTTGAAATATCTGTTGCACTGCTGATGTTCTTCTTCAGCAGGAACCTTCACTGTCACTTTTCTTCTGACAGCTCAAAATCCTCATCTGACGGGCTAAAATCTGAGTCATCACCAACACAAAACAATCTTCTGCAAGGTATATTTTCAAATTATTTACTGATAATTTGGATGGTTTAGGAGAACTTTTTTCCTCAGTGCCCAATAATGTTTAGTGAGGCCAGGGCAACATCCTCTGGAGCTGTAACAGTCAACATTGGATGGGATCCATCCCCCTCAAACCACCATACCCCGGGGTATATAATGCTGATCTTTTGTATTACTGACTCTGTGGAACTTAGTTATTAGTAGATCAGATAAGTAAATAATGAAGGTACTCAACATTTTATTTTTATGAAACCTATACAGCATAAATAATGAGTTCTCTGCTTGTTTCGATCTACGTATTCCACGTCAATTTAAGAGAAAGGAGGCATGTGCCATATACATGCAAAATTAGCCACGTGGATACAATTACAAACCTTGAAGGAGCCTGACGCCCCACCGCCCCAAACCAAAAACAGGAGAGTCTATGAAATAATAATAATAGCAAAAGATTTATTACTATTTACAAGACATTTCTATATTTTTGATAAAAGAAAAAGTGCAAAGCATCAGCACAGTTTGGAGAGCCTTCAGCATGCCTTTGGCTTTAATCATGATATGACACTTTGCATTTTCTGACTATAAAAGACCTAACAATTTTTTTGGACTTTTGACTATGATTTCGGCATTTCTACTTTGTTTTGACAGAATATATCATTGCGCGTCTTTGACTCTGTTCCTTCTTCTTTGATCTCATGGACAGTGGTGCAGTGGTTGGCAATGCTGCCGCGCAGCTCAGGTCACCTTTTTGGCCACAATAATTGGTCTAGTATAGTTGGCAGCTCTCAGGATGATTGCACCATTATAATCCTGTCAAATCTAGTTCAGTTAGTCCTTCCCCATTGACTTCAATGCACTGCGCCGAATTCAGTGATTTTCGCAAACACTTCTGTGATTTTCCCGAACCCGAGGCAAAGCAAACACCGTGGGTTCGCTCATCACTAGCTGTCACTATATGAAAGTTCTCTTAAAAATAAGAGATAAAAACTTTATTTCTTTTTTGGAAATTTGTTCCTTAAACAGCCTGGGTCATATAAAACTCATAGTGAATTGTCTAAATGGTTCACTTCATATACTAATGTGCAGCAAATTTGCCTGAGACCAGAAAGTATGATGACTGGGCGTAATTACTGTTAGAATTTACATAGCCCAAAACTAGCCTAAATAAACTAGCAAAATTGAAGATAACAAGACCAATTGCTTTGAAAGTGTCTTAACTGTTTGGATCAGAATGGTGCTTTCTGCTTGTAGTAAACAGAAGAGATTAGTTTTTAAAGGCATATGACAACAAGTACTTTAAACATAGCCAGGCCTGTAACGCTATTGGACTAAAGATCATCAACCAAACAAAAGAGAAAAGCTAATAGTTCCTAAACAGACAAAAAGGTCAAAATCTAAGTATAAAACCAAAAGAAATTTCTCAAAAATCAAATATTCTCTCGCTACACACAAAGTACACAAGTACTATGGAGTATGTGGCTTGGCCTTAAATAAGATGGCTGTCAAACACACCTAATTGCACCACACAACATTCAACACGCATGCTCCATTATTGGTTTAGCTTTTTCTTCAAAACTTAATCTTTAAATTTTTAGTTCCTTGTTTTACGAGAACTCATGAAAATGTAGGGTGCCACAATGTCAATGGGGAATAACATTAAGTTTCATTACACTCCAGAAGTTGCGCTTGATAATATCAAAACTATATGACAATATAGAAAACTAAATCAAGAATAAAAATAACAAATGCTATGATCATAGCCATTGTATTAATTTTAACACTTAAAAAAATTTTAAATCACTGTGTTTGAAAGCCTAATTATTTTCTCAAGCTTGCATTCCCCTGCAGTTTTTGCTATACTTTAATTATGTGTTCTTCTTCTATATCCCAAAGATCTGTATCTCAAATTTACCAGTGACAATAAAATGAAGCAGTGCAGTAAATGTGAATGCATGCATCAGTGTGTTCTGTATTGGACTATTGTATCATCTAGCTTTGGTTTCTGATACTGAATTGGGTAAGTGGATTACAAGGATGCTCAATTATTCATTATGAAATTTTCTCCCTCCTCTCGGTCACATTAAGACACAAACTAACTGAACAGTATTTTCTACATGCTGTTACTAAAAGGAAGAATACTTTGCCTGGTTCACCCAGAAAGGCAGAGCATAGAATTATAGTACATAATTCCACACCAAAAGCTAAATGCTTCCGATAAGGTAAACTTTGCCAATGTTTCTGAGAAAGCAACCTCTGCAAAAGCATCTGCAGAGGTTGTGGGACTAAATTAGTCCCACAGCTCCGGTCTCTAATGTGTGGTTGAATTCTCAAAAAGTATAGGTTTATTAAAAGTTATGGCTATTTATATAAAAAAGTGCCAGCAATTTCTAGATCTCCAACATCTCAGGATAAATAAAACTATTTCAGAGATATAACGTTTATTTTTTCTTGAAAATGTAATATCTGAAATTTGTACTTCTTTGTTTTAGGAGAACTTACAAGAATGCAGCTTGACACAATGTTTGTGAAGAGTAAATTTGTATTTTCCAGGCTCATCTTTCAGGATTTCGTAAGCTGTGCTCGAAAACAGTTACTGACAATCATGGAACCTTAATTTAACGATGAAGAGGTCAGTGAGTTTTTTGGGCCCTAGCTGTGAAAAGCCACCGTCAAGTTAGTTGTGTTGGCATGAATTAAAGATTTCTCACATTTTCCTCATCCTGTTTTGGGTTTGAAATAAAGGGTGGAATTGCAAGCATACAAAACCAGTCCAGTCTGAAACCTTATGAGCACTACAACCTCTGTAGTGACAAAACACTTCAATACAATACACTATGCTAATTTATGGCCCCTACTAGACCTGACAACAATGTCTTGGGAGTCTATAGGAAATGGAAATCCCCATCAGAAAAATACCCCATTAAGAGAAACATTCCCTCTCTACCTACTTCACCCTCCATGTTACCCCGATGATGCTTTAAAAAAAAAAAAAAAAAAAAAAAAGGTTTTCAAATATTAACTAACCCTTCTTTAAAATGTTTAAATTGTGATGGTTTGATAAAGTTAAAATTAGTTTCTCACAGTTTGGGCCTGTTCTCAAAAGGACTTGCAGTCTGCTGAATAGTCTAATAAAAGGTTTGCTACTGAATGGTAACACCCCACTGAATGAATGAAGGTTAGTATTTAAACTTTTTTTTTCCCCCTAACGTGGTTTTAATGGGTCAGTTGCACTGCACATTCACTACACTGTCACTAAACAAAAATAAATAAATAAACATTGAGTAAATCAGAGCAAAACGAGTTTCCTGCTCAGGACTGTTGAGTTCAGTCTCCATTATAGACTTACAAGCCCAGAAATGCATGAAGACCACAGATGATGATGATGATATTAATAATACTACTAATAATAATAATACAACACCCAGATTAGGTAGTTGCAGCATGTACAGTGGGATGCAAAAGTTTGGGCAACCTTGTTAATAGTCATTATTTTCCTGTATAAATCGTTGGTTGTTACGATAAAAAATGTCAGTTAAATATATCATATAGGAGACACAAACAGTGATATCTGAGAAGTGAAATGAAGTTTATTGGATTTACAGAAAGTGTGCAATAATTGTTCAAACAAAATCAGGCAGGTGCATAAATTTGGGCACCGTTGTCATTTTATTGATTCCAAAACTTTTAGAACTAATTATTGGAACTCAAATTGGCTTGGTAAGCTCAATGACCCCTGACCTACGTACACAGGTGAATCCTATAATGAGAAAGAGTATTTAAGGGGGTCAATTGTAAGTTTCCTTCCTCCTTTAATTTTCTCTGAAGAGTAGCAACATGGGGGTCACAAAACAACTCTCAAATGACCTGAAGACAAAGATTGTTCACCATCATGGTTTAGGGAAGGATACAGAAAGCTGTCCCAGAGATTTAAGCTGTCTGTTTCCACAGTTAGGAACATATTGAGGAAATGGAAGACCACAGGCTCAGTTCAAGTTAAGGCTCCAAGTGGCAGACCAAGAAAGATTTTGGATAGACAGAAGCGGCGAATGGTGAGAACAGTCAGAGTCAATCCATAGACCAGCACCAAAGATCTACAACATCATCTTGCAGCAGTTGGAGTCACTGTGCATCGTTCAACCATTCGCGCACTTTACACAAGGAGATGCTGTATGCGAGAGTGATGCAGAGGAAGCCTTTTCTCACCCACAGCACAAACAGAGCCGCTTGAGGTATGCTCAAGCACATTTGGACAAGCCAGCTTCATTTTGGAATAAGGTGCTGTGGACTGATGAAACTAAAATTGAGTTATTTGGGCATAACAAGGGGCGTTATGCATGGAGGAAAAAGAACACAGCATTCCAAGAAAAACACCTGCTACCTACAGTAAAATATGGTGGTGGTTCCATCATGCTGTGGGGCTGTGTGGCCAGTGCAGGGACTGGGAATCTTGTCAAAGTTGAGAGACGCATGGATTCCACTCAGTATCAGCAGATTCTGGAGACCAATGTCCAGGAATCAGTGACAAAGCTGAAGCTGCGCCGGGGCTGGATCTTTCAGCAAGACAACGACCCGAAACACTGCTCAAAATCCCCTAAGACATTCATGCAGAGGAACAAGTACAACGTTCTGGAATGGCCATCTCAGTCCCCAGACCTGAATATAATTGAAAATCTGTGGTGTGAGTTAAAGAGAGCTGTCCATGCTCGGAAGCCATCAAACCTGAATGAACTAGAGATGTTTTGTAAAGAGGAATGGTCCAAAATACCTTCAACCACAATCCAGACTCTCATTGGAACCTACAGGAAGCGTTTAGAGGCTGTAATTTCTGCAAAAGGCTGATCTACTAAATATTGATTTCATTTCTTTTTTGTGGTGCCCAAATTTATGCACCTGCCTGATTTTGTTTGAACAATTATTGTACACTTTCTGTAAATCCAATAAACTTCATTTCACTTCTCAAATCTCACTGTTTGTGTCTCCTATATGATATATTTAACTGACATTTTTTATCGTAACAACCAACGATTTATACAGGAAAATAATGACTATTAACAAGGTTGCCCAAACTTTTGTATCTCACTGTATTTATATCGTTCTGTGGGCACCTTCAACAGGGAGTAAAACTAATACAGCCTGTTGTTAGAGGATCTAGGACAAACTGCAGGGAATTTACCTCATAAATGGTCTGGAAGCATCTAGACAATCCATAGGAGTAGCTAGAAAATATACTGAAAATACTGTTAAGTAGGTATTTCCAATTTGGCATGTTATAACCACAACATCTTGCCTGGAAAAAGAAAACCAAACTGCAGTGGTAATTATTAACATTCAATTATTATTTATGTGATCTTAAACTGCAAAGCCGAGGATAAATCTGGTTTGCAAGTTTTCACTAAATACCACACCCATTCTTGGCACATGTGCAGTCTTCCATGCTTTAGCCATGTATGTGTAGATTATCTTTCCACACACCTAGAGATGCATTTTGTTAGGCTAACTGACAATTTAGGCCTGGCCCTGTGCGAGTGTCTGTGTGGGAGTGTGCATTAAGGAGCCATGCAAAGGACTGATATTTTGTTCCAGGGATGGTTCTTGCATTACATCTGGTAATGCTGAACTTCCAATGACCTAGAACTAGATTAAACTACCAGGTATTCTTATTTTTGACTTGTTGAAACTTGAAGTCATCATGAAAACAAACATATTTAGGGTAATCATATCTAATTTCAAAGGTATAAAATGGCATTGCCTTTTGACAGAATCTGTTCTGCAGTTCGGCAAAAAACAAAAATAAAATCCCCAAAATAATTCAATTCTATTATTTCATCCTACACAGATCTTAACACAAAAATAACATTATACTAAAATAAAGGATTCCTCAGTGAGCCAACTCACTGCACTTAAAAAAGGGATATTTCCCCACTTCACCCCTTCCCTTATGGGATATGTATCTGTTAAGAAAAAGAAAATTCTGTTAGTTTATTGGTCTTGTATCATACAATCCCCAAAAAAACTATAAGAACTGATTGGCATTTATAAATATTGTGCTGGAGTGAGAATATTTGTGTTAATCCTTTTCACAGTCTTAAATTTGAGTGTACAGTAGTCATAAATATTAGGCAGAGATATTACCAATTCATGAGTCTGCACCACAAAAAGGCAAAAGCCTCAGAGCGCTAGTATCTGGCGATTATTATTTTCTACAACAGAGCATTCTCTGGGACTGCGATTAGCCTGCTCTAACAATGACCAAAATACAAATTGCTTTATTACTGCATCAACATAAAAGGCAAAGAATTTAGACTCTGGTTAAAAAGCATCCCAGGTGGAGAAGAGGATAAGAGGGCAAAATGTGTTCAAAGCTCAGGAAGAAATACCCAGACAATTTAATTACTCGTTTAGCAATGCAAAACCTATCCCTACCTGTTTTCCTTATCTGTTTAACCTTTTGAAATTTTAATATTTTTCACCTGGCTACTGTAGCTCTTTCATAATTGTTTTGCTGCTGTTTCTAAAAGATTTAATTGCCAAAGTTTGTCATTGGTTTGTATTCCTACAAGGTGCCAGTTCTAATTCTTTCCTTAGTACACACTTTTGCTCTTATTTTGCAAGGATATAAAACAAAAGACTGAAAGGTGCCATATTCTGTCAGACTACATTGCAACTAATCCAGAACCCGCTAAGTGTATTAAATAGTAATCTTTTAAACAATAAAATCTAACAGAAGAACTAACCAAAAAATACCAGACTGTAAGTTATACAACATTGCATTTTAAATCAAAAACCCCTAACAAATAAAAATGCAAAGAAAATAGTAAAATCTAGGTAGTTTAATGTCAACTGGCTGTTCATTACATGGGATTTCATTCCGTCAATGACGACTAACAATTACAATAACAAATAATGGGTTTTTGAATGAACTATCTGCTGTATAAGATACAAGATTTCTAGGTAATTTACAATTTTTTATTGTGACATTTGACATCATTTTCTAAGCTTAATGAACCTAAATTTATGTATTTGGTAATTTCACAATTTACTGGACCACAAAAAAAATCCCACAAAACCTCAAATGATTTTGCTTCCAACAGAATATGCCAACCAGATATGGAAAGCTTCCATAGTTTTATAAACACATACTGTATTTCATGCCAGGAAGTAATACTATATATAGTTATTAAGGTATATGAAGTCTAAAGAATGCAGGCAGCATGGAGAAAACAAAGCTAATGTTTTCTTCATCTTTTCTCCAATGCTATAAGCATTCTCCAATGTCTATCTGTTCAAATGCTAGCAAATAACTTCAAACTTCAGTTTTAGCTAAGGCATGAATTTTGTATTTGCAATTAGCATATTTTTCACTGTCTTTTCTATATAGCCCTTTACACTGCTACTGAGTTGTTCTTGTAAATATAATATTCTGTGTATTCAAACACTTTCAAAATATTGGGAAGGCAGCATCTTCTTGTCTTAATACATGCCTAATACTCTTACAGCACCTAACTGGATGGCTTACTTTTTATCTGTAACAGCCAAGTTAAATGGAAGTTAATAGTACAATAAAGTTACGTATGCATTACACAAAAAAATAAATACATAAAAATCGCCCTATAAAGGAACAAATCAAACATTAAGTATATGGTAGCCCATCATCAAAGTTGTTCTCTACTAGTATTCTTTAAAGATATTGCTTAACAAATGTAATCAATGCAAGCACTCTAACCAAATGTTGGCATTTCTAATCAATTACTACTTGCTGTATGCACTTTGGGGAAAAAAGAGGGATTTGAATAAAACTGGTTTAGCCAATAATAAAGTGTTTTGACTTATACCACAAAATTGATAAATATAATTAAACACACACAGTGGGTATTTTATTTAACTTTATTTCAAATGCTCGACAATTACTTCCCACTTCTGTTTCAAATTGTGACTGCATCTTGAGAGAGGGTACTCTTCAGTGCATCACTGCAGTACAATGTAATGCTGTTTCAGTGTTTATAAAAAACTTTACAAACTCCATAAAAGTGTAGACGTGTCTTTCACACAAAAATGTTATGCACTTGGAAGTTTATTTTACATACATACAAAAAATCACAAACAAATACATACAAACACACACACAAACAAATACATTTATATATATATATTAATTCATACATATACATATGCACACACATATATATTTTATATACACACATACTCTATACCTGATGGATACAGGTCTGGAGAGCATTTAATGGAAATCACATGGACAGCCTTCATTCGCCAAAGTAATGTCTTTTTTGGCAGCAACAAAAACACTGGATGCAGGGTAAAATGTCTAATGAGTATGTTAGATGTGACTGTACCATTATTCCTTGTTTTTCAAGCTCCTGCTGAACAAATACAGAGTGGCATCCCGTGCCAGGCAAACACAATACTGCATCTATGTGCTTGGTCAACATGCACCTGCTGTAACATCTGTAGTGTTTCAGTTGCTGACTTTCCAAGAAGCTCTGAAAATATGTTGGCTCATTGCTCAAAAATAAACATTTTTCACTTCTGTGATGCAAAATGCACAGTTTTCTGCCAAACTGAGGAGAAAACTCCTTTGTAAATGTTAGTAACTAAACAACTGGCATACTGATTTTCATACAATTGGCATATATATATATATATATATATATATATATATATATATAAACTGCTCAAAAAATTAAAGGAACACTTTGAAAACACATCAGATCTCAATGGGAAAAAGAAATCCTCCTGGATATCTATACTGATATAGACTGGGTAATGTGTTAGGAACGAAAGGATGCCACATCGTTTGATGGAAATGAAAATGATCAACCTACAGAGCCCTGAATTCAAAGACGCCCCAAAAATCAGAGTGAAAAATTATGTGGCAGGCTAGTCCATTTTGCCAAAATTTAATTGCAGCAACTCAAAATTGTATGCAGCACTTTGTATGGCCCCTGTGTTCTTGTATACATGCCTGACAACATCGGTGCATGCTTCTAATGAGATGACAGATGGTGTTGTGGGGATCTCCTCCCAGATCTGGACCAGGGCATCACTGAGCTCCTGGACAGTCTGAGGTGCAACCTGGTGGCATTGGATGGACCAAAACATAATGTCCCAGAGGTGTTCTATTGGATTTAGGTCAGGAAAGTGTGGTGGCCAGTCAATGGTATCAATTCCTTCATCCTCCAGGAACTGCCTGCATACTCTCACCACATGAGGCCAGGAATTGTCGTGCACCAGGAGCCACTGTACCAGCATAGGGTCTGACAATGGGTCCAAGGATTTCATCCTGATACCTAATGGCAGCCAAGGTGCCTTTGTCAAGCCTGTAGCGGTCTGTGTGACCCTCCATGGATATGCCTCCCCAGACAATCATTAACCCACCACCAAACTGCTCATGCTGAATGATGTTACAGGCAGCATAATGTTCTCCATGGCTTCTCCAGACCCTTTCACTTCTGTCACGTGCTCAGGGTGAACCTGCTCTCATCTGTAAAAGCACAGGGTACCAGTGGTGCATCTGCCAATTCTGGTATTCTATGGCGAATGCCAATCGAGCTGCATGCTGCTGGGCAGTGAGCTCAGGGCCCATTAGAGGACATGGGGCCCTTGGGTCACCCTCATGAAGTCTTTCTGGTTGTTTGGTCAGAGACATTCACACCAGTGGCCTGCTGGAGGTCATTTTGTAGGGCTCTGGCAGTGCTCATCCTGTTCCTCCTTGCCCAAAGGAGCAGATACTGGTCCTGCTGATGGGTTATGGACCTTCTATGGCCCTCTCCAGCTCTCCTAGAGTAACTGCTTGTCTCCTAGAATCTCCTCCATGCCCTTGAGACTGTGCAGGGAGACACAGCAAACCTTCTGGCAATGACACGTATTGATGTGCCATCCTGGAGAAGTTGGACTACCTGTGCAACCTCTGTAGGGTCCAGGTATCACCTCATGCTACCAGTAGTGACACTGACTGTAGCCAAATGCAAAACTAGTGAAGAAACAGTCAGAAAAGATGAGGAGGGAAAATGTCAGTGGCCTCCACCTGTTAAACCATTCCTGTTTTGGGGTCATCTCATTGTTGCCCCTCTAGTGCATCTGTTGTTAATTTCATTAACACCACAGCAGCTGAAACTGATTAACAACCCCTCTGCTACTTAACTGACCAGATTAATATCCCATAAGTTTCATTGACTTTATGCTATACTCTGATTAAAAAGTGTTCCTTTAATTCTTTTGAGCAGTATATATATATATATATATATATATATATATATAGTCACGCTTGGGTCACAGATTTTCAGAGACACAGGAGGTTGTAGAAAACAGGAATTTTATTCAAACACTGCAAACAAACATTTGCTTCTTTTTCTAAAGCTTAAACGTGCTCAATGACAAGTCAGAGATGACAGTTCCGCTAGGAGAAGAGAATGTCAGAGATAGAGAGAGATAAAAGCAAAACAATCAATTCCAAAACTGACAGACGCTGCACAAGGCTTTTAAGTAAATGTAGTACAGCGCGAGGTCTTTATTACGCGTTATAAGCGCCAAGTGAGAAGGGTAAGGAGCAACGTGAAGGTAGACTGTGTTTCAGGGGTATTCCCAGGGCGTCTGTGTCCTCTTGGGTGCGATCACCCCTCCAGCTTACTATATATATATATATATATATACACATACATACATACACACACATATATATACACTGTATCTCTATTATGAAAAAAATTTTGGGAGGGAGACGAGACGTGATCTTCTCGGAAGACAATCTGATGTCCCGCGAAAGACTAACGTCACGCGGGAAAAGGCAGTGAGACAACATTTAAAACAAGTTCGCAGACATCTAACCAAGCAGTTGTTGGAATGCTTTTGGCAGACAGACATCATGTGCTCCCAGCTCTTAAAACAATGACAAGCGACAAGCAGATCACACAGCTTGCCAGCAGCAGCAGCAGGAAGCCAGCAGATGATCTGGGTGCTTCTCCTTTGCGTGCGTTCAGCCCCCCCTTCACAACGCAAGCATCAGAGACACGAAGTGGCAAAAGGACAGCTGCTATACAGGCATTTAAATGATTGACGTGCAGCGTGACAAAAAGAACACGCAGCTCGCCAGCAGCAGAAAGACAGCAGATGATCCGATGGCATCTCCTTAGCGTGCATTCAACCACCCCCCTTCACAACACGAGTAGTGTTTTACGTCCTGTGAGAAAGATTTAACCATGCCCAGAGCCGGAAATAAAGGACAAGTATTGTTTTTACAAAAGTTTTAAAGCAAAAGTGAAAACCTTCTTCTTTCCCATTTTGGACTCGGTTTTCGGGTTTTGGCGATGCTGTGGTGATTCCTGATTCCGCGTCTTCTCGGGTTCGTTCCCACAGAAATTTTGATTCAGGTCCTCTGCAAACGGCGCTAGAGTATCCTGCCGGCTACGCCACTGTGAACGATAGGGGGCGCCTCGCTCCCTTGAACCCCTGTCCACGACTCCAGACACCAGGTAAAAGTCCAAATGTTGACTTTATTTCTCTTCCACAGTGCACAAAGCACACTCTCCTCCACAATACTCATAAATCTCACAATAATACAATAATAAACAAATAACCAATCCTCCAGCTCCCAGGCAGCGTTGCCACCCTTCCACCCAGCTCAGCTCGTTGTCTGGGAGTTCCCACAGTCCTTTTATACTTCCTGACCCGGAAGTGTTTCTGCCCAATAGTCCACAAGTCCTTTTCCTTCCGGGTCAGGGTAAATCGTCCCTTTCTTCAACCCGAAGTCCGTCGCTCTTCCTGTGACGAACCTCCGGTCACAGGGCACGAAAAGCCCTCGGTCCTCCCTGCAGCTCCCTCCTGTGGCCCCACGGCATCCAGCAGGGCTTTGCATAAAAACTCCAATGTCCATGATGCCCTGCTGGTCTTCTGGGGACCTCCTCGCTGCAAGGAGGGCTCCACCTGGCGGCTTGGGGGTATTGGCCGGGATAAATGGCCGCCATCCATTACAACACATACTCTATACCTGATGGATACAGGTCTGGAGAGCATTTAATGGAAATCACATGGACAGCCTTCATTCGCCAAAGTAATGTCTTTTGGCAGCAACAAAACACTGGATGCAGGGTAAAATGTCTAATGAGTATGTTAGATGTGACTGTACCATTATTCCTTGTTTTTCAAGCTCCTGCTGAACAAATACAGAGTGGCATCCCGTGCCAGGCAAACACAATACTGCATCTATGTGCTTGGTCAACATGCACCTGCTGTAACATCTGTAGTGTTTCAGTTGCTGACTTTCCAAGAAGCTCTGAAAGTATGTTGGCTCATTGCTCAAAAATAAACATTTTTCACTTCTGTGATGCAAAATGCACAGTTTTCTGCCAAACTGAGGAGAAAACTCCTTTGTAAATGTTAGTAACTAAACAACTGGCATACTGATTTTCATACAATTGGCATATATATATATATATATATATATATATATATATATATATATATATATATATATATATATATATATATATATATATAAACTGCTCAAAAAATTAAAGGAACACTTTGAAAACACATCAGATCTCAATGGGAAAAAGAAATCCTCCTGGATATCTATACTGATATAGACTGGGTAATGTGTTAGAACGAAAGGATGCCACATCGTTTGATGGAAATGAAAATGATCAACCTACAGAGCCCTGAATTCAAAGACGCCCCAAAAATCAGAGTGAAAAATTATGTGGCAGGCTAGTCCATTTTGCCAAAATTTAATTGCAGCAACTCAAAATTGTACGCAGCACTTTGTATGGCCCCTGTGTTCTTGTATACATGCCTGACAACATCGGTGCATGCTTCTAATGAGATGACAGATGGTGTTGTGGGGATCTCCTCCCAGATCTGGACCAGGGCATCACTGAGCTCCTGGACAGTCTGAGGTGCAACCTGGTGGCATTGGATGGACCAAAACATAATGTCCCAGAGGTGTTCTATTGGATTTAGGTCAGGAAAGTGTGGTGGCCAGTCAATGGTATCAATTCCTTCATCCTCCAGGAACTGCCTGCATACTCTCACCACATGAGGCCAGGAATTGTCGTGCACCAGGAGCCACTGTACCAGCATAGGGTCTGACAATGGGTCCAAGGATTTCATCCTGATACCTAATGGCAGCCAAGGTGCCTTTGTCAAGCCTGTAGCGGTCTGTGTGACCCTCCA
The DNA here is from genome assembly GCF_016835505.1 of Polypterus senegalus. Classification (NCBI taxonomy): domain Eukaryota; kingdom Metazoa; phylum Chordata; class Cladistia; order Polypteriformes; family Polypteridae; genus Polypterus; species Polypterus senegalus. The sequence goes on from NC_053158.1 coordinate 23,262,685, forward strand.
TGGATATGCCTCCCCAGACAATCATTAACCCACCACCAAACTGCTCATGCTGAATGATGTTACAGGCAGCATAATGTTCTCCATGGCTTCTCCAGACCCTTTCACTTCTGTCACGTGCTCAGGGTGAACCTGCTCTCATCTGTAAAAGCACAGGGCACCAGTGGTGCATCTGCCAATTCTGGTATTCTATGGCGAATGCCAATCGAGCTGCATGCTGCTGGGCAGTGAGCTCAGGGCCCATTAGAGGACATGGGGCCCTTGGGTCACCCTCATGAAGTCTTTCTGGTTGTTTGGTCAGAGACATTCACACCAGTGGCCTGCTGGAGGTCATTTTGTAGGGCTCTGGCAGTGCTCATCCTGTTCCTCCTGCCCAAAGGAGCAGATACTGGTCCTGCTGATGGGTTATGGACCTTCTATGGCCCTCTCCAGCTCTCCTAGAGTAACTGCTTGTCTCCTAGAATCTCCTCCATGCCCTTGAGACTGTGCAGGGAGACACAGCAAACCTTCTGGCAATGACACGTATTGATGTGCCATCCTGGAGAAGTTGGACTACCTGTGCAACCTCTGTAGGGTCCAGGTATCGCCTCATGCTACCAGTAGTGACACTGACTGTAGCCAAATGCAAAACTAGTGAAGAAACAGTCAGAAAAGATGAGGAGGGAAAAATGTCAGTGGCCTCCACCTGTTAAACCATTCCTGTTTTGGGGTCATCTCATTGTTGCCCCTCTAGTGCATCTGTTGTTAATTTCATTAACACCACAGCAGCTGAAACTGATTAACAACCCTCTGCTACTTAACTGACCAGATTAATATCCCATAAGTTTCATTGACTTTATGCTATACTCTGATTAAAAAGTGTTCCTTTAATTCTTTTGAGCAGTATATATATATATATATATATATATATATATATAAACTGCTCAAAAAATTAAAGGAACACTTTGAAAACACATCAGATCTCAATGGGAAAAAGAAATCCTCCTGGATATCTATACTGATATAGACTGGGTAATGTGTTAGGAACGAAAGGATGCCACATCGCTTGATGGAAATGAAAATGATCAACCTACAGAGCCCTGAATTCAAAGACACCCCAAAAATCAGAGTGAAAAATTATGTGGCAGGCTAGTCCATTTTGCCAAAATTTAATTGCAGCAACTCAAAATTGTACGCAGCACTTTGTATGGCCCCTGTGTTCTTGTATACATGCCTGACAACATCGGTGCATGCTTCTAATGAGATGACAGATGGTGTTGTGGGGATCTCCTCCCAGATCTGGACCAGGGCATCACTGAGCTCCTGGACAGTCTGAGGTGCAACCTGGTGGCATTGGATGGACCAAAACATAATGTCCCAGAGGTGTTCTATTGGATTTAGGTCAGGAAAGTGTGGTGGCCAGTCAATGGTATCAATTCCTTCATCCTCCAGGAACTGCCTGCATACTCTCACCACATGAGGCCAGGAATTGTCGTGCACCAGGAGCCACTGTACCAGCATAGGGTCTGACAATGGGTCCAAGGATTTCATCCTGATACCTAATGGCAGCCAAGGTGCCTTTGTCAAGCCTGTAGCGGTCTGTGTGACCCTCCATGGATATGCCTCCCCAGACAATCATTAACCCACCACCAAACTGCTCATGCTGAATGATGTTACAGGCAGCATAATGTTCTCCATGGCTTCTCCAGACCCTTTCACTTCTGTCACGTGCTCAGGGTGAACCTGCTCTCATCTGTAAAAAGCACAGGGCACCAGTGGTGCATCTGCCAATTCTGGTATTCTATGGCGAATGCCAATCGAGCTGCATGCTGCTGGGCAGTGAGCTCAGGGCCCATTAGAGGACATGGGGCCCTTGGGTCACCCTCATGAAGTCTTTCTGGTTGTTTGGTCAGAGACATTCACACCAGTGGCCTGCTGGAGGTCATTTTGTAGGGCTCTGGCAGTGCTCATCCTGTTCCTCCTTGCCCAAAGGAGCAGATACTGGTCCTGCTGATGGGTTATGGACCTTCTATGGCCCTCTCCAGCTCTCCTAGAGTAACTGCTTGTCTCCTAGAATCTCCTCCATGCCCTTGAGACTGTGCAGGGAGACACAGCAAACCTTCTGGCAATGACACGTATTGATGTGCCATCCTGGAGAAGTTGGACTACTTGTGCAACCTCTGTAGGGTCCAGGTATCAGCCTCATGCTACCAGTAGTGACACTGACTGTAGCCAAATGCAAAACTAGTGAAGAAACAGTCAGAAAAGATGAGGAGGGAAAAATGTCAGTGGCCTCCACCTGTTAAACCATTCCTGTTTTGGGGGTCATCTCATTGTTGCCCTCTAGTGCATCTGTTGTTAATTTCATTAACACCACAGCAGCTGAAACTGATTAACAACCCCCTCTGCTACTTAACTGACCAGATTAATATCCCAGAAGTTTCATTGACTTTATGCTATACTCTGATTAAAAAGTGTTCCTTTAATTCTTTTGAGCAGTATATATATATATATATATATATAGTCACGCTTGGGTCACAGATTTTCACAGAGACACAGGAGGTTGTAGAAAACAGGAATTTTATTCAAACACTGCAAACAAACATTTGCTTCTTTTTCTAAAGCTTAAACGTGCTCCATGACAAGTCAGAGATGACAGTTCCGCTAGGAGAAGAGAATGTCAGAGATAGAGAGAGATAAAAGCAAAACAATCAATTCCAAAACTGACAGACGCTGCACAAGGCTTTTAAGTAAATGTAGTACAGCGCGAGGTCTTTATTACGCGTTATAGCGCAAGTGAGAAGGGTAAGGAGCAACGTGAAGGTAGACTGTGTTTCAGGGGTATTCCCAGGGGCGTCTGTGTCCTCTTGGGGTGCGATCACCCCTCCAGCTTACTATATATATATATATATATATATATATATATATATATATATATATATATATATATATATATATATATATATATATATATATATATATATATATATATATATATACATACATACACACACATATATATACACTGTATCTCTATTATGAAAAAAATTTTGGGAGGGAGACGAGACGTGATCTTCTCGGAAGACAATCTGATGTCCCGCGAAAGACTAACGACACGCGGGAAAAGGCAGTGAGACAACATTTAAAACAAGTTCGCAGACATCTAACCAAGCAGTTGTTGGAATGCTTTTGGCAGACAGACATCATGTGCTCCCAGCTCTTAAAACAATGACAAGCGACAAGCAGATCACACAGCTTGCCAGCAGCAGCAGCAGGAAGCCAGCAGATGATCTGGGTGCTTCTCCTTTGCGTGCGTTCAGCCCCCCCTTCACAACGCAAGCATCAGAGACACGAAGTGGCAAAAGGACAGCTGCCATACAGGCATTTAAATGATTGACGTGCAGCGTGACAAAAAGAACACGCAGCTCGCCAGCAGCAGAAAGACAGCAGATGATCCGATGGCATCTCCTTAGCGTGCATTCAACCACCCCCCTTCACAACACAAGTAGTGTTTTACGTCCTGTGAGAAAGATTTAACCATGCCCAGAGCCGGAAATAAAGGACAAGTATTGTTTTTACAAAAGTTTTAAAGCAAAAGTGAAAAAAATGCATATGTAACAATTCCAATGAAAACAATCTCTTTAAATTGTATACCTGTTAAACCAAACCCAGGGGTGGGCAAGTGAAGCGAGCAGGGGGCAGAGCCCCCTAGTATATATATATTCTGAAATGTAATAATGCTGGTCACTGGTAAAGTTGACTCATTTCAGAAACCTTGCCTATCAGGTATTTGCAAACTGCAAGAAAGTACACCCCGTGAACATATATATTGTATAAACAATACAATATTAAAAATTGATAGATTGTAGTGCTCTGATATTGCAACTGAGTGAGCATTAACTCTGAGGACATTGAGGATTAACAATATGTTCCTCCACACAAAACTCTCCTGATTCTTCAGTGTCTTTGGACTTTGCACTTTAATTCTCTTCTTCAGTGCACCCCATTGGTTTAGGTGAAGGAACTGGAATGGTTACTATAAAAAGCTTGATTTTGTGGTCAGTGATTCATTTTTACATGGATTTGGAGGTATGTTTTGGATCATGGTTCTTCTAAAAGATCAAATCCCTACTTAGTCTTAAGACTCTTGTTAGACGCATCCAGATTTTGATCTATATTCTCCTGATATTTGATGGGAGTGCATGATGTCATGTATCCTAAAAAAAATCTCAGGTCCTCCAGAAGAAAAACAGCCTTACAACACTTACCTGAGGGGATTAGATTATTTTCTATATTATCTTGTTTAATATCATACCAAACCCATTCCTTGTATTTGTTACAAAAAAAAAAAAAAAAGTTTTGCCCGACCTTAGATCTTGCTTCCTTGGTAACCCTAGGAGGCAATCATGTGCTTCATCTGTCCAACTATGACTCTTGGAGAAAGTGTTCCCTATGAATCTATCCTTCTTCACTGTGTATGGAGGCAAAAAAGGTTTGTGTCTTCTTTCAGGGAGGTTAATCACCAATTTAGTCGTTTGAAACTTCATCTTTATTGATCTAATATTGGAAATGGGGATTTTTTGGTGTGCATCGATTTCTATAGTCACTGGCTGATTTATGAAGAACAATTATCTTTTCTCTTATTTCATTTGTATATTCTCCGGTCTTGCCCATCCTGCTGAATGACCAAAGTTGTCTGGACTTTGTGATACTTCCTATGTCTATCCCACTGGAACAGGAAGTCACAGAGCACCATTAAGAATTCCTAAAGACACAGGAGCGCTTTTTAAAAGGAAAATATAAGCGTGGCATAGATTCTTCTAGCGGTGGAAATAATTATGATGTGTTTTGATAAAAAAATGTTTGTTTTCTTTGAATAAAAATTAGGTTAGATTTCTCTCACAATTTGGCTATAATGATCAAGCTAATGAAAAATTGTTTGACAGCATTTTTGCTTAATTTTTTATCAAGGATACTAACAATTCTGGATGAAACTACATCTGACATACGTATTTTATTTTTTACAAATACAAGTAATTCTAAAATGATGAGAAATTAACTGCACAAATCATGCAGGATGACGGAGAATTTTAAATTGAAGCTAACAAAAGCCTGTCTTATCAAAACCAAGTGTATAAACAACTATCAAATTCTATTCTGCAGAGGGTCAATATTTATAGTTTACTGATGTACATTTTTACAGTCACAGGTCTCTTTAAGATCTAATAAATTGTTCAACAGATTTAAATTATTTAATCTGTAACTGCAGGATTTTCTGAAAATTTAGCAAATGCAATAATTTAATATAAAGTACAAAAAGACTGAACTTGCTAGGGAAAGCACATATAACCATTAAGAGAATGTGCAGTCTCTCCATTGACAGTGACAAAATATGCATCATACTGCGGTCTCTTGAGCCAGAAAAACACAGATACTAAATTATTTATAAATAATTTCCCCAACATCTGTAAAATAGTAAGTTTCCCTAAACAACATTCCCAGGCTTATACATTCTTCTTTTATGCTGCATATCTAATTTGATCTACTGCTTAACAGAACAGGTTACTTTTACATTCGCAAACATTCCAGTGATTTGTTGGGAATACGGAATGCCCTGCATTGTTAATGAGTCGTGTTTCTCCTGATGGCTGTAGGGAACGGTCTCTTTCTTGGCTAACCTATTGGTTAATTCAACCTAATTTATTGTAAAATATTGACGAAATATTTTTATATGACAAAAAAAAAATTATTACTTGCTGCATGCGGAAAAGCACAATACTATATTTATTTACTAAATAGCATACATTACACATCAAATACAAACACTGATCATTGCAAAGATACCGCAACAATATGCAAAAAGAAAAAAATATACAAATAAGAGCAGAAAATGTACAAGTTAAAAAAAGGTGTTACATTTGCTGGGACCCATTCACGCCTCACTTTTTATGCATGTTGAGTGAACTAAGTGTGTGAAAACTTTGGAGGACTGCCTATGTAGAACATGCTGTGGAATAAAAGCTGTCCTGTGATTCATAAGAATGCTGTGTTTAAATACTGGGTGATAGCATATTAACATCAAAATAATAATAAAAGACTTTCTACATAGCCTTTTTGCTGATCTTTACCAGGAATGCCAATAATTCTTGAGGGATAGGAAATGCATTAATTGGGTGCTGCAATATATAAAAAAACATATTCCTTAGGAAAACTACATTTAAATGTAGACAGCTGCATGGCCGGACCAGTAGTCTTTGAAAAAGAGTGACAAAGCATTCAATTTTTTTTTTCTGCAGTATTTATAAGTGTTCAAAATATCTGACTGCCTTTACATGAATAGATATAACATGTAGCTTGGATTCATAGCATGATAGGTAAACTAAAGTGATCCATTTCATGGATAGAAAGATGTGCCATCTTAAAGGGTAGGCAGAGAGTTGAAGTTCTTATGCAGTGGGTCATGTCCAAAGAAATGAGAACCACTAGTGAACAGCACAAGATTTTTTTTTTATACTAATAGTATTTTCATTTAGCATTTTAGATTTCTTCTCTATCTTTGGATTTACACATGATGCAGTTTATGCATCTCACACTCTTATTGTGTTCATATATTCACTTTTAATTGGATCTTTAAAGTTTCCAATTAATAACTGAATTGAATATATTAACATTAACATAAACCAAGCTCAAAACTAATTATACAAAAGTATAATTTCAGTCTTCACATTTCATCTACTACTGGAAAACAGAATGTGCAGGCTCTCATTAGACAAATACTTTGCCAGTGTAAAGCTATAGAACTTTTACAGTATAGGAAAATCATTAAAAGACAAAAATCACCAGTAATCTAACCTTAACCACAGCTGGCAAACTTAGGATTTAAGTACCATGCTCTCATGAAAAATCAGACAGATATTTGTATCATTAAAATAGAAGTTGTCTTAAAATTGGACAAAACTGACTCAAAGGGACGTAATGATTGAAACATATACTTAAAAAAAAAAACATACCTATGTTGAAGGAAGCCAATGAAAGGGGAAATGCCTGTTCCTGGGCCCACCATAATTATGGGTGCTGCTGTATCTGAAGGTAAATGAAAAGCTGAGCTTGGTCTACTGCAAATGTACACCTAAAGGAAACAAAAGTGAATTGTCAGAACCTAATATAAAACTGCTCAAAAAAATTTAAAGGAACACTTTGAAAACACATCAGATCTCAATGGGAAAAAAATCCTGCTGGATGTCTCTGATATGGACTGGTAATGTGTTAGGAATGAAAGGATGCCACATCGTTTCATGGAAATGAAAATTATCAACCTACAGAGGGCTGAATTCAAAGACACCCTGAACATCAAAGTGAAAAAATGATGCGGCAGGTTCTAATCCATTTTGCCGAAATTTCATTGCAGCAACTCCAAATTGTACTCAGTAGTTTGTACGGCCCCCTATGTGCTTGTCTGCATGCTTGACAACGTCAGGGCATGCTCCTTATGAGACAACGGATGCTGGGGGATCTCATTGTTGTGCACTAGGAGGAACCCAGGACCCACTACACCAGCACAGGGTATGACAATGGGTCCAAGGATTTCATCCCGATACCTAGTGGCAGTCAAGCTGCCACTGTCTAGCCTGTTGAGGTCTGTACTTCCCACCATGGATATGCCTCTCCATATTGATGTGCCATCCTGGAGAAGTTGGACTACCTGTGCAACCTCTGTAGGGTTCAGGTATCGCCTCATGCTACCAGTAGTTACAATGACCATAGCCAAATGCAAAACTAGTGAAAACACAGTCAGAAAAGATGAGGAGGGTAAAATGTCAGTGGCCTCCACCTGGTAAACCATTCCTGTTTTGGGGGTCATTTCATTGTTGCCCCTCTAGTCCTCTCTGGACTACCCAAAAAAGATATAAATCGTTTGCAACTAGTGCAGAATGCAGCTGCTAGAATCCTAACTAGGAAAAGAAAATCAGAACACATCACACCAGTCTTAGCGTCACTACACTGGTTACCTGTGTCATTCAGAATTGACTTTAAAATTCTGCTTATGGTTTATAAAGCCTTAAATACTCTCGCCCCATCTTATATATCGGAATGTCTGACACCTTATATTCCAAATCGTAACCTCAGATCCTCAAATGAGTGTCACCTTAGAATTCCAAGAACAAAACTTAAAAGATGTGGTGAGGTGGCCTTCTGCTGTTATGCACCTAAAATCTGGAATAGCCTGCCAATAGGAATTCGCCAGGCTGATACAGTAGAGCACTTTAAAACACTGCTGAAAACACATTACTTTAACATGGCCTTTTTATAACTTCATTTTAATCGTAATTTAACTTAATCCTGATACTCTGTATGTTCAATTCATCATAACAACTATTCATGGTGGCTCTAAAATCGGTACTGACCCTACTCTCTTTTCTGTTTCTTTTTCGGTTTCTTTGTGGTGGTGGCCTGCGCCACCTCCACCTACTCAAAGCTTCATGATGCTCCAACAATGATGGATGGATTAAAAGGCAGAAGTCTACGTGACCATCATCATCATCAAGCCCTTCCGTGAGAATCCTAAATCCAAAGAGGACTGTTTCATTTATGTTAGGTAGAATGCCCAGAGGGGACTGGGCGGTCTCGTAGTCTGGAATCCCTACAGATTTTATTTTTTCTCCAGCCGTCTGGAGTTTTTTTGTTTTTTCTGTCCCCCCTGGCCATTGAACCTTACTCTTATTTGATGTTAATGTTGATTTATTTTTTATAATTATGTCTTTCATTTTTCTATTCTTTAATATGTAAAGCACTTTGAGCTACTGTTTGTATGAAAATGTGCTATATAAATAAATGTTGTTGTTGTTGTAGTGCACCAGTTGTTAATTTAATTAACACCAAAGCAGCTGAAACTGATTAATAACCCCCTCTGCTACTTAACTGACCAGATCAACATCCCAGAATTTTCACTGCCTTGATACTACACTCTGATTAAAAAGTTTTCCTTTAATTTTTTTGAGCAGTATATTTTACAAATTCATGCACTATTTTATTAAACTACAGTAATCCCTCGCTATAATGCGCTTCAACTTTCGCGGCTTCACTCTATCGCAGATTTTATATGTAAGCATATCTAAATATATAGCGCAGATTTTTTGCTGCTTCGTGGGTTTCTGCGGTCTACATGCGTCCTCAGTTGGATTGCCCAGTTGATATTACAAAGGGACGCTATTGCCGGATGGCTGAGAAGCTACCAAATCAGAGCACGCAGTTAAGTTCATTTGTGCTGATTGGCACAGTGACAGAGCACCGAATTTGATTCCGCTGCGTTAACCAGGAAGTCTCGTCTTGCTTATTCAGCATCAACGTGTTTCGCTGTGTAAAGAGTTAAATTTTGTGCTCTTTTGTGTTTATCTTTTGCATAGTCAAGCCCTTCATTATGGCTGCAAAATGATCTGCTCCTGCTACTGCTTCAGGGGCTGTGCCCAAGAGGCAACGGAAAATGCTAACGATTGCCGAAAAGGTAAAAGCTTTGGATATGTTGAAGGAAGGGAAGACACCGCTGTAGGACGCCATTACAGCATCAATGAGTCCATGATTCTTTTTATTTAAAAAGGAGGAAAAGAATATAAGATCTACGGCTGCAGTGTCCTTTAACCAGGGCGCAACACGAGTTGTAAGTGGACGTAATAAGGCGGTAGTCCGGATGGAATCTGCTTTAGGGATTTGGCTTGAAGACTGCCAGAAGAAGAACAACGGCGGTGCTACATAGTCGCCTGAAGAGTCTCCTTTAGAAGAGCTGTAACACTCTCCTTTGTTGTGCAGTAAAATTAAACACATTGTTATCAGACAAGTCATCGTGTCATTGTTGGTTAGTAACCATAATTAATTTTCTATGTACAGTATTTATTACATGTACATAGTTTAGTGTCACTGTACACACATTTTACTGTATACAATTTTTCTTGCATTGTACGTAATTATTGCTGGTAGCATGTCTATAGTAATGGCTGTAACATTTGTGATATTGGAGACGCTCAATATCTTTAAAATAATATTTAGGTTTTACTGTATATAAACAGTGTGTTTACATACATAATTTCAACGAATCTTACCTAATATCTAAGAGAATACAAAGGGTTTATGCTGTATAACTGTGCGGGAAATGTTTATAAGAGTGTGGGAGAATCTATAAGGGCTTAAAATATGTAAAAATAACCATATAAACATATGGTTTTTACTTCACGGCTTTTCACCTTTCACGGGGGGTTTTGGAACACAAACCCTGTGATCGAGGAGGGATCACTGTATATACATTTTCATAACCAGCTAATTAATTGGGTTATAGTTTTTTTTATCCATTTTATTTTAAGAGTAATATAAAACGTTTTTTTTTTTCTTTTTAATAGTACAATTTCCAATATTTATCAATCCATCTATTTCCTCAGCCCAAGTGCTGCATTTCACAAGCACAGAATCATGGGCTTATGACCATTCACAACACTTTAATTTACACTCACCTAAAGGATTATTAGGAACACCATACTAATACGGTGTTTGACGCCCCTTTCGCCTTCAGAACTGCCTTAATTCTACGTGGCATTGATTCAACAAGGTGCTGAAAGCATTCTTTAGAAATGTTGGCCCATATTGATAGGATAGCATCTTGCAGTTGATGGAGATTTGTGGGATGAACATCCAGGGCACGAAGCTCCCGTTCCACCACATCCCAAAGATGCTCTATTGGGTTGAGATCTGGTGACTGTGGGGGTACAGTGAACTCGTTGTCATGTTCAAGAAACCAATTTGAAATGATTCGAGCTTTGTGACATGGTGCATTATCCTGCTGGAATTAGCCATCAGAGGATGGGTACATGGTGCTAATGAAGAGATGGACATGGTCAGAAACAATGTTCAGGTAGCCCGTGGCATTTAAACGATGCCCAATTGGCACTAAGGGGCCTAAAGTGTGCCAAGAAAACATCCCCCACACCATTACACCACCACCACCAGCCTGCACAGTGGTAACAAGGCATGATGGATCCATGTTCTCATTCTGTTTACTCCAAATTCTGACTACCATTTGAATGTCTCAACAGAAATCGAGACTCATCAGACCAGGCAACATTTTTTCAGTCTTCAACTGTCTAATTTTGGTGAGCTTGTGCAAATTGTAGCCTCTTTTTCCTATTTGTAGTGGAGATGAGTGGTACCCGGTGGGGTCTTCTGCTGTTGTAGCCCATCCGCCTCAAGGTTGTGTATGTTGTGGCTTCACAAATGCTTTGCTGCATACCTCGGTTGTAACAAGTGGTTATTTCAGTCAAAGTTGCTCTTCTATCAGCTTGAATCAGTCGGCCCATTCATTCTCCTCTGACCTCTAGCATCAACTAGGCATTTTCGCCCACAGGACTGCCGCATACTGGATGTTTTTCCCTTTTCACACCATTCTTTGTAAACCCTAGAAATGGTTGTGCGTGAAAATCCCAGTAACTGAGCAGATTGTGAAATACTCAGACCGGCCCATCTGGCACCAACAACCATGCCAAGCTCAAAATTGCTTAAATCACCTTTCTTTCCCATTCTGACATTCAGTTTGGAGTTCAGGAGATTGTCTTGACCAGGACCACACCCCTAAATGCATTGAAGCAACTGCCATGTGATTGGTTGATTAGATAATTGCATTAATGAGAAATTGAACAGGTGTTCCTAATAATCCTTTAGGTGAGTGTAGAATCATAAATATTTACACTGCAAAAATTATTTACAGTGTAATTACCATAAACGTTCATATTACAAATAGTTAACTTGACACTTTTTTGCCAAATATTTAACTCCTGATATTATTTTCAACTGGTCATATCTTAAGTGTAAACACTCAAAAATCAAAATGGCTACATTCTTTTTAATACTTCTTTGTGATATACAGTAGTCTTGAAAACCAAAACAAGATTGCATTTCTATAAAGAGTGAAGAAAAATAAAGGATTTTTTAAATACAAGTAACATTTATTATTACTCATTGTTACATATCACCTATTTTAAAGCTAAAATTTACTAAATAATTCATTAAGATAAGTTAATTGACGACATTTTCATTAGAAAGTAATGAAGAATATTTTAACTATGGGCAGTTTTTTTGTGAATGTCTCCTGTATGTTGTCCTGTGCTTTAGTGTGATCTTTAAAGTACTTGCATATTGCTGCTTCTGTCTTTAATAGTAAGCTGCATGCACTTAAATTCCAATCACTTGAAGATGACAATAAAGTAATGAATTGAATATCGATGTTCACATACTGCTTTGCATTACAATCAAGTAGAAACCTTTCCTGTGGTAGTCTGGTTAGAAATGTTGCAGTTCAATATGCAAGACCCATTCAGTTGAGCAGATAACAAATTCACACTGCAGCATTTCTCATCACTAAGGTGCAGATTACAACTTACAAGAGCAGAAACACAAGCTGTATCTTTTATTCTCTTACTTACTAGTTAATTTTAGAAAAATGCAGAGAAAATACAAGAACAGCATGCTAAAAAGAAGAAAATATGCCTTGAATATGTACTATCTGAGTAGGCATGTATAAAAGTCACTACATACAGTACGATCATAAGATATACTGACAGATATAAGGAGATATACATTCTAGACACTGTATGATTGATAGACATTGTCACACACAAGCGTTTAGGGAGCAGCTTAAAGGACCCGACGAGCAGCGTGAAAACACACGTCAGGGGAAAACGGCAGTGTACTAACCACTCTCTCTTTGTTTCGACAGGAAAGACGAGAAAACGCCACCGTGAATACACCCGAAAACCCTAGCCATCAGGCCAAGCCACTTCCGGGTTCCTTCTTTCCCTCTGGCCCCCAATGATGATGTCACCACATCCCAACTTCCTCAGCGAGTTCTTTCCCGGCATTCCCTTTCCATTCCCACACCATAAAATGTCTGTGTTCCTTTTACGCAAGATGTAACGGGACATTTGCATTTCAAAAAGTTCAACTTTTGTCTCATCAGTCCACAAGGTATTTTCCCAAAAGTCTTGGCAATCATTGAGATGTTCCTTAGCAAAATTAAAACGAGCCCTAATGTTCTTTTTGCTTAACAGTTGCTTGCGTCTTGGAAATCTGCCATGCAAGCTGTTTTTGCCCAGTCTCTTTCTTATGGTGGAGTCGTGAACACTGACCTTAATTGAGGCAAGTGAGGCCTGCAGTTCTTTAGACGTTGTCCTGGGGTCTTTTGTGACCTCTCGGATGAGTCGTCTCTGCGCTCTTGGGGTAATTTTGGTCGGCCGGCCACTCCTGGGAAGGTTCACCACTGTTCCATGTTTTTGCTATTTGTGGATAATGGCTCTCACTGTGGTTCGCTGGAGTCCCAAAGCTTTAGAAATGGCTTTACAACCTTTACCAGACTGATAGATCTCAATTACTTCTGTTCTCATTTGTTCCTGAATTTCTTTGGATCTTGGCATGATGTCTAGCTTTTGAGGTGCTTTTGGTCTACTTCTCTGTGTCAGGCAGCTCCTATTTAGGTGATTTCTTGATTGAAACAGGTGTGGCAGTAATCAGGCTACGGAAATTGAACTCAGGTGTGATACACCACAGTTAGGTTATTTTTAACAAGGGGGCAATTACTTTTTCACACAGGGCCATGTAGGTTTGGATTTTTTCTCCTAAATAATAAAAACATCATTTAAAACTGCATTTTGTGTTTACTTGTGTTATATTTGAATAATGGTTAAATGTGTTTGATGATCAGAAACATTTTGTGTGACAAACATGCAAAAGAATAAGAAATCAGGAAGGGAGCAAATAGTTTTTCACACCACTGTATTTGCAAACGCCAATTCTTTAGCATACGGGGATGGATTCCCCAACACTTAAACATGGTTGTTTGTGCTTTCTTTACAACATACTGTATACAGTATGAAAGATTGACAGATAAAAACAGAGAAACTGTACGTGCAATAATTGAAATAAATGTGTATTGGCAGTAAAAATGATGATCTTTTTATAAAAAAGTAATATATGCATACAAATCTTTAAAGTAGACATGCCTTCATGTACATCAAATGTAAACAAATAAAAACTCTTACAAGGTTGAAACTACTCCCTTCGTTTAAGATTTGATGCAAATAAGATGCTCAAGAAATGGCTGGCACATGTAATGAAAGCTCAAGAAGTAAACTCAGATTTCTAATTTGACTCCTGTCCTGCAAAAGTTCATTAGTTTAAAAAAAAAAAAAAAGAATACAATAAAATATCAGCTTTAAATAAATTCTCGTCCTGTTCTGTATCGACTCTAATAAAGGCTATGCGCATATGCTTCATTTGTGGGAGAAAAAGGAAAAAAAAGTTAGAAAACGTACACATGACACAATCTTTAGGTGTGTTCAAGGGCTATTCAGGCACTGTAGCCCTCATTGGACTGAGTTCAACAGGTTGGTTCTAGAGCCTTCTCATTTAATTTCATGGTTGCGGGGCCAAAGGCTACCATACCAGGATTGGATAAAAGGCTAAAAACAGGACTGGACAGCACTCTGGCTCACCACAGGGACTATTCTCAATTACCCACACACAAAAACACACTATACTCATAAACAGTGACAATTTTCAGTTGCCAATTAACTTAACCTAAATTAAAAAATATACATATATTGTAATAAATTCTTCTTTTGCTTGAGCATTTCTGGCCATTATAATTTCCAGGAAATAAGACTTTCAAAGCTATTCAGTTATGACAAATGTTAGAGAATAACAAAAGTGAAAGGCAAACTTTATTACAGTGACTGACCATTATGGACAGCAGGAAAAAATGGCACTCTGATGATAAATTATAGGGTGACCACATTTTCAAAGTTCCAAACCTGGAAACTTGTGTGGCATGTATGGCCACACATAAAGCCTCATTTGTTTAATGTCTGCTTTATCTCCTCATCATCAGAGAGGGATCAGAGCATGGGAAAAAATATAAAATAAAAAAACAAAGACACACTGTGATTGAAGTGGAAACAGAAAAGGCAGTATATTGTACATTTTTGTGTTGCAGTTTAAATTTAACACATTCCAACTGTGTTCATCTGTGGTTCTCCTTGGGAGATATGTGTGCGTTGTTGTAAATGTATCGTGATGATGTTTTGTGTAACTGAAAAACTTTATTAAATGGGTAGCCTGTTAAAAAGGGAACATTTCGATATTTTTCGGTTATTTATTGGGTTGCATAGTGTGAAATTGGGTCAGTCCCTATCACTAGGACGTCTGGTTATCCTAGCAAATTATAGTGTCATTGAATCATTATAATCTGCAGTTAACGGATAATTCTATGAAATTGTACTTTTGTTGTTATTTTATTGATATTCACCAATTTCACAATACAATTTAAGAAAATCTCTGCAAATTGAATGGAAGTATTTAATGATGGAATTCCATTCTGTACAATTGGCATTTAAAAATAGAAGTTACGTTTACACATTTTACACCACTGAACTAATTACATCACATTAGGAACATGCTGCACAAAACCTGCCAAAAAAAGTTACTAAAACTTCAGAATTTATGAAAATGTAGAGTAACTCAACATCTCAACATTGCAAAAGGATCCCAAATTGGCATACCCCCAAAGTGGAAGCTGATACACAAATGACAGAATTCAACATAAAGGGTCTGAATAATACAGCAGATGGCATCATCCTCTTAAATGAGCAAAATACAATTATATTTATGCATTTGGCTCTTGATTAAGTTAATTATAAAAATCTTACAGCAAAATTATCTTTTTTAAAAATGTTTAATGTTATGATGTGATCTTGACTTCAGTTCTTTTAAGTTCAACTGTCATCAATGATATTTAAATAAGGGCAGATGTCAGAAAAAGTAATAATTCCTTAGGTTTTGAAAGGGAAAAAAAAGCAAATTTATCTTGGATGCTAAACTATTCCTGTAATACACAGACTGCAAGTATTATGTTTGTTGGCTGAAGCAGCAAATGCAAATGGAGTGCTGGACTAAACAAATAAGTCCAAATTAAATAAAGCATTGCTCAATCCAAGTTTAGTTAATGAGGCTGGCCAAAGGATAAAACCATAATAAATACACTTAACAAATATTTCAGCTTATATAACATTCATTGCTACACAATAACTTACTCATAGGTAGAGACAACTGTCACTCCTGTAAACACATTAGTCCTTTTCACACATATGACTGGGAAATTTCTAAATTTAACTTTTCTTAGCATTTACAAGGATTCAGTCATATTACTTAGCTTTGCCGTCAACAGCAGCCACACATGTGTTACTAAAGGGTGTTCAAGGAAGCAACTGATTATACATGCAATGACCTAATTCTTATTTTTTAAACATCACTGTATTCTGTGGAAATTCATTATGAACTCAAGCTAGCAAATGCAGTCCAAGCACATAAAAGAGGTAATTGATCCAACCTAGTAACTCCACAACAGTGCAAGCGTGCAATACAATTGGCTAGCAGTCCTTTATAGGATTGCTTATATTCATCACTACTGGAATAGGCTTTGGCACCATACAACTGTGACCAAGAGAAACAGTACAGAAAATGGCTATAGGGATTAACAGAAATGAAAAGAGAAATAATACATTTGATAATGCTGTAATAAATTTCTTTGAATTACTGAAGTGTGTTTTTATGTTGCTTTTTGAATACCTGAAAGACAGAGGTGTGGACCAAGAGTTCTCTCATTTGGAACAAGTTATTCATTTCTTGGGAAAAAATAAAATCAATATCAATACAATACTTTTACATCATGAAAAGTTCACAGCAACCTCTAAAATTCTTAAGAGCTACTTGACTGATCATACCAGTCCTCTAAACCAGTGTTTTTAAATTACTGGTGAATAGAATACTTTGCTGGTTTGTGAAAAAAATCAATGAATTTATTTTTTTGCCAGTGTGAACACTTTTCAGATAACATTTCAAAAGAATGTTGTGCCTGGGTTCTCGAAACTGCTTTTGGAAACACCCAATCCCAGCATCCTCTTAGCCTTTGATCTAATGTTATAAAATCACGATGCTCGATACTCCAATTGAGACCCCACTATCTGATCTAATGGTATAAACTGCTGGATGTTCAAAACTTGAAGGAGGACCCTTGCCTCTGATGTAATGTTAGAAAATCTAGATGGTGGATTATCTACTATATTTAGAAAGCATACTTAAAAAGAGATTACCAACATGTATGTTTTCCATTTCAAGCATTGGTTGAACACATTTTAAGTGTTTTAGTCTTATAAGTTTATTTTAAGTTTTTAGTCTGACATACCTTGGGAAGTACATTGCTAGCATCCTGTATTTCAGGCAACATCATCTGTCCTCCACTGTGCTGAAGAATTGGCAATACCAAATTAGACAGCCAACCAGTGCACACTCCTTTTCTTAGAGCAGGACGCTCAGGACAAGGTGGAAATTCCACTATGTTAAATACAATATGAACTCTTCCGGGGTTAGAGTAAATTGAACTGCAGTAGAAGAAAACAAAATATAAAAATGTTGTCTTTTTAAAATGAGAAATAAAAAAATGGCAATAACAACCCCATATGCATGAATCGTTAAAAAAATAAATTCAAAGATAGTATGATGTTTAAAACTACATTAGATTTAGAATTCAGCATTGTATAAAGTGCTGTGCTCTTTTTAATTTACATTTAATTTACATTTACATTATCACATGATAATTCTTTATTCTATATAGTCGAGATAAAGAGAAAAAAATCAAATACTATAATTAGTAAAATTTATTGTGGAAATATATCTGAGAAACTTGACAGGTGTCTGGATTTTTTTTTGTCATCCATGGAAACTAAAAAGCAATGCATTTTACTGGTACAAGTACTTGCACAGAAAAAATCACTGCATCTGCATTCCCACAGATGGGTGCATTGTTAACATTGGAACTGGTGCAGAGATTCTAACTAAAAATGTTCTGTCTAAAAAAAGACTTAAAAATCTGGTTCAGTTTGGTTTCCACAACACTGTAGGAAAGAAAAAGCTGGACATGAAATATTCAATTTCCATATATTGTTATTATTTTAAAAAGTATTCCGAAAAAAAAAAAAAAAAAAAAAAAGAACTTTGTTCACTTCAGTATCTTCCTGTACTGATAATCTGCATATATATATATATATATATATATATATATATATATATATAAACTCCAATGTCTGTCTGTCTGCTTTTCACAACAGAACAAGTTAACGGGTTTAGATCGTTTTTTTTCTATAATTTGCTTGAACATTCTGTTTGATTTTGCAACATCTCTCACCGCGCTATGTATCACAGTTCACTTGTGGTACTGATTTATTTGTGTGAATTCGAGAAACACACAGCTGGCCAAGGAGAAGGGGGCAGGGCCCTCCTCAATCATGTGCCACCCTCGGGGCGTAACCTGACCTCTGCTTAGCTAGTGAATAAGAGAACTATTTTAGATTGGGTTTTTTTCTGTATATAATTCGTGTTGATTTTGTGACTTCCTTCAACGCACTAAGAATCATAGTTCGCTTGCTGGAGCAACATATTCGCACTAATACGAGACATAGGTTGCAGGCTAAGGGGAGGGGGAAGCACGACATGAGGAGAGGGGAGCCGGGCAAGGCCCTCCTAACTGTCCTGTTTCACTACTACGTGGGAGCCACTGGGGACGGCTAGTTCTGTATATAAGAAACTTTTGGCTAAAGTTTTAAAACACATCCTACATCTCAGCTGGCCAACGTTTATCTTCACAATATGTAAAGCTACAAAAGCAAAATAACAAAAAGTTAATAATTCTCCAGAGCAAAAGAAGCACCATACAATGTATGTGTTATGTACCATAACTGAATACTACTAATGGAGTGTGCATCTTTTTGTAATTGTTAAAAGTAATTTTTATTTGGATTGATTGAGTCAAGGTGTCCTCTAATTAGATGTTGCATTTTGCCTCTAGTTAAAGGACATGAATTTTTACGTCACCCAAAAATAGATTCATGAATTGCAATATATTATAGAACTAAAGTCAATGTGTGTATGTATGTATGTATGTATGTATGTTCCAGCATCACTTCCGAATGGCTGGAGTGATTTTCATGAAACTTGGTACACATGTTTCTCATTTATTGTATGTATTAAAAATACTGTAGAGTGAAATCAACCCTAATCCACCCCCTTCTGAGTAGGGTGGGGGTTGATCTTGTATGCATGTCATCATCGAGTTTACACTCAGAACGACCACCAGAGGGTGAACTAGAGGTGCCTGCTAGCATTCTTTATTTTTGAGCACCACCGTGCCCCCTGTTGCTTTTGAAATTAAATAGAGTTGGCTGGTTCCGAGCGCCAACTGGATGATAACATACATACAAGACCGTAAGACAAACACATTAAGTGGGTCTTGATTGTTTGTTCATTTATTTTTATTTTTAAAGTTGTAGTGTATTTTTAATTATATTTTTCGCAAACAATTAAAAAAAACACTTTATTTTCCTCCCGGGCAATGCTGGGTATTTCATCTATATACAAACGTTTTTTTCTCACTTTCTAGAAAGAAATATAAGTCAATGAAATACAAGTCATAATAAACAAAGTACAAGCAGTGGTAAACCAAAATCAGAAAACACTATATAAAGTACTTTCATGCAGTTTTTAATAATATGAAGGATATATATTTTTTTTAGGATTGATGTTCAAGTTATAAACACACACACAAAAAAAAGCGCACATGCTCTAAGAGAGGGCAAGCTGCAGACATTTGGTTTGGAATGTCACAGAGGGGGCTACTTTTTGCTACATGTTCTACTCAGATGTGTTATAATGAACTGTACATTAACTATGGAATTTTACTCCCAGATGTTTTATATAGAGTAGCACCATGAGATCCTGTGAATGGCACAGTGAATTGCTGCATTATATTCTGATACTTACACATTCTTATTTTTGTTTTGTTTTGGCCTTTGGAACTGTGAACAGTTATTTATATTTGCATTCATTAACACAATTAAAAGTTAGAATGATTTTGTCAAATTAAGTACAAACTTTAAAAGAAACAGAATAAAAATTTTACATAACAATGTAGGTACACAATATTGCATTAAATCAATTTCACATAAAAAAAATTTAGTCAATCTAATATTTTTAAACATATGTAAAGAAAACAATACATACTCATTGACAAACACAATTTTTCTGGTTTTTGTCACTTCTTATTTTTTTTTTTTTGATCCAAAATTGTGGGGGATGGCCTGTCATTGGTATACTTTTTCTGATGCATTCCTATGAATCATCCTGCATTAGCCCGCCATAATACTGATGTCCTAACATCCCTGGTATGTTCTTTCCATATCCTTCATATCCACATGGAATCTTTCTTCCTGCTCTCCACTTAACAGATTTTTAGGAAAAAAAGTTCAAACACAAATCCCAAAAGTGTACTTTGAGACAAATATTGCAACCATTTCTTTAAACTTAACTAAAAAATATTGTTTCTTTATAATTTGGATCTTTGTTGCCTAAATGCTTAGAAATTAATACCCAAGCCTCATTTTAGGTTGTTCATTGCACGACTGAATACTGCATCATAAATTAGTTTTTTGTAAGTCCTATGACCTAGTAAGTCACACAAAACTTTCAGGTCCACACATATGAACCAACGGTGGTCAATGTTGTTTATTTTTGCTTTAAACATTTAAAATTTTAATTAGAAAGTATCAATTTCAAACAAATTACCATTAAAATAAAATACTGATATTTAACTAATTATAGTGCAAAACAATAACTACAATTAACAGCAAAAAAATGTGTTACATGATGGAGAAAATGTGTAATGTAGAAGATCATTTTCATCTCAAAACGTGTCCACAATTTTCCCCACACTACAGCACTAATGCATTTTGGTCCTGCTGAAAGTGTGTCAAATCATCACGTGTTATAACGCAAGCAGCAGTACAACAGTTTAACAGTATTTGCCACAGGCAAACAGTATTTACATTACAAAATGTATAAAACACAACATTTAAACTGCTTTTTTGGAAGACCATTATTAAAAGAGGTAATAAACACATGAATTAGAGAACTACATTAATCTTACTGGATTCTACCAATCTTAGCACTGCTGAGATGGAACAAATCACTCCTTTTTTTTTTTGAATAGGTCAATAACCGCACTGCACTACAGTATGTATACAAGACCACAACTACTACTAGTTCATGTATTGCTTCGGAGCAAAATTAAGTTAATGCATTAAGTACATTTTAATGTTTTTCATCTGGGATTGTACTGAATTTGTACTGTGCTCCTAAAAAAAACATTAATGAGAAGGGAATTTTAACACTGTGTTTTAAGAACTGTGCTAAATATCGCAAACTACAGCAGCACTGTTTGTTCTCTATTTCAAAAAAGCAACAGTTGACTATAAAGCAGGCATATTATTGTTCTCTTTCCTTAATCCATACTGTCATCCTGTCTCATAAATAAATCATCCGATTTACAAACATGGATAATTGTATTTAATTAGCTAATGTTTTGTTTATGTAAGAATGCTGGGCAAAATTAATTTGGTTAAATTAGAAATCCATGCTTTGTTCCATCCATAAAAAAATAGAAATAAAAATTAAAGGCATTAGGTTTAATCTATCTTTTTGTTTTCTTTTTATTTAATGAAACAATTGACAAACTACTGTCAATACAATGAAAAATATTACTTTTAAGATTAATCTGCATTATATCAATTTTTATTTAAAATGCATTTCACTCATTCTTCCATAATAATAAGATGCCATTCCATAATAAAAATGAGTCCTTTCAAGTACCTCAATATAGGATATCCAATATACGCTAAGGAGTGTCATTACATGGTAACTGGAACATAAAATCTTAAAAATTGAGATCACTAAATTAAGCAAGTCTGCTAGTCTTCAGGCACTGTACCCACTTTCAATTCAACAGAAGAAGTTTAACCAAAACAACCCCCTATATCTATTCTTTTCAGCATTTATAGTCACATCTCTACTACAGAATTTTTAACTCAATTCAGAAACAGAGCAAACCCCAGGCAATACACATTTTTTGCATTGCCTCTACAAATGAAGATACAACCACCAGGTTTAGGAGTTTCTCAAACGTTTTCTGCCAACTATTGCAGATATAACTTGACAGCTTTTAAAAGTTATCTGGATGAGAAATTGGGCCAACTCTGTAATTAACTAAAACAAGCTTATTGGACTGAATGGTTTCCTGTAATTTGTCAAGCTTGTGTTCTTATATTTCCCAGGATAATGTGAATGTTTCTCCTTTCCTGCTAAGAACAGCCTGAGCAGTATCTTGTTGATTCTTCCAAGTTTTCCAGTGAATTGCAAGAACTTTGTCAAGGCTGTTCAAACATAATTCCCATGGCCTCAGCACATAATCCACATGTGCAAATTTACTTCACTGCTACATCTACTACTGTTTGGGTCTTCATCAAACATAGAGATCATCCTGCTAACTGGGCAGTGTACCCAAACTTGGGAATTATCTGCTGGCCAAGAGGCTTTTTACTGCCAACTCACCACTTTCCAATAATAAGAGAAAAAAAATTACACTTATGATTGCATATACTCATTCACTTTAAGGAAGATACATCCTGCTTTCGCTGGACTGATAAAGTATACATGTGCATCAGTGAGAGAAAATAGTGAGCTTATGTAGCAGGCAATAAACTGACAAGAAATGAGAAGATATTATAGACATACAGCCAGTGCTAGAACAGAACAAAGCCAGTACAGAGTATTACTGCTGCTTAAAGCCTCACTACAAGCTCTTCACAAATTAATACATCCATTTATCTTTCCAACCTGCTTATACAGTGCAGGCTAGCAGTCCAGAAGGAAGCTATCCCTGCAAGAATCAGACGTAAATGAGGAACAATATCCAGAAAGGGCACCAGTCCATCACAGAGCAAACACACACATACATACTGCATGGTCAATTTAGTCACACTAATTTACTAATTCAAGTTTAAATCAGGCTAAAGTTTAGTAAGTTCAGTACAAATGTTTTCTGGCATCACAGCACCATGCTCCACATAGAGTCTACATGTTTCTCATAAAGATGGAAAACATCCATCCATCCATTTTCCAACCCGCTGAATCCGAACACAGGGTCAGGGGGGTCTGCTGGAGCCAATCCCAGCCAACACAAGGCACAAGGCAGGAACCAATCCCGGGAAGGGTGCCAACCCACCGCAGGACACAAACAAACACACCCACACATCAAGCACACACTAGGGCCAATTTAAAATCACCAATCCACCTAACCTGAATGTCTTTGGACTGTGGGAGGAAACCCGAGTGCCCAGAGGAAACCCACGCAGACACTGGGAGAACATGTAAACTCCACACAGGGAGGACCCGGGAAGTGAACCCAGGTCTCCTAACTGCGAGGCAGCAGTGCTACCACTGCGAGATGGAAAATATGATTTCTTAAATCAAAACCTTTGCCGCTTTATATTGGACATATTTGGTAAGTTGTAAGGGTTTTCCATCACTTATGGATGCAGGGTTCATTTGAGCTCCATTGTAATCTACAAGATCAAAGTATTTTTTAATCCTTCACTTTATAACATGGCTTTATGTGGCAAATTAATATAGGTCATGATTGTAAAGAAATTATTTTGACTTAAAAAATACCGAACTATTCCTTTAAGACAGGATTCAGAAATGGTGGCACATTTGGTTTCCTCAAAACTTTCTCAAACTGGCAATCTAAACAACTACCTAGTAAAGGAGAAAGAATTATGAAAAAATACTGTACATCTATGGTTATAAGCTTTATAAGCATTTCCATCAGTTCAATGTTCCAAAATTTAAAATGATTTTCTTATAATAATAAAAACTAGATCACTAAGACTGTTTTTGTCTTAAAAACAACATAATATAAATAGAAGATGTTGATAGGTGATTGCTGCAAATCCTTTATATACTGTACAGTAAAAGCCAACCAACCCAACAACAGCTGTAAATAACTTTCCACATGCAATTGTTCTTGCCACCAGCCTTTCAAATATAGTTCACAGCTCAACTGAGAACTAAAATATTATACACAGTAAAGATAACAGTGTGTCAGAATCTGAAATATGTACATATATTGATGTGCTGCTCTATTATTTAGGAACTGCCATCAGTTTGTGTTTAACTTCTATGAACACAAAGCATTTAAAAAAATCGACTTTAAATCTTTCTGTCGGTAAAAAGATTCCCAAGTATGATCTGTTTAAAGGCTTAAACTAAAAATGTTGACAGATTAAATTCTTAGAGCATGAACAGAACAGTAAGTTATGTAAACTTCAATGAGAAAGGTAGAGAAACATACCTGGCAGCAGAATATGACCTTGGTTGCAATTTAGGCAAATGTTCTGGAAAAAAGA
Source organism: Polypterus senegalus (assembly GCF_016835505.1). Taxonomy (NCBI): domain Eukaryota; kingdom Metazoa; phylum Chordata; class Cladistia; order Polypteriformes; family Polypteridae; genus Polypterus; species Polypterus senegalus. The sequence goes on from NC_053158.1 coordinate 23,287,041, forward strand.
ATACAGATCATCACATGTTGTATTGCTTACAGTATAAACTAAATAAATGCACTGAATTATCATATCTAGGTAATCTTCACACATGTATTGCTGCAAATACAAATAAATGCTGTTTGATGTTAATATTAACACATTCAAAAGGCAAAGCAGAAATCCAAAAGTAAGTTCTGCAGCTGAGTACTGTCACCGAATATCAATTAACAGTCACATCATCATCCAACAATATGACAATCAGTCAAAGGTCATCTTCATACTGAATTGAGAGGGATATTTCATTCATGATAAAAAAATGGGAAACTGACATAAAATGTGAATTTAACTGAATGTTCTGTCAAAGCAGCTACCTTTGATTTTTTTTCTTCCACACAGCCATAGTAATCATGTGGTAGGAAATAAAGTAAATTAGAGCTACTGTATATTGTATTTATACTTTTGTTACTGTTACAAGCATATATTACATACATTGCTGCTATTTAATTAAATAAAAGGAAAAAGAAACTCAAAGATCCTCTCATATGCGTTATGCGAGTCATCATCAAAGAAACAAAATAATAGTTACTAGAAAACATCGAGGGAAGTCATGCCAAGAATTAGCTAATGAATGAACGGATAAGAACCACAGGCCTAAGTGAAAGAATAATCAAGAAAACAATTTTAAAAAGTATAAATGCATTCACTGAATCTTAGGATCATAACCTTGGCAAAAAAGATGATTTTGTGTAAAGACAGTTGGTGGGCCACACAAACCATTTGCTATCATGGGAGCCACACTTGGGATCCCTAAACAATGTCATACAGAAAATATCAGTAATGCTATGGTAATGATGTGAAGGGTGACAATAGCTCAGTTTTAAAGAAATTCTTACACAACACTCAGTGATTCAAAAACGTCTCAGGGAAGTAAGTAGGGTGGGGGGGAAAGATAAGGGATACTGGTGTGATGTGAAGGGAGTTCTGCAAGTAACCCCTGAATTGGGCAGACATGACTTTATTTAAAATATTGCCAGCTTAAATGCAGAAGATGACATAAGCAAAATTCTACTCTCAACTTCAAATTTCAGGGAAAACAGCTTATGGCTGGTGTGGAGCTGCAAACTGACAGGTAGACAAGTTATTGGTCCTTAGCCAACTAATCATCCAAGCTTAGGCAAGTGTTGTCTAAGGATTACTTTGCATGTTAGTAAAAACTAATTTATGGTCCACAGTTTTACCCAGCATCATAAGCTCATAAGCTCTGCATAGTTCCAGAAAGAATGAGATCTTGGGTAAAAACAACTAAACTTGGGTTCCTCTGCTGGGAACACTTTCTGTAACAGTATGAAGTCCTCCAAAAATGTAAAGTATTTTAAAAAGAACCACTGTCATTTTATATTAAAAGGAGACATAGTGGAAGGATTGGAATGTGAGCTCATGAACAGCAGAAGCCTACTGATGGTCTACTTTGCATCACTGTAACAGTGAACAAAGGTAGCAATGAAGCTAAGATAAAACCTAACTTGTTTATTTAATTTGTCTTCTTCAAAGAGGAAAATCAACTCCAAAATAATACAGATACACAAATAATACAGAACATAGTGCTTTCTATTATTAGCTTATTACAATTTTAAAAGAAAAGCCATTCTTTCATTATTACCCAGACAGGGTCAAATGAAACCAGAAAAAACAAAGCAATTTCTGATTTAAGGAAGGGACCAGCCAACACCAGTCCACTTCAGCATATACTTAAGATATTATCTGCACTTACTTGGATCAAATTCCATCTTTTAAAATACCATCCAATTTTTAACAAGCTTATTCAATTTTTGAAAATATTTGAACAATCAGCAATGGTATAATCAGCACACCTCAAGACTTGATTTTTAATAAAATAAATAAATAAAAAAGAAGCAGCAGAAAACTTCACCTTAAATTTACATTCCAAAAGCAATTTTCCTGTAATGATTTCTGAAGATGAATTGATGCTCTTTACCAGTCATCGGCAGAGTTAAGAAACCCTCAGTTTCTTACTCTGTCAACTTGCATGTTATAACTGCAAATGTTGAAATGTGTTCATTTATTCTAAGCATACAAAAATGCAACTTTATTAACGTGAAATTTCGAATACTTTAATCTTTTTATTATTATTATTATTATTATTAGCATTGTTACTTAACTGTTTAATATTAATTACACAATAAATGTAAAAAAAAAACATTCATACCTGTTGTTACAGACAAGCATTTCAAGCTAGCTTTCAAAGTGAAGTATGACTGTGCCCCCTGCTGGCACTGAAAAATGTCACAAGTAACTGGAGCACACCACTATGGTTGTGCTCATAAGGAAGCATCTAAAGCTGAACTTTATTAATAGTTTTGCCAGTTTTATTTTAAAACTTTTTCCAGCAAGAAAGAATAGCAAGAATAAGCTATAAAGAAGCTATAGAGAATGACTGACATTCCACTGCATATCAAAATCAAATGGCGAGAACAGTCTTAATGACAATGTAAAACAATATCACACCTTTGTGTTAACATATTTGAACTCGGACATATATCCAGTAACACAAAATAACTAGATGTGCATCAAACTATATCTTAAGGAAAACTAGTTTCTACAGCTCAGTGCTAAGGCACGGAGTTTCATTTAGATTCTACATTTTAACCTTGCATTGATCAATCACAGCCAGTCAAAAAGGAGACATTTAAAAATAAATAAATTAAATTAAAATCTAATTGAACTTGCTTATTGTATTTCAGGTAAAGTGGGCCAGGTCAAGTGCAAGGGAAAAAAATGGTGCAGGGCACAGTCAATTACACTGAGCCAATATATGGTCACCAACAATCCTAACACGTGTCTTTAAGGGAAAGAATACTACCAAACTGAGGAAAACGACAATGTCAAGAGGAAAACACACCAACTACAAGTCAATTTAGGATATCCTTTAAAAAGACACAAGATCTTAAAAGTGCCCAGAACACTATGCATCCCTTAGGACAATGGGCCTCAGTTAAAGTATCATCAGTTAACTGGATTTATCACAGGTACTATGTAACTAAGTGCTTTCCTGTATACAATATTTGTATGTTTTTTTTTTTTTACTAAAAGCTATTATTGACAGGCACTATGGGACCTAGGATATGAAATCCTGAAGCTGTAGGTTCAAATCCTGCTACTGACACTGTGTTATCATGACAAAACACTTCACCTGCTTGTACTCCAATTGGAAAAACAAAAGAAATCAATTCAATTATATCTCGATTATTGTAAGTCATTATGAATAAATGCATCAGTCAAGTAATAATTTGAGCTGCTTCTTGAACATTCTATATACAACTGCACAAGTAAAGCATTACTGAATTAGATCAATATCTCCTTTTCCTTGTGACTTGACTTTTGTAAATGGTCATTACAAAACACAATTTTACAAGAAAGTGTATTTGTTTGAAATGAAACATGCAATCAGTAGGAGTAATGTAAAATTTGACTATATATTACAATTATTAGATATTTACAATTTTCACTTGTTTATGTCGTTCACTCAAGTATTTGTTTATGTTTTTCATCAGTTGTTTGTTCAAGCTTGCATTTTTTTGCCATAGCCATAGGCAGACAATAAAGTGCTAACACATCGTATTGTACTTGAACTTATCACAAACATCAATCACGTTTACAGGCTGCCCAAATACTGAACTGAATGTTTTTACTTTTGGGGTTGTTTTCTCTTGTGCTTAAAGTGGAATAAAAGAACTGTAGGTTCTATGTTGTGGAGGTGGCTTAAACTATCAGGGCCCCCCTTTTAACACTAGAATCCTTGAAGCCGATCAAAACATTAGTAATGCTTGGTCATCGTAAATGTATACAAATGTATATGTAAAGTGAAGTAGTTTGTACTATTGTATTGTATTTCTGAGGTAGTAATGATAAACTGGCCATCTAGTTCTGCAAAGAGGATGACTTGTGTTCTGTTCTGTGTATTCTATTGGCCCCAATTTTGACACCCTTTTCTCTCCAACCTAACCTGAAAGGGGGGTTTTCTCTCTGATTTACCATCCTCTAGAATTCTTCCATTTTTTTTTTCTGTTATTTCCTATCTTTTTAAGAAGTCAAGGCCAGAGGGCTGTCAAAAAACAGGGCCCATTAAAGCATACTGAGGCATTGGTTATTTGATTTTGGGCTTTATAAGAAATAAATTGTTGTTGTTGTAAAGAATTTTGGAGAGCAATTTGTTCAAAGTAAGCAGACACAAATGTAAATGTCCTCTTTCAAAGTCTGTAGATGCAAACGTATATTATAATGGAGTAGTTTATGGGAGAACCATTAAGTTTAAGCTTATGCCGTCTGTCCTGGTCTTGGATCTAAGGACGCGTCTGTTTTTTCCTATTCAGGACACCACCTTATCTTCATTCATCTGTCCATACTATTGGCTAGTGCTGATGTCAATTGGTAAGCGCCATGCAGAGCATGTAAGTTAACATAATATTAATAAATATAGTCAAATTAAAAAACATGTGTTGGGCAGTAATTTAAATTTCAAGTTTATGATTAATAGGAAATATAGTAGTACATATATATGTGTGGGCAGCACGGTGGTGCAGTGGTAGCGCTGCTGCTTCGCAGTTAGGAGACCCGGGTTCACTTCCTGGGTTTTCCCTGCGTGGAGTTTGCATGTTCTCCCCGTGTCTACATGGGTTTCCTCCGGGCACTCGGGTTTCCTCACACAGTCCAAAGACATGCAGGTTAAGTGGATTGGCAATTCTAAATTGGCCCTAGTGTGTGTTTGTGTGTGTCCTGCGGTGGGTTGGCACCCTGCCTGGGATTGGTTCCTGCCTTGTGCCCTGTGTTGGCTGGGATTGGTTCCAGCAGACCCCCGTGACCCTGTGTTCAGATTCAGCAGGTTGGAAAATGGATGGATGGATGGATATATATATGTGTGTGTATATATGTGTAAAGATATACATAAATACAAACTGCACATATGTTATGTATACATGAAATTAAAGTCTCAAAACAGCTAACTGTAAACGAATGCCACTGACAGTAAATGCTTTCAGATATGACCTGCACACGAGACAATGAGGTGTCATTATTTACATGTGCTCCTGCATCCAAAAAAAAAAAACTACTGGTACATTAAATCTCTCTAACGTGTTTTATTTACAATATGTATACACACACTCCAAAACCCTTTCGCTAAACGGGTTTAGAATGAATATCATAGTCATTAAACAGTCTCCACCAAGGAAGGCTCAGAGCCTACCCAAACTCTGGACTGGTTTAAGTGAGTTTATGATGGATGAATAGTTTAATACGTTTCCATAAACATTACATTTGATGCAGAAAGCATGGTTGCTAAAAGAATTATGACAGTAATTGTCTGTTCATTTTCCATTATATTTAATAAACACATTATCAATTACCCTATTATATGCATATTTTAAAATGGTCATTATTTTAATGCTAACCGACACTGATGTGTTGCTAGAGAATGAAAGTCTCAGTGTGGGCCAATTATAGCAGCTGACACATACATCGTCTAGAAAGCCCCCTTAGACATCTTCCATATTAACAAAGGAAAATATTTACTGGCAGAAGTCAAGAAGACTGACTCATGACCTTGACAAAGTAATGGCAGTAAATTGGGAATATGACAGAAAAGTACAAACCAATTATTTATTTACTTTGATTAAATGCAAAAGTCATCTTCACCTCTGTAAACAAACTTATGCACTGCCAAACTTTCAGGCAGCCATGAGCTAGTGGGATTTTATGCTAGCAAATTTGTATTACTTGGTGCAAGTCTGTAGTTACAATGACTCATTATTAAGACAGCTCAAAAACATAAAGCTACATGAAATGCTTTTTTGTTGAGTCATAAAGGTACAGCATGAGGTAAGACTGACTACTGTATTCTACCAACATTGTCAGTACAACCAGAGATATGCCAGTTAGAGTAGCTTAATGAAAAATGTAATGAAGAAAACAAATACATATAAGATGGTTTTATTTACTTCATATAATCTAAAAGTTGCAATCCCATGATGCAAATACAAGAGCTTCAAACCCTTTCTTTATTGTGTTCCAAAGAATGAACTGGAATGAAGATTGAGCATTTGTGCATACTTTTTCTGGTATATAATTAAGTGTGAAATAATGAATATTGATAACTTACTAAGAAAATTTTTAAACTTTAATAACTGTTAAATTTCAATAACAGTACTGTAAAGTTTTCAGTTTATGTTATGCAACTTTGATAAATATTGATGGTCTTAAAATAGACATTTTAGAATAGACAAAGCTCAAAATGTTAGCATAATTTGCTTTTCAGAAAATATCATTTAAAAGTCTAGTCTACTGCCTTAAAGGTTGAAGATTAATTGGCATAATCTTTAAGGAGGTTATATAATCTACAAAGTCTGCAGTGAACTTTCTAGATATGTCAGTCTCCTCAGAAATCTATATACAATTCTTAACTGTTACATTACAATTATATAGTAAAACTTGCCTAAGTAATGTTTGCTCCATTTAAACAAAGTTTAGAATATGAAATAGAGGTCAGGCAAAGACTTGTGCTTAACTTCAATAGCTTCATCAGTGTCAAACACAGTACACAACTGTAAAACTGTATTGTCAGGAAAATCTGAAATGTACAGAACCAAGAGCACTATTCCATTCATACAATAACTATTAAAGGATAAGTTCAGTATTTTAAGTTGAAGTTATTTCTTCACAATCATGATATACATTAGTTAGCCACATGAAACTGTGTCCTAACGTAAGGCAAAATATTTCATAATCTTTATATAAAAAAAAAAAAAAAACTATCCCATTCTTCCAATTTATAATATAGCTAATGGGTACTGGAGTTCTCATGTTGTAAGAAGATTTAAAACTTACAAATACATCAATTTTCAAGCCAAAAATGTTATTGATTATTGAGATTACACATAATGCAAAATAGAAAGGAAATAAGGAAAAAAACAAAAAGCAAACCATTGCTGTAAGTTTCAGCCATTTAAAAATGAGACCGGATATGCACTTCACTTCACTTCACTTCACCAATTAGCCCATTTGTCTTGCTCTGTGGCACCATTTCAGCCCCACTGGCATGGATTTACTTTAAAACGCCATCATCAAGTGTTCTTATTAACTCTGAATGTTGATGCCTATATCAATAATAATAATCTAAAGATTCAGCTATCCATCATCATAATCTGTTTATCCAGGGCAGAGTCATGCTGCAGCCAATCCCAGCTATCATAGTGAGTAAGGCTAAAACAACACCTTGATAATATTAATATTCAAATATTATAATAATAATAATACCATAACTGTTGTCCCCAATACCTTCCATCCATTAATCTACTCATATATTTTTCCCACTATAGGCACAAAAATATTAGTAATGATAATCCATCCATGTTTTTAACCTTCTTATTCAAGGCAGGGTCATAGGGCATCTGGAGCATATCCCAGGAAGAAAGCAAGGCAAGAACAATACCTAGACAGGGCACTTATCCGTCACAGGATGAACACACACACACCACAAGCCAATTTAGTAATGGTAATCCATCTAAGTTTACTCAGGCTGAAATTTAATAAGTATAGTACAGATGTTTTAGTATATGTAGTGTGGTAGCGCCAAACTGTTATTCTCGTCTCATAGCACCAGGTTCAACAAAGAATACTGTACTCCCCGTGTATTTATTGATTGACTGGTATCAATGAGTCAGTGAGATTTCACTCAAAAATGATATCCTCGGTTCTTTTATTATCATATACGGCATATCCTCAGCAAGAGTAGCTCATCATGTATTAAAAAATTTGACTTCATGCTTTAGTGTTTGTTCTATTGCTACTGCATTTAGAGAAGTCAGCAAGAAACATATCCTTCTTACCTTTAGAAACTGGGACACTGGTGCCCATTAACTCCATGACAAAACATAAGAGCAGGCTAATTATTTTCTATTTTTAAATAGGCTTCACTTTTGAAAATAATTTCATGTGGCAAACTAACCTACAATGACTGTGAAGAAAAATCTTCAACTTGAAAAATACCAAATATCTCCTTTAATAATTTCATCATTTTTTTTTATAAAGTAAAAAGCAATAATAGAAAAAAACACCATTTTAGATTATAGTCACTATGGACAATTTATGACTGTGGATTATCTGACAAATTATTTACAACCTTACTTTAATGCATGTACCACACTACTACTATGAGATTCTTTTGCAGTAATTTCTCACTTGTACCAGACATTTTAGGTTCCTCATGATCTGTTACTGTGATTTTTACAGAATTTGAGCTATACAGGCCCTCTATCTATCCACTTTCTTGACCCACATAAACAACTGCAAGTTTGCATGGCATTAGAGTGCCTCTGAGCACCAGTCATATCAGGCTTGGGAGCATACACTGGAACGGTGCATTGCAGCACCCACCACGTGACGAAACAGCTTCATATCCTGGTTGGCAATCCCCCAGGCAGACATGCAGTCCAGTCCCACCTTCCAGAAATGACAACCTATCTGCTGCAGCCAGGTTATGTGGGCATCCCCTTGGCCTGGTCCAGCCACTCAGGTCCTCAACAATGAGGATCCTGTGAGCTATATCACCTTCGGGAAAATCATGCCACATTCTGTAGTGCTGTGTGACACCCCGTGCAAAGGCACTGTTGCACAGTTCTAGACTCTGGATGCCAGTAGACATAACCAAAAGATGAGTGAATGGGATTAGTGAGGCACAGACAGAAAAATTATTCAAAAACAAGGTTCTGTTTTATTCAGACACACCAATCCTATTTACAAAACAAATGTCTTGCAAAAAAATACGTAAAAAGTTCAATGCAAAGACATTAACAAACAAAGAAAGAAAAAAAATAAGAGTTGTGGTTATACACAGTATTTACAGTGGCTCCAATTCAAAAGTGATAGAAATCAATAAAATGACTATTCTTCCTACTTCAAGCAAAAAGACAGTGCTGAAGCATTGGTTTAAACCACTGAATGAAGCATCTCTGCAAGTTTCACTGAGATCCTAATTACAGGTGTACCTTATGTACCTTTGCTCTCACAAAACATTTTTATTTTAGCTAGCATCTTTGATAGACCATATCATCATAATGTACAGGATAAAACAGAAACCAATATAAAATACCAAGATCAAATAAATATAGAATCAATAAATCAAAAAAGTGCAAGGGAAGAGAATGACCACTTTTAATAACTAAATGTAATCAGTTATTATTCTTAAATAAAGTGCAAAGATAAATCTTACAAAATGAGCTGTTCATGAGCTTGATTCGAAAACTCTTCTTAGGAATGCAACTTTAAAGAGTCAACATAAATTAAAGTCTTCTGAATGATCTAATTGCTTGTGTCAGTGGTATGATGATGTCTGGATTCTGATTGACAGCATTGACTGCAAATTATTTCATTTTTCAAATATTGAAAAGAAAATGTCAAAGAATAAATATAGTATGTCAGTTTTTCAAAGATAAATTCCAGAGTATATGATTGCTGTTAATCATTCGTTTTCAAAGCCATTTTAAACTCCCCCCACTTATTAAAACACCCCCTTTCATTTGTACATAGGGGATTCCCTCCATTAAAAACAAGATTGAAGCACCTATTTAAATGTAGCACTATTAACAATAATAAATGTGAAAATGCTAACAAATGGTAATTGTTCAGTAATTAAGAAAAACATGTTTTATACATGATGTCTTAATTAGTAGGAATTTATTACATACTTTTAAATCTCGGTTGTGAAATCAAGCAAAATTATTTATTTTTATGGCACTCATATTAGTCATCGGCATCAGCATATAATGTTGAAAAGCACTTTTTATTATTATCAGCTGTGAACCTATAATTTTATCTTAAAAAAAAAAAAAAACATTTCTCCTGCTTGTAACCCATTCCACATTTATTTTTCTAAAAATAAATCCCAACTAACCTGATGTACAGTGGTGTGAAAAACTATTTGCCCCCTTCCTGATTTCTTATTCTTTTGCATGTTTGTCACACAAAATGTTTCTGATCATCAAACACATTTAACCATTAGTCAAATATAACACAAGTAAACACAAAATGCAGTTTTTAAATGATGGTTTTATTATTTAGGGAAAAAAAATCCAAACCTACATGGCCCTGTGTGAAAAAGTAATTGCCCCCTTGTTAAAAAAATAACCTAACTGTGGTATATCACACCTGAGTTTAATTTCCGTAGCCACCCCCAGGCCTGATTACTGCCACACCTGTTTCAATCAAGACATCACTTAAATAGGAGCTGCCTGACCCAGAGAAGTAGACCAAAAGCACCTCAAAAGCTAGACATCATGTCAAGATCCAAAGAAATTCAGGAACAAATGAGAACAGAAGTAATTGAGATCTATCAGTCTGGTAAAGGTTATAAAGCCATTTCTAAAGCTTTAGGACTCCAGCGAACCACAGTGGCACACAAATGGCAAAAACATGGAACAGTGGTGAACCTTCCCAGGAGTGGCCGGCCGACCAAAATTACCCCATGAGCGCAGAGACGACTCATCCGAGAGGTCACAAAAGGCCCCAGGACAACGTCTAAAGAACTGCAGGCTTCACTTGCCTCAATTAAGGTCAGTGTTCACGACTCAACCATAAGAAAGAGACTGGGCAAAAATGGCCTGCATGGCAGATTTCCAAGACGCAAACCACTGTTAAGCAAAAAGAACTAGGCTCGTCTCAATTTTGCTAAGAAACATCTCAATGATTGCCAAGACTTTTGGGAAAATACCTTGTGGACTGATGAGACAAAAGTTGAACTTTTTGGAAGGCAAATGTCCCGTTACATCTGGCGTAAAAGGAACACAGCATTTCAGAAAAAGAACATCATACCAACAGTAAAATATGGTGGTGGTAGTGTGATGGTCTGGGGTTGTTTTGCTGCTTTAGGACCTGGAAGACTTGCTGTGATAGATGGAACCATGAATTCTACTGTCTACCAAAAAATCCTGAAGGAGAATGTCCGGCCATCTGTTCGTCAACTCAAGCTGAAACGATCTTGGTTGCTGCAACAGGACAATGACCCAAAACACACCAGCAAATCCTCCTCTGAATGGCTGAAGAAAAACAAAATGAAGACTTTGGAGTGGCCTAGTCAAAGTCCTGACCTGAATCCAATTGAGATGCTATGGCATGACCTTAAAAAGGCAGTTCATGCTAGAAAATCCTCAAATAAACCTGAATTACAACAATTCTGCAAAGATGAGTGGGCCAAAATTCCTCCAGAGCGCTATAAAAGACTCATTGCAAGTTATCGCAAACGCTTGATTGCAGTTATTGCTGCTTAGGGTGGCCCAACCAGTTATTAGGTTCAGGGGGCAATTACTTTTTCACACAGGACTATGTAGGTTTGAATTTTTTTTTTCTCCCTTAATAATAAAAAAAATCATTTAAAAACTGCATTTTGTGTTTACTTGTGTTATATTTGACTAATGGATAAATGTGTTTGATGATCAGAAACATATTGTATGACAAACATGCAAAAGAATAAGAAATCAGGAAGGGGGCAAATAGTTTTTCACACCACTGTATTTCTTTTTTGCTTATTCTTCTCACCTTTAAACAGGATGAGCAGAATGGACCGCTATCCCTCCACCAAAACACTAAAAGAGCAACAGCATAACCCAGGTTTGTTGATATTCACATCATCTGTGACCATAGTATAACGACAGATAAAAGAAATGGAAGCAAAACCATTCACTCCTACACTGAATACACATATTCCATTACATATTTGATTAGGCCTCTAATGTTTAATTAACACAGCCCTTAGTACTGTTAATTTACTCCTACTCGCCTGTTAAATAATCAGTTTTACAAACTGGTCCACAGACACTTACCAAAGTTCTACTACACTCAAAGAGTGAAACCAGCTTCTGATATCAAAATGAATTTGCCTTAAGTAAAATTAACACATTTATCACAACTCCCTTCCTTTTATATTAATAAAAAAATGAAGGAAAAAAATTGGTAGCCTTTTTTAGTACTCAAGAGATGTGGATGAAACAAAATGATAATGAATAGGATAATGTACAGAACATTCTGAACAGTGACTAACATATCTGGTAATTGAGGTGGCTTTGTGACTAAGCCTATAAAAATGCTAAAGGGCCATTAGTGCATATTCAGCAAGTTCCAGGGGAAAGATTATCATTATTTCATACTGCAATAGCGGAAGCATATTTTGCATGGGTTTCAGAATCTGTTCACAACAGAGGTTCACCTCTGCCATCAATTCAGGAACAAATGAGAACAGAAGTAATTGAGATCTATCAGTCTGGTAAAGGTTATAAAGCCATTTCTAAAGCTTTGGGACTCCAGCGAACCACAGTGGCACACAAATGGCAAAAACATGGAACAGTGGTGAACCTTCCCAGGAGTGGCCGGCCGACCAAAATTACCCCATGAGCGCAGAGACGACTCATCCGAGAGGTCACAAAAGGCCCCAGGACAACGTCTAAAGAACTGCAGGCTTCACTTGCCTCAATTAAGGTCAGTGTTCACGACTCAACCATAAGAAAGAGACTGGGCAAAAATGGCCTGCATGGCAGATTTCCAAGACGCAAACCACTGTTAAGCAAAAGAACTAGGCTCGTCTCAATTTTGCTAAGAAACATCTCAATGATTGCCAAGACTTTTGGGAAAATACCTTGTGGACTGATGAGACAAAAGTTGAACTTTTTGGAAGGCAAATGTCCCGTTACATCTGGCGTAAAAGGAACACAGCGTTTCAGAAAAAGAACATCATACCAACAGTAAAATATGGTGGTGGTAGTGTGATGGTCTGGGGTTGTTTTGCTGCTTTAGGACCTGGAAGACTTGCTGTGATAGATGGAACCATGAATTCTACTGTCTACCAAAAAATCCTGAAGGAGAATGTCCGGCCATCTGTTCGTCAACTCAAGCTGAAACGATCTTGGTTGCTGCAACAGGACAATGACCCAAAACACACCAGCAAATCCTCCTCTGAATGGCTGAAGAAAAACAAAATGAAGACTTTGGAGTGGCCTAGTCAAAGTCCTGACCTGAATCCAATTGAGATGCTATGGCATGACCTTAAAAAGGCAGTTCATGCTAGAATTCCTACACTGAATACACATATTCCATTACATATTTGATTAGGCCTCTAATGTTTAATTAACACAGCCCTTAGTACTGTTAATTTACTCCTACTCGCCTGTTAAATAATCAGTTTTACAAACTGGTCCACAGACACTTACCAAAGTTCTACTACACTCAAAGAGTGAAACCAGCTTCTGATATCAAAATGATATCCCACTTCACAAATGTATCTGATGCATCTGGCATGGAGACACAATGGGTAGCACTGCAGACTCACAACCCCAGCCTCCTGGTTTTGAATCCCATACTAAGTCATTGCCTGTGTATGTGGAATGCATGCTCTCTTAGTGCCTGCATAGGTTTTCCCCCGGGTACTCCGACATTTCCTCTCATACCCCTAAAGATTAAACTGAAATTTCAGGTTGGCCCTGTGTTAGTGTCAGTGTGCAAGATTTGCCCCTGTGGACTGATACCTTGTACTAGAATGGTTTCTGACTTGTGCTCAATGCTGCCAGCATAATCTTGGACCATCCATGACCCTGAATTAAAATAAGTGGGTTTAGGAATTTTATATAAACCAAGAGCATATTTCCATTCAAAGGTTACATTTATCTACAAAATACATATATGCACTAATAACTTTCAGACATTAATACAAGTACTGTTTTTTTTAATTACACTAAGCTATAGGCCAGTAAAAATGAATATCACAACAGATCTAATTTTGGATTGGTAGGCAGTCTAATCCATATTTACTTTGCTGCATTTACCGATCATTTACATTTGATGGTGGAGAACAAAAGAAAGAGAATTTGTTTTTTGCTTACAGGAAGACAATGTACAAAAAGTTCTTTATCTTAGAAAGTTAGGAGAAAAGCATTCCTTAATATACTTTTAAAGAAGTCAACCCCTGCAATCATTCCCATATTCCTTTGCCCAGTTTTTAGTTTGCTTTGTCCAGATTTCCCCTTAACAACATTATTTACTGATTCTAAATTATCAATCAGCCAAAAATTAAAACAGGAGCAGCTTGATATACTTTAGTGATGACACCTGTCAATATGTGAACAGAGATAGAGCCCAAGAACATGGAAACAAACCTTGCCTGAGCCACACACTACAGTATGTAGGACAGGGTTGAGCAACAAGTGCTATACCTAGACACACGTGAGCTCCCGTTCTGGTAGATCAACAGGTCTCATTACTAAAGTATATATAGTACATTATGTTACACTATCAATTTAGTGTTTTTCATACTGTTAACACTCTGAGAAATATAGCATTTTACACAAAAGAATGAACAATTTAAAATTACATAATTTGCCACTCCTGGAATAAAGAGTGATTACAAAATAGTCGACACAAAAAAAAAAGAAAAGAAAGGTCATCTCTGGGATTCATCCACATTTACCTTTGTCATGGTTCTCGCCTGTTTGTAACACCCCTTTTAGCCAATAATTTTGCTTTTCTTTGAAAAGATTTTCCACTAAGTACTGACCTAGTGCTTGTTTGCTGCAGAAAGGACCCTATACAAAGCGAGTCTTAACCACTATGTTATGTATGTACTTAAGAGTTTTCTTTTACCGTGTATTTCCATTGATCTCTTTCTTGTGGTCTCAATACCACAATGTTTTGTCAACACCATTTTGTCTTGCCCTTAGAACGTTATTGATCTCCCTTGTATTATGACTCCTTGTCTGCTTTTCAACATGGATTATCTAAATCCCTGTGGCTCCTATTTATTCTTACTACTTTACTGACCCAACCCTATTTCAATATGCCTTTTGGATGTTCAATAGTTGAATTTCTTAGGTGCAACTCCACTGTATGTAGCTTTTCTGCAACAAACTCCTGCAAAGAATGTGAAATGCAAAGGATGAGAAAATGAAGGTTTTAGTAAAGATCCCAAAATGTTGCATCAGTGCAATTGCAACAGCCTCTTCCTGATCAAGCAGGGGTTCCTGTAACTACTACTTCATCAACAGCCTTTCAATGTCCGTAACTTGTTTCTTGCAATCTGATGTCTTACTATTTTCCCTTAAGCAGTTATGCATTAATAGCTGGAGGCCTTGAGGCAGACAAAGAGACCTTCAGCATTAACCTTTGACCGAAATAATTATCAGTTTGATTTATGTACAAACTTGCTTTAGTATGAAATAAAAAGCATCTATGCTTTAAGTAACAATCTCTCATCCATGTGTTTAATTATTAAATCCACTAATAAAAATAAAACGGCTAAACTCACTCACAACAAATGAGATACCCTACTATAGCCTGTTTAATTTGTTGCTTTTGTCCTGTGAAAGTTACTTTCTTTAGTATGAAATCCATGTAGAATCAAAAATGTCCCGTTCATCACATAACTTATTCAAATTCTAAAATCTGCCAACATCTTATTGCCCAACACTGATTTTAACTGTTTTAAGTACTGGAGAAATCGACTTGTTTTCCAGTTTTGTTTTGTTTAATACTAGGTACGTCAGCTTTTTTCAGCAATGAACACAACATTTTGCTAAAACATCCATTGAAAGTAAATGTCATCCAACCCTTAAATCAGCCTGGCTAAATAATGCATCACATCTGTGCAATACTATTATCAGATCTACTTTTATTTTATTCTAAAATGAAATTACCGCAATAATGGAAGCTAAGGGGGCAGAAGCATCATAAAACTCAACGTATTTGGCAACAGATTAAAGTGCTATCACAATAATCATTTCCAGGCCCCAATAAAAGGCTGTTTGAAAATGATTATTTTTTTTATTACCTTTATTGATCTAATGTACAGCAGCTTGAATAATTACTTTCTGTAGATAATTAGGAGAGTTGGGACAAATAGCAATGGCATTCCATTTTGAACAGCACATTCAAAAATCTGTGACAGCCACATCCATACATTTGGGAAATGAAATTGATATTCTGAACAGCCCAGCACAAAAAGTACAGTACAGTACTTGGTATATGCTGCCCTCTTGTGGAACTTCAGTGTATAATTTTGTGAAATAATTCTGCAGTAATTAAAATCTGTGTCAATTTAAGCTTTCTACACAAAGCATGATTGATGAATTTCAAGTCAACAAAATATTTTGAGTCAGGATGAATCAATCAAAATGCAAAAATGCAAAAATGAATAAAAATTATTTAATATTATAGAATAAAGTATATCAAGTGGTGTACCATATTCTTACATATTTGCAGTTTTAAAATGTAAAAGGCAGTATGTATAGATACTTTCACATATATACTGTATACCATTTTTCAAGTTCTTACCTTTGCTATTCTGTGTTTTATTAAAAGTATTTGCTTTGCACTTGTACATGAAAGTAAAAATAAATAGTGGTAGGATAATTCAACATAAACACGCACAATAGTAAATTAGACCTCTAGAACATCTGTACAGCTAAAAGGTTCATGAAAAGGTTACTCCAAGCAAAAATAAAACATTCTGCAATGTCACAAGTCATCTGCAAAAATATTTCCTCAGCATTTCATTAAATACAGTAATCATCAGTTTAGCAGCGAGGGAAAATGAATCTGAGGTGAGAAGAATTGCTGTACACGTGTACATACTGTAAATGGTCAGGTATGCAGGAGCCAACTCTGTTTGTGTATGTCATCAAGGGTCATAAAGCTGATACCATAATGATGAATTATTCTAGGGAAGTACAACTACTTCATCACGTTAATCATTCAACTTTCCACTTTAAACACCATTAAAAAAAATAAAGAACACAAGTGAAGGTAGGACCGGTAATACAAGTCTTCTTAGATTCCCTTCTGATGATGTGTTAGGACATAGCGGGTTGGAAGATGACTGACTGACTGACATTCTATATATCCGTTCACTGCTATAAATTATGTGTAACTACTTTCTGTCCAACACTGCAGGCTTGATTCTATAGATTATTAGAATTTAGTGCCTACATCCTAAATTTTACAATGTACTAACATTTCAATATGCATAGCATTTCCTTACAGAGCAACAAAGGTAAAAAAAAAAAAAAAAGTACATTAGTGGGGGAGCAGTTTCAAAAAACTTCTGCCGGCAGCAGTTTTCAGGCAGTTTCAGCCAAATACCTGCTCCATTGAAATTAATGGTAATGCTTATAAAACGCTGGGGGGAGAAAAAAAACACACACACACACACACACACAAAAAACAGTGTTTTTGCAGTATTTTCAAAGGAAGTCTCTCCCTCTTCCTGCGGAATGAGAAAGAAGTTCAACAGGCCATTAAAGCCAAGAAAATAAAATGTCAGCTTTTTTGTACACGTGTTTCAGTCATCGAGTGACAGCTATTGACAGACATTAAGCAGGCGTATAGTTTGAAATGAAGTGACAAGACCTAAACAAAGGTTACAAGTATTCACATAATTTTACTCAAATTAAACTTAACTACAGATTCTTTAACTCAGGCAGAAACAAAGCATAGAGTTAGCATTCGTGCCTTACAGTGCCAGGGTCTGCATGGACTTCACATGTTCTCATTCTGCATTTCTGGTTTGATATCAGCGAGTGTGCTTAACTGTGGATGATTACCTGTTTCAATACTAGAAATACTTCTCAAATGCCATGTTTGTGAAGAAACAGCTTTGACTCAAAACATAAAAACTTATCCTCTAACCCAAAATCTTGCAAATGCCTTTTTAACCCTTTCCTGGCTGATACAAATGATTACCACCCCACACGTCCCTGATGTTTTCAAAGAAATGATTCTAAGCTCTAAAACATGGGTGCAGGCATCCTCACTTTTAATGCAAGTGCAAGATAAAGTCCAAATAAAATTGGACAGGGCCAGTATAAAATAGGTCTGACTGTTTACCAAAGTCTTCAAAGTACTACTGACAATCAATCATAAGTTTAACTGAGTTCATTAGTGGGGCAAATTCATTTTTACAAGACTGCATATGTAATAAGCTAATTTTTTTCTGTAAGACTCTACTCTAAATACTTCTGACCAAATTTACTTTGGAAAGTATGGTTCATTGCAGAAAAATAAGATGGGTGGCAAAGTAAATGTCAGTCTGACAGAATACAGTTTATACATACAGTAAAGAGATCTGTACTCAAAGCTTAACTATATACAGTAAATGCTTTTGTCAAAAAAGTTTGCACTAACCTAGGATTACACTGAGAGTTGGCATACAAGATGGAAATGCACAGAGTAGATCAAGAATTGACAGGCTCGGGTTTCTGATGAAGTGGTTATAATCTGCAAAACCCTGCTTGCTGCACAGCTCTTGAAGTCGTCGCTTTTCATGTTCATTGGTGGTATATTCAACCAAGCTTCGCAAAAAGGCCTAGATTGAAAACCAAGGTAATAATAAAAGTAGAAAAATTATTAAGAAAAACATACACTCACAACAGGTTATTCCAAAGTCACTGTAAATCCTATCAAATATCTGTCCATGACGTTTCTGCACATTGTATTGATAACAGTGGCAGAGAACTTGAACCTATTCTGGCAGCAACTGCAATAAGAAATTAAATTTACCCTAAATGGATGCCACTGCACTGCAAGGCATACTCTTACACATACACGCACTCATACCTGGCTAATTAAGACTAGTCTAAAGTACATTTCTTTGAGATATGCAGGAAAACTAATATGAATTTCCACTCAGTAACCTGGTCAGGAATCAAATCTAGTTTGACTGTTGCACTAAATACTTTGTCATTCTACAGCCTTTCATTTTGGTTAAACATATATGAAAATAAGTAGCATGTATTACAGAAGCTTACCTTAGAATTTTGATAAAAATAGTGTCAACATATTGGGAAAAACAATTGCTTTCCTCATTTAGTAGGTTTGAGGTAACTCAATATCTTTTGTGAAAAATTCAAGTGCAACCATGTAACTTGGTACACTGAGATATACATTTTCATACATAACAACAGAAAGAACATGACTGAGAAAAATACTATTATTATTTATCTAAAACAAAATATTGCATGGAAAACAAAAATTAAATTCTACTTAATTTCCAAGCCTGCAGTCAGCCTATTTACTTAAAATAATGTATCAGACTTCATGTGGAGGTTCTTTCATAGCAATTACAATCCAGCTTTGACTATAATTGAGTGGATAACTATAAAGAAAAGCTAATTATGATTTTTAAGACTTCTCTTTTTCGTGGTTCCACCTCTGCATTTTGTTTAAATGTCATCATAACAAATCAGCATCGTTTCCACCCATTAAATGTGTTCTATGGT
Organism: Polypterus senegalus; assembly: GCF_016835505.1. NCBI lineage: Eukaryota > Metazoa > Chordata > Cladistia > Polypteriformes > Polypteridae > Polypterus > Polypterus senegalus. The sequence continues at coordinate 23,306,336 of NC_053158.1, forward strand.
GATCTACCCTCTCTTAAACTCTGTTATAAACACTGCATCCATTGAGTGTAAAAAAAGTGCTGAGCTCTGTCTTCATTTCAAGTCCAAGTTGAAATTCTGTTGTCAAATATACACAATATTATGAAATTCCTACTTGCATGTCTTCTTCAGTCCTACGCACTAATGACAGCAGTACAATAACAGACAAGAAGTGGCAACAAAAAAAGAAGAAGGAAAAGTATGACCTACAAGAAATCAAAGAGAAAAGAGAGAAAAGCAAAGAAAACAAAACATGTCAAGAGGCAGTATGCCATAGAATGAAAATGGTAAAAGGATTCTTTTTAAGGAGGTCAAAGTATAGAAGATGGGCATGTCTTGTAAAACGGTGCACGCAAATCTACTGTACTGGTGTCAGAAATTGATAGAAAAAAAAAAATCAGTGTACATCTATTGTTAGGGAATGGAGGATTCTAGCAGACTAGAATAATTTGTCCACAGAACAAAAGAAAGGGTAGCACTTTGAATTGTGCATAATACTGAGCTAGAAGGAGGTTAAAGTTGTGAATTGCTGTTTGGCTGCATGCCCACGGAACAAAAATGGGGTATGATCTTTACTGTCAGGAAAATTCAGGACATAGAAAATAGAACACAGAAACTGTTCGTTGTGGATGAATAGTTTAGGTCTGCAGTGATAAATGAAGCAGCATGCATGACGGTCAAGAATAAAACGGTAAAATGCAAATAATGGTTGTTAGATCAGTAGTTTTATTGTTTATAGAGTAAGGGTCTCTCAGGAATGTGTAACTGCATTGAACATAATTTGTTTTCATTAGATTGTTTCTAATAAAAGTATGGAACTGGAAAGACAGACCAACAGACAGAGATGGGATGTCAGATCAATATATAATCAACTGCAAAGTAATTAAAATAAACTTCCAAAATAAAATACTGCTAGCAGAAAGGTCTAGCAGTCACCCACTCATTCATTTTTCTAACCTGTTTAGTTCAATACAAAGTCACGGGGGTCCAGCACTTCCCAAAACATCAATGAGAGCACACTGTTAAGCAACCCTAAATGGAATGCTAGTCGACCAGTGGGTACACTAACACAACAATTTGCGCACTGACATAAAATGTAATTAAATAAAAAAAAAAATTACAGAACTGAGAAAGAAACCATGCAGTGAAGCACAGCACATACACATTCCGCACAGCCTTACTCATGTCCTTAGATAGTTAAGACATATAACAACCAAAACTAAATAAAGTTAATATCTAATATAGGACCGGTCTACCTTCATGGGATTTAATTATTTACACAGCAATGTTGAAAGTTACAAAAATTTGTTTTTTGCAAAAATGAAACAGTAATGAACACTCCAGTTCTGCTAGGGCCACATTCAAAATGAACGCCTGGATAAAAAAAAAAAAAAGTGTAGTCAACAGTTCACTCTAGACACTCAGAGCTATTTACAGATCACCGCTTGGCCTCTATTATTTTAGAATCATTTTTTTTTCAGCTGTTACATTTATGACTAGGTTTACATCACTAGAATCCATTACTTATAGAAATCTGAAGACATATCAAAGGCATATTAACAGCAGTTTGGTGTACTAGCTAAGAGCTGGAACTTAATCCACTAGGCACTTCCCACCAACGTCCCAATGTGTGGCCATAAAGGAGTCAACTGACCTGTCTTTGGTTCAATCATAAAAATATTTATGTACAGTTGTAATGCAACATCAAAAATATAATTTTGCTTTGAATAAAGACAACACACAAAAAAACAATAATATTTCACGCATTTCAATTGGCAGAGACGTATATATTCAGATCCTACTTATTAAGGAATGAGTTCATATGTAAAATATATATAAATAAAAAGAACAATACCTTCTTAGGGATAGCCCTTATTTCCAAACACCACATGAAAATATACTGAAGGGAGCTATGTTCAGGTATGTATAATGGTAGCCGAGAAACTGTTAGGACAGAGACACAATTTGCATCAAGGTACTGAACAATGTAACATTTTACTTAACATAGGTTATGTAATCATTTAAAAAAGGTAACAGTAAAGACTATTAACTTATAGTAAAAAGAGAAATGGTTATATATCACAGCAACCGCTAACTTCTTACAAGTATTCATTTGCTAATTGTGGCAAAGACAAATTACCGAAGAAAAGCAACATGCACTACAACTCTTTTGCTCACATAAGTTAGACAGTATATGAAAAACCCTTTATTTTATACTTTAAAAGTGTGTGTATGTGGAAGAAAAGGATTTTTATAGTCAAAAAGATACAAGAAGACTATCAAATAACATTTTAACCTTTTCCATATTTACAATAAGAGTATAAAATATACTGTGAACAAAACACAATATAGGCAAGATACAATACCAGTGAAGTTCATTTTGACATTTTAGCCTGCTTGAAAAGCACATTTATAATGGTAATTTAATAAAGTCATAAAGTAATCTGAGTCTAACTGATGCTTTTCAAAATTTTTATCTTTAAACAGCTGAAAGGTCAAGGTTTGGATTGAACTCAAATTTCATTTTAGTCTTTCCTTCAAGTCTTTTGTGTACTTCTGAGCAGTGGTTTGGCTACTGTTGATATTGGCTTGAAAACACTGTTGAACTTTCAAAAGTAAAAATTGAATACTTGGAATTCACCCAAAGCCTAATCAGCTCTCAAGACTAATGAGTACAAATTGCCCACAAAGAGCATAATTAGTCCATTCGCTCTTAGTTACACTGTCCTCAAAAAGTTTAACAACGGAAACACAGACATGTATGCACATGTTTAGAACATTTTCTAGGGATATTAAAACATGTTCATTCATTGAAAGCCCAAAGTTAATATTTTCATTTAAACATATATATAAAATTCAGTTTCTTTCTGTCAGAGCATCACATAAAAACCATTTCACCTGTTTCTACAAAACACTGGACTTGTGCCAAAACATTTTATCATCTTGGCGCTGTAACCTCCATCATAATTTTGTATTATAATTAAAGCCACTTTGATGATGTGTGGAGTTAATTGCATTTCTAGGCATCTCCCAGAATCATGTTAGCCCTATTTTTGTTTTTATTTTCAGTTTTCTGATACTGTATGACGTCTTGATAATTTGTTGCAATCGCTCAGTAAAGTACTTTATTTATAATTGTTTGTGCTGTAAATAGTGCCACATAACATCCGAGTGAGTGTCCACGGATACATAAAACTTGTGTTTTAATCAACATATATCACTCTTTAGTCACCATGTATTAATTTAAAAAGCAGTATTTGCCTTGTCTCAGCTGGAAAATGAAGAAAAAACATATTAAACCACATTGCCAAATCAAAATAAAGTAAACTGCATCAGATACTGTTATTTATGTAATAATCAAAAACCACAATATTTCATATACCTTTCCTTTTTGTGTCTGGTTTAACTTGCAGTTTAACAATATGGTGTTTTTTTTCCAAAATCCCCAATCTCAAAAGCAACTCTTCCACTTCACTGTTGTTGTTAGGACACAATAGGTCAAAAGAATCACCAGGCTCATATACAAGCGGTGTTTCCTACAAAAAAATAATAAACAGATTACTTGTAAAAGTGCAACATACTCTAAAATTATCAAATTTACATTAGGAAGGAATGGTACAGCAGTGCCATTGTTGGTATTACTACCCCAGAGATCCAGTCTTCTGAGTTAGAATCCCACATACAGCCATTGACTGTGTGCAGTTTATACTTTCCTCCTATATTTGTGTAGGTCTTCTCCAGATTTACTGTGTTTCATGCCATATCCCCAAAGACAGGGGCATATCTGCCATTAAGGTTGCGCAACCAGGGGCCCTTGACGGGTAAGCGGCAAGGAAGAAGATCCTGCACCCGACTTCTCAATTAAAAAAGAGAAGAGTATCCGCACAGCTAAAGCAAAAATCTGAACAACTGCACTGCATTAAATGACCAGGTGTCCGCAAAATGAAATGAATCATTAAAAGTGAGATTGAGTATATGTTAGAGTACTCTATTCATTAGCTCACACAGGAGTCTGTTCGGAGTCTTAATCCGGCCTTTCCTAAAGATGAACAAGTTAGGTTATCGTGTGTGTGAGCTCTGTGATGGACTATACCAGAGAACTGTGCTATTTTATCATAGCTAATTAAAAGTAATTTCAGTTCTGTAAGTATCGTATAAAGTCAGAGATAACATGACATGAAAAAAATCTTGGCTAGTTAAGTTAACCTTAGTTAAATTAATTTATGACTTAAAATTAAGATTTAAAGTCAAACATGTCAAAACAACTAACCTAAATTGACTCAGATGACAACAGTTAATTTGAAAACTGCAGAATAATGTTGACAAATGGTAAATTAAATAATTTCTAAGTATATTAATAATGCTGATACTAGTACAGCCATAGCACTTACCAAAATGAGTGTTAATGTCAACAATCGTGTTAAATTTGCATAATTTAGAAAAATGTCCTTTACTAACACATGTTCGATCATTCTGTCCAAAGTAATTCTGTATTTTTGTGTACTCTGTGACCAAACAGCATTCTGATTTTTTAATTCACATAACAGGATAAAAGCTCTATGCAAATATGCAAAACAAAACTTTTAATTACTATTTACACAAAAATGGCAATTAAATACACTTCTATACTTCCAAGTCTATTGTACAGCCTCAGTTCAAATATCAGTCCTGTAACAGTACTCACTCAATTAGATAGAACTTTATTTGTCCCTGGGGAAAATTTGGGTTTTTACAGGAAATCTTTAAACAAATAACTACATAAATAGGTAGATAAATATGTAAATAAATAAATCTGCACACACCAGAATGACTATAAAGCAAGAAAAATGTAACAGAAAGAAAAGTTCTAAATTGGCTTTTACAGTCACAGTGAGGCATTATGTTAGACATATTGCTGTTGGCATAAATAAGTCCCAGAAGTGTTTCCTGACACACTTCTGCTAAAATAATTTGTTGCCTGAAAGTACTCGGTGTTAGTGTGTCAGAAAGAGGATGTACAGCATTGGTCATAATGGCACTCACTTTCTTTTAAACCTCTCCTTTGCTACTACTTCCAGGGGTCCAGAGTGTGCCCCATTACTGAGCTAAGGAAAAACAGCCTGCTCTGGCCTTTCCTATATAGTTCCTCTGTGTTCTAAGAACCAGTCCAACCTGTCATTGATGCTGAACTTCAAGTACCTGTTGGAGTGCACCACTTTGACAACCATTCTTTGAATAGTGATTGAACATAGAGGGTTTTTGGTGCAGTGAACATCAATAACCAGTTCCTTGGTTTTGCTGATGTTAAGATGCAGACTGTGCTTGCTGGGTGCTCAAAAAGCAATCAAATAATTTTTTTTTAATATTAATGTTATAAAAAATAAACATGTATAAACCATATTTTACATACAGATATATCCATTTCCAGTAGCAGGGTGGTTTTCACTGCATCCTCTCTTGTGAGTTGCTTTGCACTTGTAATGACAACTTGATGAGCAGTTTCAGGAGGTTTTAAAAGAGTGGGATCCTACAATAATCAGAAAACAGTGTGTTTTGTAACATTCTCATCATTGCCATTCCTTAATTAGTTAGATTAAAAAAGAAAGGTAGATTATTTGCCAGTTATCATTCAAACTAGCAAATTACGATGTTACGCTATATACCACTTCCCAAAAACTTTAATAAAGCAGTAATGAATATTCTTCAGTTGAGAAATAACTATAGAACAGTGATGAGGTGGTTAACCCTGCTGACCTACAGCTCTTTAAACTATGTTCCTTCACTTTCAAAGTACTGTAAGTAAAGACTATACATTTCAGTTGGGTTTTCTCAAACATCTCAAAAATATTTATTACATTCACTGGTGACACTAATTTGGCCTATTTTGAATGTATGTATTTGTGAGTGTACAGTAATAAACACAAACATTTTGGATTCTGTCCTGGAACCAAAACCGCAAGAATAGGTTTTGGAAAAAAAAAGAGGATATAGAAAATCAATGCATCATTATCTGACTCTGCATTTAAAACCTGTGATTAAAAAGTTATTAAAAATGTCTTTATATGAGACAATGTAACAGTGGTAATGGTATGGTGCAATGCCCTTAAAAGCATATCATCATACCGAATATTTTCAATGCATTATAAAACCCAAATGTGTCATTTAATTTCTTTTGCCCTGTAAAACACTATGTAATGCTTCACACTACTAACACAAAATACAACATTCTCAAACAACTCTAAACGATTTCAGCATTCTAGATGCCCATAACTGATCCAGCACAATCAGGTGCATAACAGAAGCAAAGTATCTCAAGATACCCTCAAACAAACATCCTGACTTGCATGTGGCCAATTTAGATTTACAAATGAACCTAATATGAATGGGCGGAGTGGTGGTTCTGAGGCTAGGGATCTGCACTGGCAATTAGAAGGTTAGCGATTCAAATTTCGGAAAACGCCAAAAATGACTCTACTTCGTTGGCCCTTCAACAAGGCCCTTAACTTGCAATTGCTCCGTCCTGGATATGATGTTAATCTGTATCCAACCCTACATGTAGGCCCTCCAACCTGCGGGGAGAAACCTGGTGGTTGGTGGCAGAATTGGCACTCCAGCCACCATTAAAAAACCTCAAACTGGTTCCATTCCAACTGAACTAGTGTGGTGCTGAGATGTCACCCGTTGCATGGTTGAACTAGGGCCCTAAGCTGGGATCCTGAGTTAGTTTGTGCAAAACCTCCTCCTCCTAATATGAATATGCTGTATAAAAGGAAATTAAGAAGAACTTGATTATCATTAGACTGTTAGAATATACAACTTTATGCTCCAAAAGTCTTTAGAATTAACATAATGCACCCAATAAAATAACTTCAATTAGCACTAATATTGACATTATTGATTTTAAAAAAGCACATTAAAAAGCAAACTAATTTTCCGTTATATAAAAATGCATTATTACCTGTTGTAATTCATTCAGCAATTCAACATCCAAAAAGGGGGCTGGCAAAGCAGGAACATTGAGTGATGATTCAGATAAAGGTGACACTGATCTGGTGAGAGATGCCTCCAATACTTCTCCTTCAGCCACTATGTTGCAACTCCCACCAGATTCATCCTTGCTGCTGGACTCATCTAAGCTTAAGAGGTGCAGATTCAAATCTGTTACTGCACTTTCAATAGTTCTCATCTCATTTTTTGCATTATGGTCACCAACATGATTATTTGTGTCCTTCTGACTAGTAGACATGGCTGAAGTTACAAATTTCCTCAATGCATCCCAAAGTCCTTCAATCCAGGGTTCAACTACTAATTCCAAGCTGCACAAACCAGAGAAGAATTTAATTAGGAATAACTTCACATTTATCTGTCTGGGAACAAAAAAAACTTCTATGAGTTACTAGAACAATTTTGGTCAGGGATAAATCAGTCTGCACCATAAAAGTTGTGCTGATTTATCCATAAACCTTTTTTAAAACCAACACTTCACTATTTAACATATCTTAATCTGCTTAGAATAAGTTTTAACCAAAAAAATAAATAAATAAATAAATAAAATGGCTAAAAAAGGAAAAAAAATATTGCTGTTGCTTAACTACACATTAAAAAAAAATTCTCATCAAGTCATTTAAAAGCCCTACTTAACAGAAAATACTGTCATATACTTAATTCATAAAGCAAAATTAAAATCATGCGCTACACTGAGGACACTCATAAAACATACACCTAAATGTTTTAATGATATCAGCTCTAAATACCTGTCAGGCACGTGTGAGTAGGAGGCACCTTCAAGGCTCTGCTCAGGTAAGAAATACCACCCTGGGTTGAGAGGGGCCACCCTTATTAACACAACCGCTCTTTTTCCATCTGCAGTCCAGGGACATATCGACCAGAAGATGAGTGACATCTTGTAGTTTAAAATCTAATGCTTTAGTCACTACTTCCTAACTTACTTTCTGCCACAGTTGGTTACTGTATTGTGCTTAATGTAGTCAAGATGGTATCCTACCTCCACACAATCATAAAGTGAATTAACCATTTTTGAAAGTTAACTGATATTTAAAATTCTGCTGTTCAAAACCAAACTATAAATTACTATTTTAATGAGTCATTAAAAGTACTTTAACACCAAATACACAAATATGTTAACAATCATTATCAAAGCAATTTAAATTGGTGAGTAAATATATTTAAATGAAATGTAATAGGTAGGGCTGATGTTTAGCACAGCTTTCTCTTTACTTTAGAGTCTGGGTTGCAAATCACAGCTAAGGCTCTTTCACATTATTTTGACATTTTTTTTATCCTGTCTTTCTCCAACATCCCAAAAACATGAATATGAGTATTATGGAAACTGTCAACTTGAAAGTGACCCGCTTTAGCAGGTGTGTGTGTGTGCAGGGGTACAATGGACTAGAAAACCACACAGGCTTAGTTCTTCCTTTGTACCATATCTAGCAGGGATAGACTCTGGTGCTACAATCCTCTTTTGGAATACGAGGGGGGACCCAAAAATAACCAGAATTTTGTTGTTGTTAGGTTGGTACTTGAAGTACGTGATTGGGCCGCTAGTGCGATCTAGTTACACTCCTCACAAGTCAGTCTGCCAAGTGCCATCAGTCTGGAAGGTTGTGCTTGTGTTCAGTGAATTTAGTAAAAGTAGTTTTGTGCAAGCGTCGTTTTTTTACGATGGCCGATTATCGTGAGCAACGCGCGGCAGTGAAATTTTGTTTTCTTCTTGAAAAAAGTGTTGCAGAAACTATTGTTATTGAAACGGTATGGCAACCCTGAACCACCCACCCTACTCACCGGATTTAGCTCCGTGTGACTCAGATGAAAAAAAGACTTGAAAGGAAGGCGTTTTGCTGACGTCGAAGAGGTAAAACAAGAAACGACCAGAGCATTAAAGAGCATTACTTCAGACAAATTTAAAAAATGTTGTTTCGAGCAATGGAACAAATGGTTAGATAAGTGTATTTCCGCCAATGGAGAGTACTTTGAAGGAGACTAATTGTAGTTTGTACAGAAAAATAAATTAAACACGTTTTAAAAATATTTCCGGTTATTTTTGGGCCCCCCCCCCCATGTAAGTTGTGTTTTTAAAATAAATTAATAAAAAAAATACTGATGTTTGCTTCAATAAATATGTGGAAGAACTATATGAAGGGATCAACAAAGATAATTCATTTATGAATAAAAGGGAAATTTTAACTGTTTTCTTAAGAAACTAACATTTGAGTTAGACATAATAGCACAAGGCTAAACTTACTTACAAACCTTTCCATTTTCATTATTTAAGTTTGCAATCTAGTATTATATGTTTCCATTAGTATCTATCACTATCTCCTTCTGGATTAATCAGCTGTGTGTAATGTTGTCAAAGGACTCCTGGAAATATCAATCGAATGTCTTGTATAATTTCTAAAATAAATCAAAGTATACTTGACAGGATCTCTTAAATCTTTGATGACTGTTGCATCAAAAATAAACTAAAGTAGCATTCAAATAACTGATTTCAAACTATAGAATGTATTACTTTACACAGATAAGAAGGATAATTGATTTACAGTTAATGTTATATTGCAATTTATCAGTTTTGTGCTGGAGATGCTAAGTTGTTTTCTTATGTTACATACATGCACGCAAATGTTTCTTACATTTTTTGTGCCTTCAGTTTCTTACCTCACTGATGGAAAAACTGAGTCAAGGCCAGGGACTTCATGTATACATGGTGTGTATGCACAAAAACGTTGTGTACGTATGTTTCCATGTACACTTTGAGGTGTATAAAAACTAAACTTGGTTATTTTCACAGTTGCCAAAACGTACGCAAGTTTCTGCTTGGTTTTGCACACTGGCGGCACCCAACGTCAAAGTAGTTCTACGGTTACTGTATGGTCTCCTTTATTTTCCACAATGATCAATCATCAATGATGTGTGATTCATCAAATACCATCCATACATCCATCCATCCTTCATCATTCATCAAATACACCAAAATTAAATGCATATCATTTAAAAGTCTAAGGCGCTTGATTGTAATTGTGTAACAATATAAAGGTGCATGCAATGGCCAAACTATTCCAAATACTACTGCTGCTTTAGCATTGTTACTCTCAGTGCAGGACTCCAGAGTATTTTAAACCATTTTATCTGTGTGTGGAATCACAGCTGTACAGCAGTTGTTCGGAAAGGTCTGGAGAACATTTATAGTGCATGCTGTCTCACGAAACCCACCAGCAACTGCATGAATTCCACTCAGCCCTGCACACAGTCTACCTGAACCTCTCCCACCTGGCAAACACTTCAGCGCTTTTCCTGCACGGTCCTCAAGGCCCAGAAACAGTTTCATCCCAAGAGCTATAAATGCACTCAATCAGTCCATTAAGTGTTCCCGGCAAAACTGTTTGTACTTATAATTACAATTAACTCACTGTAAACATGCACCACAACTGTAATATTGCACAACCTGAACCACATTATGAACCATTTGCACTACCTGCTCTATATGTACAAGTACATTTTACTTATGCTTTAATACTATATACTTTCCATTGTTTTTTATTGTATTATTATTACTGTTATTATATCACTTTATAGGAAAATAGGTTTATGAAGGATTTGCATATTGAATCTCATTGTACAATACAATAACAATTGTTCTGGTGTGTAAATGCTGAAATGTTGCATCTACATTTTCATTATATTTTGCTCAAGCCAAACAAGATGAATATAATACAGGACACTTGTATAAGCAGTTTTAACATCAAAGTGTTCTGTTTTCCTGAATTGTACAAGTATCAGTCACAGCAGCATCTGTTTAAACGAAGCAGAAATCCAGGAGATGCTTCCAGCAGTGGGACTAAGCATTACTAAATTTGTTTACAGCCTGGCAAAGGAAGACATGCTGATGCTTCAAGCTGTATGCGATTACTTTACAACCTGCGAAAAGAAGAAGATGCTGTGTGACTAGAAATTGCCAAAGCTGTTTACAGCTTGAGACAGGAAAATTCTTAAAACTTCAAAAACTTTATTGTTTGGGAAACAGACATACTCAAACAGATTAAAGAGTTTGAGCAGATTCTTCCATCATACTGACAGCCAGCCATTCAGGTGTATGCAACAATCATGTGTGGCAAAGCTCCCACAGAATTTTATAGTAAATATGCCTCATCTGAGTGCGACATCAGAAGATGGAGAGAGCAGTTATGTCAGAAGAGGGCAAGAGTGACTTCAAGAGGAGAAGACAGAACGTCAGGAGAGGGCACCTGCAACTTGTGACTGTTTTCAAGTGATCGTCATCTAAAGCATCTCATGAACAGCTTTGATTGGTAGATCACAAGCCTCCCTGGTACATTCATCTTTGACATCTTTAACTTTCTGTAAGCTTAAAAGTTGAATTTGTATGCAATTTGGAACAGGTACATAAATTTAATAAATGCTATTGTTGACTGACTGTAACCAAGTGCACTGCCAATGAATGATGGAGTTTCACCTTTCTCGGACCTTTTTATTATTATTATTATTAAGATTAGGATGAGCTCTTCTGCACAGCACTGTACACGCTATCACAGCAGGAAGGCACCAGTCGTCAACACATCTGATGTACTGACAAGAGACAACTTCCTGCTATGTGCGTAACAGTACAAGCAGGCTTGCTATAGAGAATGAATGGTAGCATCGACAGGCGGTTCATCACCAGCCCACCTCACAGTCACCTCCACTACAATATGCGGCCTGCAGCATCCGCCCACAGAGAAAGAACACGGTGTGGCCAAAGGCGGGTAGTGAATCACCCCCACTCAATAGGCAGCCATCCGATGCACACTACAATGCTACCCCCCGCCACACTGTTCACCCTCAATGGCCTCCATTCAGCCACAACTGGGTCATCGCTTGCAGCATTACCAGCCACCCAACGAGAACGAACGGGGCAGCCGTGTGTGGTGGGCGGGCAGTGAAACCACTTGCTGCCAAGAGCCGCCCAAGGGACACTACATTGCGCGAGCAGTGAAATCACCCCCCTCCAGCCACCGCTTGCAGCATTACCAGCCGCCCACTGAGAACGAACGGGGCAGCCATGTGTGGTGGGCAGGCAGTGAAACCGCTTGCCGCTGGGAGCCGCCTGAGACACACTACACTGTGCGGGCAGCAAAATCGCTCTCCTCCAGCCTCCGTCCAGCCACCGCTTGCAGTGCCCCAACGCCAAAGATGACGGAGCGGCAGTTACTGAGGCCTATGCGTCGCAGCTCCGGCCCAGTTCGTATGTCGTAGGTTGGATATTTCAAGCACCTGGAGCATTAAGGAAGTGCTCTATGATCCAAACTGCAAGGTTTGTTGGCTGAGGCCGAAGAGGTCTGTCCAATCATGAACGGTGTGTTAAAGTAAAACATTCACTGGTTGATAAATGGCCAATAGCCAGGGATGTTGATCCTTTGTATGATCGAATATACAGTGGGTATGGAAAGTATTCAGACTCCCTTCAATTTTTCCCTCTTTGTTATACAGTAATCCCTCGCTATATCGCGCTTTGACTTTCGCGGTTTCGCTCTATCGCAGATTTTATATGAAAGCATAACTAAATATGTAACGCGGATTTTTCGCTGCTTCGCGGGTTCTGCGGACAATGTGTCTTTTTACTTCCTCAGTTGGTTTGCCCAGTTGATTTCATACAAGGGACGCTATTGGCGGATGACTGAGAAGCTAACCAATCAGAGCACGCAGTTAAGTTCTCCTGACTGAGAAGCTAACCAATCAGAGCACGCAGTTAAGCTCCTGCCTGCTGAATGCAGTGTTAACCAGGAAGTCTCGTCTCGCTCATTCAGCATCAACGTGTTTCGCTGTGTAAAGAGTTGTGCTCTTTTGTGTTTATCTTTGTGCATAGTCAAGCCCTTCATTATGGCTCCAAAACGATCTGCTACTGCTTCAGGGGCCGTGCCCAAGCAAACGGAAGATGTTAACGATTGCGAAAAGCTAAACGCTTTGGATTTGTTGAAGGCTACGATTCTTTTATTTAAAAAGTAGGAAAGGAATATAAGATCTACGGCCGCAGTGTCCTTTTAACCAGGGTGCAAAACAAGTTGTAAGTGGATGTAATAAGGCAGTAGTCTGAATGGAATCTGCTTTAGCGATTTGGATTGAAGACTGCCAGAAGAAGAACGGCAGTGCTACACAATCACCTGAAGTGGCTCCTTTAAGGGCTGTAACGCTCTCCTTTGTTGTGCAGTAAAATTAAACTCATTGTTATCGGACAAGTCATCGTGTCATTGTTGGTGAGTAACCATAATTAATTTTCTACTTACAGTACTTAGTACATGTACGTACGTTTAGTGTCACTGTACACACACATTTACTGTATACTATTTTTGTTGCATTGTACGTATTTATTGCTGGTGGCATGTCTATCGTAATGGCTGTAACATGTGATATCGGAGACACTCAATACCTTTAAAATAATATTTAGGTTTTACTGTATATAAACAGTGTGTTTATATACATAATTTCAATGAATCTTACCTAATATCTAAGAGAATAGAAAGGGATTATGCTGTATAACTCTGCAGGGAATATTTATAAACAGTATGGGAGAGTTTATAAGGGCTTAAAATATATATAAATAACAATAGAAACATATAGAACTTTTTGGCCTTAATTCTAAGCGGTATGTGTGGAGACAACCAGGCACTGCTCATCACTTGTCCAATACAGTCCCCACAGTGAAGCATGGCGGTGGCAGCATCATGCTGTGGGGGTGTTTTTCAGCTACAGGGACAGGATGAGTGGTTGCAATCGAGGGAAAGATGAATGCGGCTAAGTACAGGGATATCCTGGACAAAAACCTTCTCCAGAGTGCTAAGGACTTCAGACTGGGCCGAAGGTATACTTTCCAACGAGACATTGACCCTAAGCACACAGCTAAAATAACGAAGGAGTGGCTTCACAACAACTCTGTGACTGTTCTTGAATGGCCCAGCCAGAGGCCTGACTTAAACCCAATTGAGCATCTCTGGAGAGACCTAAAAATGGCTGTCCACCAACGTTTACCATCCAACCTGACAGAACTGGAGAGGATCTGCAAGGAGGAACGGCAGAGGATCGCCAAATCCAGGTGTGAAAAACTTGTTGCATCTTTCCCAAGAAGACTCATGGCTGTATTAGCTCAAAAGGGTGCTTCTACTAAATACTGAGCAAAGGGTCTGAATACTTAGGACCATATGATATTTCAGTTTTTCTTTTTTAACAAATCTGCAACAATTTCAAAAAATCTTTTTTTTGTCTGCCAATATGGGGTGCTATGTGTGTAAATTAATGAGGGAAAAAATTAATTTAAATGATTTTAGCAAATGGCTGCAATATAACAAAGAGTGAAAAATTGAAGGGGGTCTGAATACTTTCCGTACCCACTGTATTCTTGTAGACCAAAATTAATATTCAGGTCTGAGATACATCTAAGACACTGTACGTTGCTCGTGCCTATAAAAAGTAAGTCTGTTAGAGTACTAGGGAAAGCAAACTATGCACGTGTTATTCATACAGCACATGTGTGGATTAAAGTGCTAGGGAATAACACGCATGATTATACGTCTTTCATACATTACTTTTGTGGTTAGGTTCTGTGTGTATGCATATATTTATGTATGTGTGTGTTAATCTTAAGGTGCGACATTATACTAACCCAGTAACGAACCTGATGAGTATACTTATCTCTGAAGAAAACAGATAACTGATAAGTAATGTTTAAGTGTCGTCCATCAAGTTCTTTTTAGTTGCTCATACCACTGCCTAAGCCACCAAAAAGTAATTTTTTTTCCTTGCCTCCACTTCACTGAGTAGGACGTCCACTTTGCATTTGGTGAATTTGTTCTTTTTTTATATATGTCTTTTAACAAAACACTCAACTGAAAGGACTACTTATATTTATTTACATATTCAAATATGTAAAATTCTGGGAGGAGTTGGGGTGGGGCATCAGGCATGTGCATGTGCACATGCATTACATTTCACGCTGTTTGGGATTTAGGGAACGGAAGTGTGTGGAAGTTGGCTTATGCGTGGGTTTTGTGCATCTGGATTTTTTTGTGTATACACACATTTCCACGTTTGTCCTTACGCTATATTTTCGTGTGACTTCTACATACAGCGTTAGACATGAGGCCCAAGGAGTTCACCTTTAGTGCATTCACCTGATAACATCTATAAAATAAAGCTTTACTTTTGTATTTTTTAACTAGTGTAAGGCTAGGTAAATATTCTAATTAAGAAGTCACTATACAACATGTTACATAAAATACTGACTTTTCTTTTGAGTACACTTTACTTAACAGAAGGATACTTAAGGGTTTGATATCAAAAATGATCAACCTGAAAATGTTTATCTGTATATCCATCAGCAGTGAGAACTCCAATGTTCACGTTGCAAGCAGTTTTTCTATTTGGCTGCTTTGCACAGCACGAAAACGTCAAATTGGACAATAAGCACAGTGAGTCTGTTGGGTTTTCCATTCTTCAAAAGATCTTTCAGGCATTACAGTAATCCCTCCTCGATCGCGGGGGTTGCGTTCCAGAACCCCCCGCGATAGGTGAAAAACCGCGAAGTAGAAACCATATGTTTGTATGGTTATTTTTATATATTTTAAGCTCTTAGAAACTCTCCCACACTGTTTATGAATATTCTCCGCACAGTTATACAGTAAACCCTCGTTTATAGCGGTTGATCCGCTCCAGACAGATAAATTAATTTCCAAGAAGTATGATTCTTTATTTATAAATCTAATATTTTTGCAGTTAGAGCATTGAAAACCTGTTTACGACCTTCTAAATACGTTTTTTAACATTATTAGAGCCCTCTAGACATGAAATAACACCCTTTAGTCAAAAGTTTAAACTGTGCTCCATGACAAGACTGAGATGACAGTTCTTTCTCACAATTAAAAGAATGCAAACATATCTTCTCTTCAAGGTGCGTGTCAGGAGCAGAGAATGTCAGAGAGAGAGAAAAGTAAACAAGCAAAAATCAATAGGGCTGTTGCGCTTTTAAGTATGCAAGCACCAAGCGGCGCAATGAAGGGATCAATGTGAAGCATTTTTTTACGGGCGTGTCTGTATCTTCTAAGCAAACAGCCACTGCGCAAACAGCCCCTCTGCTCACACACCCTCCTTCAGGAGCAGATAATGGGGCCCAATCATACGCCTCCCTGATGGTACTGCATGATGGATAAGTATCTGCCTGTATTTCTCAGAGAGAGTGAGCAAACAATGAAAAACAAACAATGAAAAATCAATACGGGCTGTTAGAGCTTTTAAGTGTGCGAAGCAGCGCGCGGGAAGCATATCGTATATCATTGAGGAGTTTTATTTAATATGTAATACGTGCTCTGATTGGGTAGCTTCTAAGCCATCCGCCAATAGCGTCCCTTGTATGAAATCAACTGGGCAAACAAACTGAGGAAGCTTGTAACATAAATTGAAAGACCTATTATCCGCAGAAATCCCCGAACCAGCGAAAAATCCGTAATATATATTTAGATATATTTACATTTAAAATCCGCAATGGAGTGAAGCCGCGAAAGTCGAATCGTGATATAGCGAGGGATCACCGTAACCCATTATCAGTTTACTGTCTTTCATAGTTCTCTTTTGAAATTAAAACAAAAACAAACAAAACACATTTGCATTTTCTGGAGTGAACAATATGCCAAGGCACATTTGGAAACAGTAAAGAACTATTTACAAACATTTAAATGCAGGTAGTTCACTGACATGTCTAGTAACTTGATCAGGGTTACACAGCAAGCAGTCAGTACTGGAGACTTAACCAGAAGCCTTAAAGCTTACATTCCAGTTGCTTAAACTCTTCACAACAGTTTGAGCCTATTAACTGGGGTCCATCTTGAAACAAGATTAAAAACACTTACCCCACACCATCATCTGCATAGCCTGATGCATAAAACTGTTGTGCACCCAGTTCTCCAAGACGCTTGTCAATGGTTTTTCCACAGTTGCAGAAGTTACTGTAATTTGAATCTCCTAGTCCTAAATGAAATAAAAAAAAAAACACATTACAGTCCTGTAACCTATCATAGCATGAAGCCTAGAAAATTCAATTTATTTCCCTTACCATTTTCTCGGACTACTAAGCTCATTTTTCAGATATGGAATGCACTTTATTCCCCTAGTGCCTTTTGAACTTCTTTAACAAATCAGTCCGCACTGTGATCTGCCTTCACATCACTCATTCTTGCTGTCAGCTGTGTATCCTCTACCAAAGAGTCGGTCTGGCTTCATGGGTTATTACATGAAATATGAGTAATCTGTGCTTTTAAGTTTTTTGGACTCTAACTTAAAAAGCTAAGATAGTTACTGTTTACTTAATGCAAAGTTCATGTTTAATGGGCAGAAGGGTGCTGCAGTGCTTAACAAGTGCTGCTTCATAGTTCTTAACATCATGGATTTTATCTTAAACCTGATCATTATGTTAAGTGCATGTACACTCTGTGACTGTTCAGGTTTCCTACAATGACAGGTTAAATGACAATTCTCAATTAACCTTATTTATCCAATGGACCAACATCTGGTCTATGATTTGTTCTTTTATTGATTTGCTCAGCTACATTCAGTAAGTGGAAACTAAAAATCATTTTATCTAATTTTCAATAACAAAAACATTTTTAAATTTTACTAAGATGTATGTAGTAATGTTATTTGCAGATTGGAATACAATAAACGTTACGTAATTAAAGAAATCAAAATGTATTGATACAGTAATAATTTGTACCAGGATTAGCACTGTCTATGAAAAAGAAAGTTTTCCTAAATAAGCACTATTCTGGCAGAGATAGACACAGCACCACACCATCCATTACTATACAACAGTCACAGAGTTTAGCAATATACTGTATTGTGCTACAAGATTTCGTCTATAAACATTAAGGGAGGTTTCTTTTTCTCTTCTGTTCACACTACTGATACAAAACATTATATTAGAGTAATTTACATTGTATTTAACACATTTTTTTTTAATTCTTCCACTAGGAAAAGACAAGAGAAAAGGTCCAGATGTCAGTCCAATTTCTATATTACTTTTAAATTAAATATACGTGTCCTTATATATCAATGTTGCATATATATATATATATATATAAATAAACATACACAGTTGTGCTTGAAAGTTTATGAACCCTTTAGAATTTTCTATATTTCTGCATAAATATGACCTAAAATATCATCAGATTTTAACTCAAGTCCTAAACATAAAGAGAAACCAGTTAAATAAATGAGACAAAATTATAATACTTGGTCATTTGTTTATTGAGGAAAATGATCGAATATTACATATTTCTGAGTGGCAAAAGTATGTGAACCTCTAGGATTTGCAGTTAGTTTGAAGGTGAAATTAGAGTCAGGTGTTTTGAATCAATGAGATGACAGTCAGGTGTGAGTGGGCACCCTGTGTTATTTAAAGAACAGGGATCTATCAAAGTCTGCTCTTTACAACACATGTTTGTGGAAGTGTATCATGGCACAAACAAAGAAGATTTCTGAGAACCTCAGACAGAGAATTGTTGATGCTCATCAGGCTGGAAAATGTTATAAAACCATCTCTAAAGAGTTTGGACTCCACCAATCCACAGTCAGACAGATTGTGTACAAATGGAGGAAATTCAAGACCATTGTTACCCTCCCCAGGAGTGGTCGACCAACAAAGATCACTCCAAGAGCAAGGCGTGTAATAGTTGGCGAGGTCATAAAGGACCCCAGGGTAACTTCTAAGCAACTGAAGGCCTCTCTCAAATTGGCTAATGTTCATGTTCATGAGTCCACCATCAGGAGAACACTGAACAACAATGGTGTGCATGGCAGGGTTGCAAGGAGAAAGCCACTGCTCTCCAAAAAAACCATTGCTGCTCGTCTGCAGTTTGCTAAAGATCACGTGGACAAACCAGGAGGCTACTGGAAGAATGTTTTGTGGACGGAAGAGACCAAAATAGAATTTTTTGGTTTAAATGAAAGCGTTATGTTTGGAGAAAGGAAAACACTACATTCCAGCATAAGAACCTTATCCCATCTGTGAAACATGGTGGTGGTAGTTATCATGGTTTGGGCCTGTTTTGCTGCATCTGGGCCAGGATGGCTTACCTTCATTGATGGAGAGAACAATTGATTCTGAATTACATCAGAGAATTCTAAAGGAAAATTCCAGGACATCTGTCCATGAACTGAATCTCAAGGTGGGTCATGCAGCAAGACAACGAACCCTAAGCACACAAGTCGTTGTACCAAAGAATGGTTAAAGATGAATAAAGTTAATGTTTTGGAATGGCCAAGTCAAAGTCCTGACCTTAATCCAACTGAAATGTTGTGGAAGGACCTGAAGCGAGCAGTTAATGTGAGGAAACCCACCAAAATACCAGAGGTGAAGCTGTTCTGTACAGAGGAACGGGCTAAAATTCCTCCAAGCCGGTGTGCAGGAATGATCAAAAGTTACCAGAAATGTTTAGTTGCAGTTATTGCTGCAAAAGGGGGTCACACCAGATACTGAAAGTAAAGGTTCACATACTTTTGCCACTCACAAATATGTAATTTTCAATCATTTACCTTAATAAATAAATTACCAAGAATAATATTTTTGTCTCATTTGTTTAACTGGTTTCTCTTTATTTACTTTTAGGACTTGAGTGAAAATCTGATGATATTGTAGGCCATATTTATGCAGAAATATAGAAAATTCTAAAGGGAACACAAACTTTCAAGCACAACTGTATGTGTGTGTGTATGTGTGTATATATATATATATATATATATATATATATATATATATATATATATATATATATATACTGCTCAAAAGAATTAAAGGAACACTTTTTAATCAGAGTATAGCATAAAGTCAATGAAACTTATGGGATATTAATCTGGTCAGTTAAGTAGCAGAGGGGTTGTTAATCAGTTTCAGCTGCTGTGGTGTTAATGAAATTAACAACAGATGCACTAGAGGGGCAACAATGAGATGACCCCAAAACAGGAATGGTTTAACAGGTGGAGGCCACTGACATTTTTCCCTCCTCATCTTTTCTGACTGTTTCTTCACTAGTTTTGCATTTGGCTACAGTCAGTGTCACTACTGGTAGCATGAGGCGATACCTGGACCCTACAGAGGTTGCACAGGTAGTCCAACTTCTCCAGGATGGCACATCAATACATGTCATTGCCAGAAGGTTTGCTGTGTCTCCCTGCACAGTCTCAAGGGCATGGAGGAGATTCTAGGAGACAAGCAGTTACTCTAGGAGAGCTGGAGAGGGCCATAGAAGGTCCATAACCCATCAGCAGGACCAGTATCTGCTCCTTTGGGCAAGGAGGAACAGGATGAGCACTGCCAGAGCCCTACAAAATGACCTCCAGCAGGCCACTGGTGTGAATGTCTCTGACCAAACAACCAGAAAGACTTCATGAGGGTGACCCAAGGGCCCCATGTCCTCTAATGGGCCCTGAGCTCACTGCCCAGCAGCATGCAGCTCGATTGGCATTCGCCATAGAATACCAGAATTGGCAGATGCACCACTGGTGCCCTGTGCTTTTACAGATGAGAGCAGGTTCACCCTGAGCACGTGACAGAAGTGAAAGGGTCTGGAGAAGCCATGGAGAACATTATGCTGCCTGTAACATCATTCAGCATGAGCAGTTTGGTGGTGGGTTAATGATTGTCTGGGGAGGCATATCCATGGAGGGTCACACAGACCGCTACAGGCTTGACAAAGGCACCTTGGCTGCCATTAGGTATCAGGATGAAATCCTTGGACCCATTGTCAGACCCTATGCTGGTACAGTGGCTCCTGGTGCACGACAATTCCTGGCCTCATGTGGTGAGAGTATGCAGGCAGTTCCTGGAGGATGAAGGAATTGATACCATTGACTGGCCACCACACTTTCCTGACCTAAATCCAATAGAACACCTCTGGGACATTATGTTTTGGTCCATCCAATGCCACCAGGTTGCACCTCAGACTGTCCAGGAGCTCAGTGATGCCCTGGTCCAGATCTGGGAGGAGATCCCCCACAACACCATCTGTCATCTCATTAGAAGCATGCACCGATGTTGTCAGGCATGTATACAAGAACACAGGGGCCATACAAAGTGCTGCATACAATTTTGAGTTGCTGCAATTAAATTTTGGCAAAATGGACTAGCCTGCCACATAATTTTTCACTCTGATTTTTGGGGCATCTTTGAATTCAGGGCTCTGTAGGTTGATCATTTTCATTTCCATCAAGCGATGTGGCATCCTTTCGTTCCTAACACATTACCCAGTCTATATCAGTATGGATATCAGGAGGATTTCTTTTTCCCATTGAGATCTGATGTGTTTTCAAAGTGTTCCTTTAATTTTTTGAGCAGTTTATATATATATATATATATATATATATATATATATATATATATATATATATATATATATATATATATGTGTGTGTGTGTGTGTGTGTGTGTATGGGTAGTCTTTGACTTACCACCACGATTAGTTCCGATTGACCAGTCGTAAATCAATCTGGACGTAAGATGGACCATTATATGTATTAAAACCTGTCCTTATGAATATAACTGTATATTAAGTTCCTTACGACATATTGTTGGTTTTATGTCCTTTTTTTAATCATCATTCTTAGCACACTGTGTAGATTTTCTACACATTTTTTTTTGTAAAATATCTGTTTATTATTTTGTTCCATTATTACTATTGCTTGCACAGGTGCCAAACCTTTAACAATTTCACACATCATCATCAGTGTTAGCCTCTCCCCGGGTTCACTGTGTTAACTGCGAGAGGAGAAATTGTACCGGCAGAGTCTGAGCACTCATATGTTTTCTGTTTTAACTTTTCAGCCTGTTAATAATAAACATTAACAGATAAAGGAGTTCAGTGTTGTTTCATTACCTCTTTGTGTGTGCATTAAGCACTGGTTATAAATGGGACAACTTACAAAGTCAAATACAGTACTTCCGATCGCATTCGCTTTCTTTCCTTCCTCATACTGCTCGATTACTTTCGGTTTTTGTGTCAAGATCAATTGCCTTTTTTCACTGCAAGTGAAAGACAAATGTAACTGAACGTAGTTGAAACTGCAGCAGGTAATAAAGAGAGATCAAGATTAATGAGTTACAGCATATGGAACTGGAGTGGCGAAAACTGAGAAATGGTAGTAGTCATAAATCGAATGGTCGTAAGACACATAGGTCATAAGTCCACGATTACTTGTATATATAGAAATTTGTGGGCTGAACCAGTGCAGACTACCATGTATAAATATCATGAACAGAATTACTTTTGCTGAAGTTTTGGTTAGATGGTTATCAAATAGGATTGCTTGGATTGAAGGGGACAACAGGGTCTATGGCTGAGAACTACAGGACAAAGGGATCTTCAAACAAACAACAAACATCCCTAATCTGTTAATACACCATCACCAAGTGCTAGGCTTAGAAGTCTGAAATTGAAGAGTAAACCTTTTGAGGCCCCAAGTCACCAATGCCTGCTTATCTTTCACTCCATGCCAGGAAAAGGGATACAGATAACATATGTATATCTCAGGGAGTGCTGTACACACTAATGCAGACACACTGAGAACATACAGACTGCCCACAGAGAGTGAACAGAACTTAAGCATAGGAGAGTGCAGCCATGAGGCAACATTGCTAACTTTTGCACTACAGTCGAACCCTTTTAAATTAAAAAGATGGAGCAAAATTTTAGGCTTACCATTTGTTATAGAAGTGTCATTTTATGAAAATGTACACATACCACACTTCATGCTTGGAAAAAACTTTTAGTTGTGTACACAATGAATAATAAGATTAAGTCTGCAACACTGGTTTAATAGATCTTAATTATGTACATAAATTGTAAAGCAGAAAAAACTGCTTCACTCATTAAAAAAATGACGTTTTTGCATTTTGCATTTTGTGAACTTGGCAATCAAAAGGAACTTTGTAATTAAAATTACATAATACAAACTATAATCCATAAAATGTACTTTTATGAACCACCAGTTTGTGAGACTGGAGCTCAACAATTCACTTATTTAATTGGAACAAAGCTGTCTTATACAGCTTTTTTCATTTCAGTGTCTGAAAGCAGGCCTTTGAATAAATTAGTCATGTCACACACACAAAATAAACTGCACAGAATTCTTCAATGCATTAAAGAATTTATGAAACACAAGTCTATTGTGAATTGGTATAACAGCTTAGTGAAATTCTGACCAAGTAATCAACAGTCACATTATATCCAAAAACATTTTACAAACTAGTGCAAATTAAGCACTGTCTCAGCCTCTGGTGTCCTTAAGAATCTAGCAATTTAACCTTTTTGTGTTAATGTATAATTATGTGGAAAAAAGTAAGTAGCCCCCTTGAAATACTTTTTCTTTTTTAACACGTGAACATATTAAGATTTGATCTTCATTTTAACAGTATTTATTGCTGAAGAATGAAATGTAAATAAGCACAAATGCAAGTGGAAAAATTAAGTCCAGCCCTACACTTATCACTATCTCAAATACCACAAATTAGAACCAGTGATACCAGATCAGATTAGAACATTAGTACAGAGGATCTCGTCGGAACCCAACTCACTTAAACCTCAGATATTTAGTTTGGTTTATTTTTTGAAATAGAAAGCCTTTATTGTCATTGTAAAAAATAACACCGAAATTACGAACACCACTCCAGCTGGGGGAGTTATTGCACTAAAGGATATTGCACATTTAGCCAAGTTTATACATAACAGCATATTATATGTAAAATATATACCTAAAAAGAAATTAGATCAAAATTGAAACCAGTAGCAATGCAATAAACCATTTTACTCTTGATGGTTGAAAGTTAAAAGACAACAATAGTTTTTGCTCCAAGTTGTTTTTCCTGAGCACTCTCAGAAAGTGCAATCTCCGTTGCACTTTCACAACCATTGCTGTGGTGTTCTCAGCAGGAAAGATTCTCTGACTTGTGGGTTCCAAGGAAAGTATACACCTTTTCCACAAGGTCTCAGATATTGTAGAGAGGAACCGGCACCTTTGCTGTGCTTTCTGAAGCCCAGAATGAGTTCCTTGGTTTTTGTAGTGTTCGGTGTTAAGTTATTCACTAAGCATTCATTGTTGCTGAAGTGTGTGTTATACTCATGGCCTGATTGAAAGACCTCTCTGATGTCTTCAGAAAGATAGTTATAGATGCCCACAAATCTGGGAAGGGATTTAATAGGATCGTCTAACAATTTAAAACCAACCATTCCACTGTCCGGAAGATCATCTTACAAGTGAAGAGGATTTCAAAAAACTGCCAAATTATCTAGTCCAGGCTACCTTACTAAGCTCAGAGTGACAACGGATTGCAAGTTGCTAAAAGAAGTCTCTTAAATCTCTTTTTCATCACAGGACCTACAGGTAGCTCTTGCCTTTGTTAATGCTAAAGTGCATCAGTGTACCATTAGAAACATGCTGAACGCAGTACAGCTACATAGGGTGGTGTGGCATGACAAACCCTTTGCTGTACAGAAAGAACACTAGGCAAAGACTGAAGTTTTCCCATGAAGACCTAAACAAGGACCAGAACCTGTGCAACAATGCGCTCTGAACTAGAGAGGAAAAGATAAAGCTACAATATTTAGCCAGAGTACCAGAAGATATGTTTGGTAAAAGCCAAAGAAAATATTTGACCAGAAGAACCGGATACCAACTGTAAAGCATGGTGGTGTAAATTATATGTTTTTTTGGTTGCTTTAAAGCATCAAAGCTTGGACACCTCAAAAAACAGAGAATCTACTATAAATCTCTCAATGTACCCAAGGATGCTTAAGGATAATGTAAAGCCATCTGTTAGAAGATTGAAGCTCAACTGAAAGTGGACCTTTCAACATGACAAATGACAATGACCCTAAAGATGCCAATAAATCCACCAAGGACTGTCAGAAAAGGAAAAAAATGGAAGATTCTGGAATGGCCAGGTCAAAACCTGTGTCTAAATAACACCAAAATGATGGGGGGAGGGGTGAATTGAAACAGGCTGTTCAAACAAGACACCCTTCAGACTTCATGCTGAAAGCAGACTGCAAAGAGGATGGGGAAGCTTTCTCCTAGTAGTGACTGGTAGACAGTTATAGGAAATACCTATTTGAGTTGTTTCTGCCCAAGTGGGCAATACTAGCTGTTATAGCCAAGGGTGTACTTATTTTTTTTTTTAACACCAGATGCAAACGGCTTATCTGTTCATTTTTCATTGAATTAATTATTGTTAAGTTAGATCTCCATTGTTTTCCTTTTTCAATTACATCACCTTTATCTAAATACACTGTTTAAATGAAGATCAAAATATGTGAAAAGTGTGGACAGACAGAAATTTTCATGTTTTGATAGAAATTGATACCTCTTTTATCAAGATACCATCAAATTGATTTTGTTGCTAATCACTATTATTGCTTGAAATGACTGATTTTTTAATGTATAATTTTACATATGACTGCAAAATCCCATTTCCAGGAGTCATCCCTAAATGGTCAACTCCTTTGGCTTATCCTTAATTAGTCATGTTTAAATGCTAGTTGGTTATTAGAGAAACTTTTGTAATTGTATTAGCACTGCCAAAACCTCTTAGTCTGCTAAATAAAGCAAGCAAATTGTCTTCCCTTGGGTTGCAGGGTGCTAGCATTTCTAACATTCAGGTCTATGTTTAAAAACGGTTGAAACAAAACAGCTTTCTCAAGAAACATGTTAGACTATTTTTTTTTTTTTACTTGAACAATGAAGTTTATTCCATGTGACAGATTGCCAAGAAACTAAACAAATTATACAAAATGTGTCTATTACTGTCTTGAGAGAACAGGGCAAACTACATCTAACCAGGACAGAAAAATAAGAGGAAGGCATAAAGATGAACAACTGCATGAGAGGTTAAGTACACAGTGTGTAGTGTGAGAAACAAACATCTCACAGGTCTTCATTAGGTATCTTCCATAAACATACACCAAACCCCAGTGTCATCTGCAACACTGGAAAGATTACTCCAGGCTGCTTAACTGCCTACTAAAACAACTTCTCCCCTCACACAACTTACAATATGTGACTGGGAATTAACCTGAAAACTAGGACCCATCATGCAATGGCAGTTATGGTATTCTCTGGTGAATGCCAATCGAGCTGCACGGTGATGGGCTGTGAGCACAGGTCCCACTAGAGGATGTCAGGCCCTCCTGCCACCTTCACAGAGTCTGTTTTTGACAGTTTGGTCAGAAACACGTACACTAGTAGCAAGCCGAAGGACATTTTGTAGGGCTCTGGCAGTGCTCCGCCTGTTCCTCCTCACACAAAGGAGTAGATACTGGTTCTGCTGCTGGGTAATGCCCTTGCCCTTCTATGGCTCTGTCCATACCTTCTCCTGTAATGGCCTGTCTCCTGGTATCTACTTATGCTTCCTATTTGGACAGACTGCTATCCCTGAAACTGGGATAAACCCAGGTAACCCAACAGAAGGCAGGCAGAGAGACAGGAACTTCAAACACAAATTACAAAAACTTTTTTTTTGCTTTTGGTCACCGGCCCCCTTTTTAAAAACCGCTGATAACCTCTGACCCCAATAGCCCCAGCATCTTCAGCAGAAGACCAATCAGAGCCACTGCTGGGAGTTGCAGTTTCAAATTCTATTGGCTACTTTCACCATCCCAAGCCACGTTTCCTCTACAGTTGCTTCCTGTTCTCTCTACAGTACAGTATTGCCACGAAAAAAGCCATAAAAATTGTGGAGGATATTTGCAGTTTCTGCTAACAATTATTAGATAGGATTTAAAGAAAAATCTGCGAATGACGGAGGCCGCAAACTCTAAACCGCGACTTTGTGGGGGTCTACTGTATTCCTAATGTCTAGAACTCATTTTGTGTTATTTTGAGTTATTACCCAAAGGCAGAGTTAGATTTACAAGGACCCCTTGCACAATGTGATTTTCTGGATTTTTTTTTTTCTCATTTTACCTCTCATAGTTGAGGTATACCTATAATGAAAATTACAGGCCTCTCTCATCTTTTTAAGTGGGAGAACTTGCACAATTGGTGGCTGACTAAATACTTTTTGCCCCACTGTATGCCAGTTTATTGGAAGCTAAAGGGGGAAGATTCTTGCAACCAATAGGTTAATTGCTTTGTGAGTCTTGGGTAGGAAATCATGGAATTGCTGCTTTTACAATTTCTAAATATTGCAGCGGCATCATAATGAATGTAAATGTGGAAATGGCATCAGAGTGGCATCTTCACTACTGACTACACTGGTTTTTATACCTTAGTGTTAATTAAAAGCTGGCTAAGCAAGAAAATACAAAGAATATTAACAGTTAAGTCAAGTACAATGACTCAAAAAGTAGAGGAGCAAGGACTTTTGCTACCATGTTAATGAGAAGGCATTTGATCAAAAAGTAAAGGTAGAGCAAGACTAACATTCTCTCCCCATTATCCAATATTAAACCATGGGATAAACAATCCTTGAGAACTGTACAAGTGATTTCTACAGAAACTTACGAAAGTAGAAATGTTAATGATAAGCACAGTTCTATACATTCATTTCTCTTAAATTTTACTGCCATAACACAAAACATGAAAGAAAGTCCAAAGTTTTTCAAAGCATCTTCTAATGCAAGTACTGTCCCTCATTCGCATCTTGATTTTTATAGTCTCTTTCATGTATGGATAAAGCATTAAACAAAGACTGGCTAAAATCTATTATATATTTAGCCCATTTATCTTTATTTTCTCCATGCAATGACAATATATAAAAAAAAAACATGCAAGTGCTTTACAGAGGTTTGTGCAGATAGTGACCATAAACTAGAAAGATGTTTTTTTTTTGTGCCCTAAAGGCAAAGTTAGATGCTTGTTCTTTTCTGCCTCAGTTCAATTCTTTTGACAGTAAGGGCAGGTTTATACTTCACGCGACACAATGCATGCTCCAGGGGATGCTCCTGCTATTTAAACGTTTTACTGCTTATACTTGTGTGTGTACTTTATGGAAATCTGGAAGAATCCACCAGGTGGCAGTGCGAGATATTTTCACAATGAGAACAGGTTCACTGCTGTCAGGTCAGGAGGAAGAAACCCCCCCAAAAAAAAGACTGCCCAAAAGATGTAATGTGAAACTTTTAAAATGTATCTTGTCATTACGATCGGGAATATGCGACACTTGAATATAAAAGCACCACGAATGCATCTGTATGTCGCCATTTTGTTTCATCACATTGGACCATTCATCAAACATCGAAGCGTGCACATCGATCCCGTAGGATCCGCATAGACTTGGCTTTCTGTCACATGTAGATAGTAAATAGAGATGCCTCCTGACTTGTTGCTGGTACTGCAACTCGCGCATGTGTCACATTAATTTCTGAGGACCTGCTCAGAGGACGCGCCAAATGAACGCTGGGAACGTGTAGCAGCCATGATGCGTGCGCGTACATGTTACGAGCGTGAAGACTAAACAAGCCCTAAGACAGACAAAATGTGTACAAGAAGTACTACATATTCTGATTTTTTTTCTATTAGGCTTCTACTCCTTTAAAATAAGGTGGTCTAATCTGGCATTCAAGAATTGCTAAACAAATGGAGGACAGCAAGTTTCTGAACACTCACTTGAGGCAAGTTCAGGAAAGAGAACAAGGCAGTCCTGTACTTAATGTAAACAGGTTCAGAAAATGGATACCTGGAATCACTGTAGTGAACATCAAGAAAATCATATAGCAGGCTATTTACAAATTAATATACTTCATAATAAAGGCAAACTTAAAGCATTTAAAAACTAATTTAATCATTGAGTAAAGTGCTGAATTTGGATATTCGAATTTTGTGATGATAGTGTGCCTTGAAGAAGAATTAGTCACTATCAGATTATCTATTAAAGTAAATGACAATCAAAACTGGCCACAAAAATCCAGATGAGATACCTCTACTTTCAAAATATACTGTAGATTTACACATTAAATAAGTTATGCATAGATCAATAGAAATAAGAAGTTACCCCAAGCTTTACTGTACATAATATTAAAAACAAAAGCATGCATAAAGCAGAGACAGGATTTTGTTCTTAAAAAGATGCACCCTTTAACTAAGGGCAACTTACCTAAAAGGGCATAGTGTAAGTGTGCAAAATGAACACTACACAATGTCTTTGTTTTTATCTTCTTCACAAAATTAATGGCAGTATCAGGTGGCTCTCCATCCCCAGTAGTAGACACCACTATAACAACTGGTGACCTCTCTCTTTCTAAATTATACTAATAAAGAGAACAATAATCAACATAAAATACAAAAACATACATAGCAAAATTAAACGTGCCTGCTGCACATTAAACTGCAATATACCTGCTCAAATGAAATCCTTTGCTTCAAAAGTTATGTAATGAAAATATAAAAGTGCATACTACTTGCTACTTGTCAAACATTAAAATGGTACCCACATGGAAAAAGGTTGGTATAAAGATGAGCAGCTGCATGATGAATGATATTCATTTAGAAAAACAGATCAATTGACTAACAAATAGACAAAGAATCTGTGTATTATTTTAACCCAAATCCCAACAGCTGATCCCAAAAGGCTCAAAAACACAACTGAGATAACCTAAAAAGTTAAGAGAAACTATGGCTAAAAAATAATTCTACTTGCAAGTAACAACAGTTTAGAGAGGCAAATTTTGCATATTTATTTATAGATCACATAAAAATATATAATGCAGGCTTCTTTTATAATTATCACTGCTACCTGTACACAGACCTTTGCATTGGAAAGCCTTTTGCATGCTTTGTGTGATCTGTTCCAAGAGTATGTGGAAACTTTCTCATTGACCTTTCAAAATACCTCAAAGAAAGGATTTCAAAATTAAAATGGATGCACAAAAATCTGGATCTGGTGGGTTTTCATGTAATTACTTGCTAAACACTCCCTTTTGCAACTTTACTGATTGCCAAAAAGTCATTCAAGCCAGGCAAATAAATGCCTTAGGATTTAAAACATGTCCAGACTGAATATCAGCTGACTAGAAGGATACCAGACTGGTTTCCGTCAATAGCAGTACAATAACTGGAAATATACCTCCATTTAAGATATTATCTTGGTAAAATTAAAAAAATAAAAATGTTTTATCTGTATTTGTACATAATAATAAAAAACCATAGTGAGTTGATAAAACACTATTACAGTAAAATCAGTTTTACTTATACATCCACGTCTGTTGAAACCATTCTTTTTAGCCTATACTGTAAAAAGGTAAAACATGACTCACATAATATAATTCACATTTTAATAATGTTTGAAGATTTAAAAACAGAGATAAGCAAACTCAGCTATTCAGAAAAAAAAACCCTCAATCTAAGCGAAGCATCTTATAATTGAGCTAAAAATCATACATTCTGCACACATCTTTCATTTAAAATGGTTCAAAATATGACCTGAATTACAAACTTTGTTAACATGACCCCAATGCACTCAGTAATAGGTTTTGGGAGTGACCTACACTCAGAACATTTCGAGGTAAAACATTTGTATTTTGCACCTAAATCACTCCCTAATCATTAACAGTAATATCTAAAGTAACACCTGATGGGATAACATTACATAAAGAAATACTTATTTTATGATGCCAGAATACGCTGCTCACACAAAGACTCCCCTCGTTTAATTGGAAGAATCCTAATCCATCTCTCTCAATTCAATTGAAAAGTGTTTTTTATTATCTTAAAATAAAAAAAAAACTGAAATTCTCTCTATAAGGAAGAGTTGAAAAATTTTTTTTTGAATATGACAACAATCCAGTGATGCTACTGTAAAGTAGTTTCCCCAAGTGTTGGCTTGATCTTTGATGTTGTTTTAATATACACAAGTAATCACACTCTGCCTTTTTGCCATACAGTGGGAGAAATAAGTATTTGATCCCCTGCTGAATTTGTAAGTTTGCTCCCTTACAAAGAAAGGAAGGGTCTCTAAGTTTTATGGTAGTTTAATTTTAATGGAGAGAGAATATCAACCAAAAATTCAGAAAAAATATGTTACATAAAAGTTATAAATTGATTTGCAAGTCATTGAGAGAAATAAGTATTTGATCCCCTAAAACCCAGACACAATTCTGACTCCCACATATTGGCTGTGTGCTCAATCAATCAATCAATTATAGAAACTCCTAATCACAACGTGTTATGTGTATAAAGCACACAGAATAAATTTCTTCCATTCCTCTCCACCACCATGGGCAAAACCAAACAGCTGTCAAAGGATGTAAGGGACAAGAGTGTAGTCCTCCACAAGGCTGGAATGGGCTACAAGCCCATCAACAAGAAACTTGGTGAGAAGGTGACAACTGTTGGTGTGATTACTTGGAAATGGAAGAAATATAAAATGACCATCAATTGCCCTCAGTCTGGGGTTCCATGCAAGATCTTGCCTCATGGGGTGAGGATGATCTTGAGATAGCTGAGGAATCAGCCCAAAACTACACGGGAGGATACTGAAGGCAGTTGAGACCACAGTCACCAAAAACACCATTGGTAACACACTATGCCATAATTAATTGAAATATTACAGCGCCCGGAAGGTCCTCCTGCTCAAGAAGGTACATGTACAGGCCCGGATATTCACTGGCACACTTAAGACGGGCTTGATTGAGCCAAAATTCTGGCTGGGTTGTAGGGGATCAAATCCTTAAACTCTTATGTAAGGTGTTTTTTCTGGATTTTTGATTGATATTCTGTCTCTCTCCATTAAAATGAAACTACCATGCTTTGTGTGTGAACAAACTTACGAATTTAGCAGGGGGTCAAATACATATTTCCCCGACTGTATATCACTCTGATGTGGTTAGGGGAAACAGGCTGTGAGTTTTCTTTTTGAAGGAGTCTGAAGAACAATGGTTGTACCACTGTATTGTATTGTATGGATGTTTATCTTTGACTGGAATGTGTGTTACTGTATTTTTTTTTATTTTTTTTAAGAAAACTCAAATAAAATAATAATAATGAAAAAACGTCAAGAACAGACAAGAGTAAAGGAAAACCTGAAGAGCAGCCGGGGCAAGATTTCTTACTGCTCGATGTAGATGACTGCCATTCCACAACTTCCTGGGGCCTCATGTATATGTACCCTAATAAGCTTTCAAATGACACTTAGACAGTGGGCTACCACTCACCTTTTCATGGCGACTTTGATATGTGACAACTTCTTTTTTTATTTCTGGCACTGTGCAACTTTGTGATCTTCGGCTTCCAAGTTTCTCCGACACTCTACGTTACTTATTCGACTTCCTTTTGTTGTTTCTACCATGTTTTAAACCAACAAATGGTACGTTTTTTCTTGCCTCCACTTGATATTTGCTGAAATTCTTCTATTTTCCCCTGTAATTTTGCCATTGCCTTATCACAGAACACTGAGCTTAAGGGCTATTTATATGAATTTGTATATTCAAAGAGGCGTAATTCTGGGAGGAGTTGGGGAGTGGCAGAAGGCGCATGTACGTGCGTTACTTTTCACGTTGACCGAGATTTATGGAGCGGAAAAACGTGGAAGTTGGCATACGCACAGATTAATGCATCTGGATTTTTTTGTGCATACGCACATTTCCACTTTTGTCCGTAAGCCATGTTTTAGTGTGAATTCTACGTACGGTGTTATGCATGAGGCCCCTGGTGATTACTTGGGGAAAGAAAGACAGAGCCACAAAAGACTTAATTATACCTAACAATAGTTTCATCTCTCCATAATTATAAGTCATTTGAAATGTTTAACTTTTCTTGTAGTGTTTAGTTTGACCTACAGAAAGAGATCCATGTTATAAAATGTCACTTATCTGTAAGGATACTGTAGGCTTTAATACTTGACTAACAATTATGAAACAGCGATGTTAGGCAGCTGTTCTGCCCAACTGTCCCATTTTCAGATTTGCACTTTTTTACCCTATAAAATCTCTGATGCAAAATCTTTAAAATCTATAAATCTGTTTAAAAAGTAAATACAGTATAACTATGCTGAACCTTTGATGAAAGTAAAAAAATAAATTTTGGCTTATTCGAGACAAATTTTACCTCACCAATAAGTTTAGAAAAGAAAATTTTACTTTACCTTTTCTTCCTCACTCAAACAAGATACTTCAGCAGCAAAACCATGATCACTTGCTTTCACAGCAATTTCTTCTGCTATTGCTTTGGCTTGTCCTCTTTGTGATCCATAGAGCAAAAGGAACCGAGTCTGTGATGCACATGGCATGACAAAACTGCTCCTAGTGAAAAAGAAAAGATTTAATGCTAAATAAAGTGAACTATGCATCTTGATGGATTATGAAAAAAAAAAATTATAAATGTTTTACTACATGGTCCAACATCCCCAGTACAGCTATGAGAAAAGTAAACACAGTCCATGATATTTTTTTTTTCTTTTTATATATTTTTAACATATACAGATGTTTCAAAATTTTCATTTAAACAGTATGTTTCGATAAGGGTAATGTACTTTGGGTGGAGTAGGAGACAATTAGAAATTTGCAATAATTTATTTAAATGAAAAAACAGACAGACATGCCATTTCTGCCTGCAACTCCACCTGTGACTTGAATAGCTGGTATTATTACCCCCTCAAGTACACACTTCTAAAAATATTTAGGAGTCGCCGACACTGACTGGTATAAAGTTTTCCCCCCATCCCAAACCATCTCAATGGGATTCTGTAGCAGACTTTGATTTAGCCATTCCAGAATCCTCCACATCTTTCTTTTCAGGTATTCCTTGGATTACTGGCATGTTTGGGGTTACTGTCATATTGAAAGGTGCACTTTCGTTTGATCTCCAGATTGAGCTCACATTTTTTACTAAGCAAATTATGATAAAATAAATAACTCATGGTGGATTCCATAATGGTGAGCTGCCTAGGCCCCGACAGCAAAGCAGTCCCAAACCATTACATTTTCAGCATTTGACAGTACGGGTAGGCTCCACACTTACTCTTCCATTTTCAGACCCTCTTAAACCCAACATTGCTGATAGTCATGACCGGGATGAGCCTGGCTAGATGAGGACAAACACACACCAAGCAAGGGGATGATGAAAAAGTGCTCTAGTGCTTTTAATAAAAAACTCAAAAAGTGGGCAGCGCTGCTGCCTCGTAGTTAGGAGACCCGGGTTCACTTACCGGGTCCTCCCTGCATTGAGTTTGCATATTCTCCCCATGTCTGCGTAGGTTTCCTCCGGGTACTCCGGTTTCCTCCCACAGTCCCAAGACATGCAGGTTAGGTGTATTGGTGATCCTAAATTGTCCCTAGTGTGTGACTGGTGTGTGTGTGCATGCCCTGTGGTGGGCTGGCGCTCTGCCCAGGGTTTGTTTCCTGCTTTGCGCCCTGTGTTGGCTGGGATTGGCTCCAGCAGAACTCCTGTGACCCTGTAGTTAGGATATAGCGGGTTGGATAATGGATGGATGAAAAATTAAAACAGTGTCCATTAAAGTGCAGTGTTCAAATATCATTTATAAATAATAATAATGATAATAATAATAATAATCTATGAAACTGGAAATCCATGAGATAAAAGATTAAAATAAATACTAAAACCAACACCACTATCAGCAGGTCATTGTTCCTTCCAGACTCGAACAAGCCCAAAACAACTCTCTCTGTCTCCCTAGCTCAACCATAGCTTACTCAGCTGGTGAAGACACTAACAGCCTCAGTCTTTTCCTCCTGACCCCTGTCCTAGCGGACTTGGGCAGCATCAACCAGACCGCTCTCGGTTGGTTGTCCTCCCTTCTTCCTTGACACTCCAGCAATCATCCCTTGGATCCCTGGGGAGGACACCACGTTGATCACACCTGCTCCTCAAGGAAAGTCAGCGTGCACAATCTGCCCCTTGAGCACCAAACCTTTGCTCCTACACAGGGAAAATGCCCACGCTGCCTTACCCCACACAGGTTGGCTGGCTCGACCTGCCTCTCCACCCACTGCTGTTCTCACGGCTGTTCTGCTCTTCGTGCAATGTTCCAACATCATTAAACTAAAATATACTAAGGGGCTTCGTGCCCTGCTCGCTTTGTTCACCAACCCCTTCCCCCCCCAACCAGCGCTACGTGCTGTTGTGAAGAGGGGGGCTGAACACACTCCAAGGAGACACAGCCGCTCCTCGGAAACCTCTCTTAATCGGTGATACAATGGAAAACAAATACATTTTTTTTTTACCTCCTCTTTGCTCGATCAACTGCTGGCTTGTTGTTGCTGCCGTGCCGTGTGATCTGCAATTCACTCGCCTACCCCTTCACAATCCCCCTCCACCCCCCTGCAAGCAGTATGCACCATTGTGAAGAGGTGGGCTGAACGCACTCCAAGGAGATGCAGTCGCTCCTCCGAAACCCCTCTTCACACTAGAATTACCAGAGCCCATGAAAGAAACTCGTAGATCCGTCCCACCTTAAATCGCATCTCACCTCTCCTTCAGCATCTTTTGTCCTTTAAATGTGTTGATAAGCAGCAAGCAGTGTGCTATCACATCGCCCACCGGCGCACAGTTTCCTCAGCTCAAGTCTGTTTACCTGCGTGTCAGTTGCTTGGAGTTATATAGAGTGAGATGTCAAGCAAAATCACACCTTTTATAAATACTATATCGTTATTTGGAACACATGCATTTCATGTGTGTTCCCTCTCTACAGCAATCTATGTACAGTAAACACATTGTTAAAAAAGAAACGTTTTCCATGTTTTAGTAATAATTGACAAAATGTAGACATGAAGTTTATAATATGTGACGCCTCAATTCCAAATATCAAAGAAACACTTTCACAAAAGGTACAAATATAACAGAACAAGTTCGCTTTTATTCAAAAAAATATAACAGCAGAAAAACAATATGTGTTAGGGTGCAACATTGACACGCATTTACTACAACTGCTTCGGTGGCGCAACGGTATCAACTGTTGACTGGTAATCAAAACTTCATGGGTTCGATCCCCGACAAGTCCGTTTTGAGAAGTGAGCTGCTTTTATTCTTAGAATGGTGCAGTGAGAGTAATATGGAAAAAGATGATCCGCTGTGGCAGCCTCTAACGGGAGCAGCTGAAAGAAGAAAAAGAAGGTGCAGTGAGAGTAACAACGCTAAAGCAGCTATGTACATGAGGCCCCTGGTTACTCACAGGGAAATCTACATGTGTTAACCTGGTGTCAAAGAAAAGAATAAGCTGGTCTCAGGAATAATGGTTTACATGGCATTTTAAACACTAGGGGGCCTCATGTATCAACAGTGTGTATGCACAAAAATGTTGCGTATGCCTGTTTCCACACTAAGATTGCGATGTATAAAAATTAAACTTGCCGTAAAGTCACGCACATTCTCATGCCAGCATAATCCATTGCTTACGCAAATTTTCGCCTTGGTTTCGCAAACTGGTGGAACCATTTTTGATTTAGCATAGTTATTCTCAGTAGACCACACAGAGCATTTTAACCAACTGCATCAGAGTTCAGAATCACAGCTGTACAGCAGCTAATCAGGCAGCTCTATGGCAGGCTGTGTCCAGAGCACAGAAGATTATCAGGATACAACTTCTAGCACACGTTGCTTCAGCTATGGGCTATCTACTTGAACTTCTCTCATTCAGCAAACGCTTCAGAGCCTTTTCTGTAGGGATCACACGAATCAGATAGTTTCATCCCAAGAGCTATAAACGCACTCAAGCAGTCCATCAAGTGCTCCCAGTAGAACTGTTTGTACTTATAAGTACAATTACCTCTCTGTAAACGTGCACTACAGTTGCAATACTGCACAACCTGAGCCACTTATGATAAAACTATAAAAAATATACAATATGAAAGCATATTATTAATATTGTGACAGTGGACTACGACTCGACTTTTCACAACGACTTTGATATCTGAGCACTTCTTTATTTAGTTCGGGCACCGTGCAAGCTTTTCAACTTGAACTTTCAAATTTCTCTGGCACTCTATGTAAGTCAATCAGTTTCCTTTTGTTGTTTATACCACTGCTTAAACCAACAAATAGTATGTTTTTTTCTTGCCTCCACTTTTTATTCGCTAAAATTCTTCTGTTTTTTTTTTGCAACTGCCTTTTCATACAATGCTGAACTTAAGGGGCTATTTATATTGATTTGCATATTCAAAGAGGCATAATTCTGGGAGGAGTCAGGGTGGGGGGGACAGGCGCGTGCACAGGCATTATATTTCACGCTGACAGTCATTTATGTAGAGAAGAATGTGGAAGTTGCCATAAGCACAGATTTATGCATCTTGAGTTTTTTGTGTGTATGCACATTTCAGTTTTTGTCCATACATCATGTTTTAGTGTAAATTCTTTATACACGAATCCCCAGGTTTCTGTAAATAACGATGTTACTAAAGCACATGCAAACAACCTCATTGTTAATCTTCAAAATTGCTGTAAACTAAGGTTAACTTAATTATTGTAATCTACTGGGAATTGTTATTTATACATTGGACTTGACTACATTTTAAATGCTTAGTTTTTTTCCTTAAAAATCCATCCATCCATTCATCTTCTTCCGCTTATCCGAGGTCAGGTCGCGGGGGCAGCAGCTTGAGCAGAGAGGCACAGACTTCCCTCTCCCCGGCCACTTCTCCTAGCTCTTCTGGGAGAATCCCAAGGTGTTTCCCAGGCCAGCCGGGAGACATAGTCCCTCTAGCGTGTCCGGGTCTTCCCCGGAGCCTCCTCCTGGTTGGACGTGCCCAGAACACCTCACCAGGGAGGCGTCCGGGGGCATCCTGATCAGATGCCTGAGCCACCTCATCTGACTCCTCTCGATGCGAAGGAGCAGCGGCTCTACTCTGAGCCCCTCCAGGATGACTGAGCTTCTCATCCAACCTTTAAGGGAAAGCCCAGACACCCTGCGGAGGAAACTCATTTCAGCCGCTTGTATTCACAATCTCATTCTTTCGGTCACTACCCATAGCTCATGACCATAGGTTAGGGTAGGAATATAGATCGACTGGTAAATTGAGAGCTTTGCCTTACGGCTCAGATCCTTTTTCACCACGACAGACCGAAGCAGAGGCCACATCACTGCGGATGTTGCACTGATCCGCCTGTCGATCTCACGCTCAATTCTTCCCTCACTTGTGAACAAGACCCCGAGATACTTGAACTCCTCCACTTGGGACAGGATCTCGCTCCCAACCCTGAGAGGGCACTCCATCCTTTTCTAGCTAAGGACCATGGTCTCGGATTTGGAGGTGCCCATTCCCATCCCAGCCACTTCACACTCAGCTGCGAACCGATTCAGAGAGAGCTGAAGATCACGGCCTGGTGAACCAAACAGGACAACATTAATCTGCAAAAAGCAGTGACCCAATCCTGACTCCACCAAACCGGACCCCCTCAACACCCTGACTGCGCCTAGAAATTCTGTCCATAAAAGTTATGAACTGAATCAGTGACAAAGGGCAGCCCTGGAGGAGTCAAACTCTCACTGGAAACGGGTTCGACTTACTGCCGGCAATGTGGACCAAACTTTGACACCGGTTGTACAGGGACCGAACAGCCCTTATCAGGGGGTCCGGTACCCCATACTCCCGAAGCACCCCCCAAAGGATTCCCCATGGACATGGCTTAACACCTTTTATAAGTCCACAAAATACATGTAGACTGGTTGAGCAAACTCCCATGCACCCTCCAGGACTTTCCTAAGCATGTAGAGCTGGTCCACTGTTCCACGACCTGGACGAAAACCACACCGTTCCTCCTGAATCTGAGGTTCAACTATCTGACAGACCCTCCTCTGCAGAACCCCCCAAATAGACTTTTCCAGGGAGGCTGAGGAGTGTGATCCCTCTGTAGTTGGAACACACCCTCCGGTCCCCCTTCTTAAAAAGAGGAGGACCACCACCCCGGTCTGCCAATCCAGAGACACCGTCTCCGATGTCCATGCGATGTTGCAGAAATGTGTGAACCAAGACTGTCCTACAACATCCAGAGCCTTGAGGAACTCCGGGCGTATCTCACCCACCCCGGGGCCCTGCCACCAAGGAGTTTTTTGACCACCTCAGTGACCTCAGACCCAGAGATGGGGGAGCCCACCTCCGAGTCCCCAGGCTCTGCATCCTCATTGGAAGGCATGTTATGTTGGTGGGATTGAGGAGGTCTTTGATGTACTCCCCCCATCGACCCACAACGTCCCAAGTCAAGGTCAGCAGTGCACCATCCCCACCATATACGGTGTTGACACTGCACTGCTTCCACCTCCTGAGACACTGGATGGTGGACCAGAATCTCCTCGAAGCCATCCGAAAGTCATTCTCCATGGCCTCCCCAAATTCCTCCCACACCCGAGTTTTTGCCTCAGCAACCACTGAACCCGTGTCCACCAACAGGTTCGGGGATTGCCGCCATGACAGGCACTGACCACCTTACGGCCACAGCTCCGGTCAGCCGCCTCAACAATAGAGGCACGGAACATGGCCCATTCGGACACAATGTCCCCCACCTCCCTCGGGACGTGGTCGAAGTTCTGCCAGAGGTGGGAGTTGAAGCTACTTCTGACAGAAGACTTTGCCAGACGTTCCCAGCAGACCCGCACAACACGTTTGGGCCTACCGGGCCTGACCGGCATCCTCCCCACCATCGAAGCCAACTCACCACCAGGTGGTGATCAGTTGACAGCTCTGCCCCTCTCCTCACCCGAGTGTCCAAAATACGTGGCCGTAAGTCTGACGACATCGAACTGAGGCCTAGGGTATCCTGGTGCCAAGTGCACATATGAACACCCCTATGCTTGAACATGTTGTTCGTTATGGACAATCCGTGACGAGCACAGAAGTCCAATAACAAAACACCGCTTGGGTTCATATCGAGGGGGCCATTCCTCCCAATCACGCTTTTCCAGGTCTCACTGTCATTGCCCACGTGAGCATTGAAGTCTCCCCGCAGTACGAGGGAGTCCCCAGAAGATATGCCCTCTAGCACCCCCTCCAGGGACTCCAAAAAGGGTGGGTACTCCAGACTGCTGTTTCGGCGCATACACGCAAACAACAATTAGGACCCATCCCCCCACCCGAAGGCGGACGGAGGCTACCCTCTTGTCCACCGGGGTAAACCCCAATGTACAGGCTCTAAGTCAGGGGGCAATAAGTATGCCCACACCCGCTCGGCGCCTCTCACCGGGGGCAACTCCAGAGTGGTAGAGAGTCCAGCCCCTCTCAAGGAGATTGGTTCCAGAGTCCAAGCTGTGCATCGAGGTGAGCCCGACTATATCTAGCCGGAACCTCTCGACCTTGCACACTACCTCAGGCTCCTTTCCCCTTCAGAGAGGTGACATTCCACGTCTCAAGAGCCAGCTTCTGTAGCCGAGGATCGGACTGTCAAGGTACCCGCCTTCGGCCACCACCCAACTCACACTGCACCCGACCTCCTTGGCCCCTACCATAGGTAG
The DNA here is from genome assembly GCF_016835505.1 of Polypterus senegalus. Taxonomy (NCBI): domain Eukaryota; kingdom Metazoa; phylum Chordata; class Cladistia; order Polypteriformes; family Polypteridae; genus Polypterus; species Polypterus senegalus. Next base: position 23,346,768 of record NC_053158.1, read on the forward strand.
TGAGCCCATGGCAAGGGGGACCCATGTTGCCTCTTCGGGCTGTGCCCGGCCGAGCCCCATGGGTGCATGCCAAGCCACCAGGCACTCACCATCAAGCCCCACCTCCAGGCCTGGCTCCAGAGGGAGGCCCCGGTGACCCGCGTCCAGGCGAGGGAAAACGTGGTCCAAATTTTTTTTTGACTTGTACCTGGAAGTAGAATCTGATCCAATACCCAGAAATTCCATCTCCCATCAAAACACCATTTTTCCTTAAAAATGTGCTTTCAAATTATTAGTTTAATCTGTATTTCTCAAGTATTTGACTGCAAACTATTTTTTTCTTAAAGCAGGTATGAAGGTACAAGCACACAGTCCATTTGTGTGTGCACATTTGAAATTCAGAAAGAGCAAGAAAAAAAAAGATTTATATGGCTCTAAATACAGTACAGAATAGCCAAAAGACACAAATGTATGAGCACAGCATGAACACTTCACTTGGGTCTCATGAATTTCTGTTCCAATTCATTTACAATGATTGGGGATAAGGACATGGTACAAAAATCCACAAACCTTTGAAGCTACCTTGAAAAATGTCAACAGTGATGCAGGGTAAATGGTAGCAATCTGATAGTACAGTATGTGATGGCACATAAAAACACTGGATATAAGCAAGCAATGTCTGAATGCCACAAGTGTAACCTCGGAGCAGCAGTTTATCTATCCATAAGCATTTTTGAGAAGGACAATGTGCTATGCCAAAAGGCTACTGTAATACAAAGTGGCTTTGTTCCATTTTGTTAGGCACCTGGTGCCTTTTCTACTAAAGAGCAAACGTATATATGTGGGAAAGCTAGGTTTTCCTTCACCACCTGCATTCCAAAAGAACAGTTGTCTGAGTCTCTATACTGCAATGCAGCTATACCATTAGCAAATAGATAGATAGATAGATAGATAGATAGATAGATAGATAGATAGATAGATAGATAGATAGATAGATAGATAGATAGATAGATAGATAGATAGATAGATACTTTATTTGGTTAGCTTCTCAGAATTTTACCTGAGAACTTGACATGTTGATCAAAAATGAAAGGACACTTTTAATGATGAATCTTCCAGATCAAGAGGTACCTACGCAGGAATTCATCTTGAGCTTATAAACACAGGTTGAACTTGTTTACTCTGCAGGACACAGTCAAGCGCTTATGAGCAGGTACTGACTTGTACCAGGAAACAGAATCTGATCCAATACCCAGAAATTCCATCTCCCATCAAAACAACATAGACATATCTTTTTGGGCCGAGGAAACTTGCCAATACTGTGTGGGAGGCAAAAGATCACTATGTCTTGTGGGAGGCACAGAATCGTCAGCCACCAAACATATTCAGTCAAATAAAGCAAAAAATGACACAGTATTCAGCTCTCAACTCTTCTCTTTCCCTGTTTAAAGTTAATTTTTTAAAACAGCAGATCCTGTTCTACAGTATAGGGAATAAGTGATATGTTATGCTGCACGTACTGTTGGTTGAGAATGTTATTTTAAGAGGAATGTACTGGCTTTATGACAACAAGACACACCGGTATTTTCTGACATACTGTGAGAAACCGGAATACTTTTACAAAAGCAAGGATAAAAGGGAAGGGAGAAAGGATCATACTGGGATGTACTGAACTAGGATGAAAAGCAATTTAATAAGTTGTTAATTGTGTTCAGTGGCTGTAGGGATAAGGTGTATTCCAGAGACTAAACCTAATCTTGGAGAGGAAACCTTACTGAAAGAAATGAATTTCAGTGTCTAATCTGTGCTGCGGCAATGACAGAGAGTCTAACATCCAAGGCAAGCTAAGGAAAACAATGCTACATTACAGACACAAAAGTACCACAAAGCAAAGTTAACATGTGGACATCTTCTCAAAGGCTGCTGCCAAGAAAAATTAGAATTCCAAGTTACTACTAAATATTTTTTTTTCCCCTCATGTTTAACTGTTACTGTTTAACAACCTCATGAACACAAACATCTAGCTAAACTGGAAATAAGGCAGCATTGATTCACAGCGTTAATGTCTTTGCTCTTCTCACTCATGTCTGTGCATTCAAGTGACTAAGGGCAAACTGACAGTGACCTCACACAAAATTACAAAAGAGAAACACGAAATTAAAAAGCGCATACAAAAATCAAGAAACAGAGTTTCCAAATGAACTATGAACGGCCTCTTCTGTTATTCATTTGCCTTTCTTGCACCTTTCAAGTCATTATAGTGTATCCTGTTTTAATAATGCTCGTTTAATCAGTAAATAGTGTTATTCAGTTTCTTAAAATAATTGTAATTCGGTTACTTTGATGCAAGTGTCGCAGGCGGCTGGGGGTGGAGCCCAGCCGGGACACCCAGGAGGACCGGAGGAGGGCTTGTACCTCCTCCAGACCGCGAGGGGGCGACCGCCCTGGTTGTATTGGGGGCCATGGGTAGAGGGCTTGGAAGCCCAACCCTGTAGGGGGCCGTGGCCACCGCCAGGCTGCGCCCTGGTGCCTGAAGAAACCTGGAAGAAGCCGGGAAGAAGACATGGGACACCCGGAGGGCTTCTGGGTGCGCAGCCGGCACTTCCGCCACACTGGGGCGTGTATGCGGAGGAATGCCGGGAAGCAGCTGGAGCCCATCCGGATTCCTATATAAGGGGCCGCCTCCATTCATTCAGTAGCGGAAGTCGGGTGGAAGAAGGACGGAGCTGGAGAGAAGACTGGAGGCGGCCAGAAGAAAGGCAGTTGGACTGTGAGGTCTGGACTTTGGGGGATCGGTGCAAGAGGCACTGGGTTGTGCACTAACTGAATTTATTTGTAAATATAGTGTAAATAAATGTGTGTTGGGTGCAACAAAAGATGTCCTCCTGTCTGTATCTGGGTCAAGTTCCACACAAGTCTAAAAGCTTAGAATAACTATCTTCACAAAATGGTAAGTAAAATAAAGTGGAAAACAGTAAAATACCCCAAGAATTCTTAGCATTACCAGCAGCAAAGTTGATCATTTTTTAATGAACACATTCCACTTCTCCTGCGGTGGGTTGGCACCCTGCCCGGGATTGGTTCGTGCCTTGTGCCCCGTGTTGGCTGGGATTGGTTCCAGCAGACCCCCCATGACCCTGTGTTAAGATTCAGCGGGTTGGAAAATGGATGGATGGACATTCCACTTCTCCACACTAACCAAGTTAAGGAGTGTTTTCAGGAACATGATACTGAACTCAGACTAATGCAGAAGCATCAGCATTCGCGAGGTCTCAATCCAAAGTAGAGTTCCACTAACTGGCACCAGCTACAGAACAAACTGCATTCATCATCGACTAGCATTTCAGCACCACACTTTCAACCACTCCAAACGCCATGCTTTGAAAGATTTGGGCAATCTTCACAGAAACGGGGATCAAGTCACTATTAGGAAAGTGTACCTTGCTTAACAAAAATTTACTCTAATTATGAGGAATATTAATTCTTAAACAACAGGTAAATGGTTGCATTTCAAACCTAAACTCAATGAAACTGAATAAGACACTACTGTAATGTTTGATTTTGCAATGCCAGAATGACACATTTTTTTATTTATCTGACATTTACAACTTCTGTGCCACTTTGAATAAGTTAAAGAACAATGGGTTAACTATTTCAGTGCTAGCAGGCATTAAACAATGAGGCAGTCAGTGGTGAAGCCTCAACTAGCAAACATCTGGTTTACAACCACTGAACGTGCCAGTGTAAGTAGAGCATGGTTTTTCAAGCTCGATGTTCTTATATACAAACAAAAAAATTAAATCCATTCCAATTATTAAGATTATTTTACAACAGTATGAAGCAATTTAAAAATAAAAAACTAAAAATGTTCTGCAGTTGTTGCGTGAATGTAGTTCTGTATCACCACAGTTATAGACTAGTATTGCAGTTCTCAGGAGGGAGGCTGGGAAGCAGGTCTTAAAAAAAAGGACCTTAAGTTATACCGTGGTTTAATTTGAGTTTCTATATTAGGCCGCATTTTCAGTTCCACTGTACCATTTCCTAGTATCGTTGCAGCAAGTCTTCACCCCTAGCTTGCTCACCCCATCTCGTTTTTCTACACCATGCCCACCACCCATGCTAATATGTGCTAGCAGAGTACGAGGTCATAGCTCTGTCTCATTCCCCACCTCTTTGCGCCTGTCCACACCAAGATGAAGAGTGGTCAGGAACAAGGCACCAACACCTAAGTATTTTTGCAAAAGGCAAGCGCCAACTTAAACCACCCCAACACTAACAGCCTGTAATGCGTCTTTCTCTCTCTCATATTCACTCACTCTGTCACTGGTCCAACACACCAATGTTACAATATTTTTAATTCTGCTAAACTTGCTTCCTGAACCATCACTAGCAGAGCAAAATTTTAGAAACTGTCAGACTAGTGGAGAACAAAAAATGAAGAAATACACTTTTAACAATTATTAATAATACAAATGGACTTAATCTAATATTTGATTTTAGTGTTATGAGCATAGTATTAATCAACAGAGGAAAGCTGCTGACTCACAAATATTCTGTAACCTTCATCCTTCCTTAAAAAATAAATACAGTATAGGAATAGACTGAGCCTAGAAGCAGAACTGGACAACCAAGGACACTCAGTCTCTACATTGATTTGGAACCACCTGTGTGTTTTTTTCCTCTTTCTTTGACACAAGTTGTATATTTGATATGGATTCAAAAGAAACTCTATACTTTAGTACTGAAAGGTCATTTTGTTCCATAACCAATCATACTATTTTTACATTACAAAAAATAACTCACTAAAAAAAGCATTTGGCATATATGTCAAAAAACAATAATCCTTTTTAAATTCCCAAAATGCAACTGGGGGGAGGGTGAATTTAAAGAAATGTCACCTTAAATTGTGCCTAGTGAGAGTTCAGTACTTAATAATTTAAGATAAAAAATGGTGGTACTTCAAAGCTTTTCAATTCCTGGAGGTAGTATGTCAACAGAAAAGTGCTGAGTTACCATGTGATATTTGATCACTTATCCATACTACACTCTTTCATAATTAAGCATTTGCTTTAAAGAATAAGTTTGCTATTGTCCAAAATCATGGTTTGTGCCTGCTGTTGGTAGAATCAAAGAGCCAATATAATGCCCAGTTTTGCAGCATTGGGTTTATGTTAGTGGTGGGGAGGAGCTTACTGAATCATCAACATTAGAGTTATTTAAGGCGGATCTTGGAAAGTAATTACATATAATACAACTGAATGAATGATATCAAACAGTTAACCAGAAAAACTTGGCTAGTTCACTCCTTTGACTAATGTTAACTTTCCTTTCCTTAGTTACTATGATTTCAGTCGTACTGGATTTAACTGTAACTGTATATTTTTTGTACATGTAAAATATTGAAAGGCTGTTTTATTCCACCTGAAACCACACTTCTGTTTTAACATTAAAAACATATTCATTAAAAAGTATTAGCCATATAAAAGGAGAAATCATAAAACACAGAGTCACACAAAAAACTGAACGATACCAATACATTCCTTGATTCTGGAATTTGCTTAGCGTCTCCTTAGAGTAACGTTAACTTTCCCTCCCCCATTGTGTTCATTCGCTCAAACAGTACACCAAGTTGCATGTGTCAGTCACACGGTCTGAATTCAGGGACACCCTGACCTAACACGGAGAAAGCATATGTAGTGAACACAGCAGCCACCCACAGCTAACTTCACAGCATGAAATCCTAAATGAAATTAATCTTCAGACAATAGTACTGATCGATTTCACGATTATTCTTTTGCTGACTTAAAAAAAATCATTTAAGTAAAAGAGAAAAAAAAATCACCTCATGATTTGTTTTCCATTCAGTAGGACATCACTTCTTAAACAAGAAAACAAACTTCAATAAGTTTGTAAAGAAACGGAGTGATGGGGAAACAGCCCTCCCCTTGCAAAACACAATCTCGATCTTTCATGTCACGGACTTTTAAAATAAAAATCACACAGAAAGCTCTTACCGAATCACCGACGTAGCTGAATTTACTGGACTTTTCCCACGCTAAGCACGACGACCCCTTTAAAAATACGAGGTATTTGCCGTTTTTGATTGGCTACGTAAAACTTAAGTCCAGCCCCGGCACTGTGATACCCGTGACGCACGCGCCACAGTGGTAGCCAATGAGCTCCAAGTAAGAGCGGACGTCCTCTTTATCTGACGCAGGGCAGGGATTGAGTGGCGCTCGAGCCAGCACAGATAAAACGTATCTGCAACAGATACTACAACAGTACCTTCATAGACAGGCTCCAGGCACGTAGCCTATCAAACTATTCCATAACTATGAAAAGCTGTACACAATTTTAAAACAGCTGTCCTCCAAATAGTTGGCGCATATGTATTATTTTTCTAGTGTTGCGGCATGATTTTAGTTCAACTTTGCCAATGTTAAATCTTTTAACGGCACTGCAAATAAATCAAAATGTGTAAGGTTCTTCTACTACATCCCATAAAGCGTTGCTAATTATAAGTATTATAAGCAATTCCTAATCTGTCTCAGTTGAGCACTGGGTATGATACCTATGCCAGCAGTACAGGGCACAAGGTGAGCACCAATCCTGAATAGAACACACTGACGCCCACACCTACACTTACACAATCTACACAACAAGCAAGTCTAAAAAATGTGACAGAATACCTGGAGGAAAATACACAGGCAGTGCTCATGCTAGGATTCAAACCCCAAGATCATGGAGCTTTAAGGCAGCAACACTAACCACTACACTCTGTCGTTAAAATGTCAATTTTGTATTTCAGCCTTCTGATGTATTAGATATCTACCATGATACAGTATGATGCACCTGAAGACGTTTGTGAAAATATTTCTTTGAGAGCTTCCCTGTGACACCTAAGAATGTAGTTTTTTTTGCTGGTGAGCCATTTTTGATAAAAGATGAATTGTGCTGTGTCTGTGTTGTGCCCACTTCAGTTTGCCAGTGATAGCTCATCCAAAACATTTAAAACCACTTACTCTTTCAACAGCATCACCTCTGACACAGATAAAAGCGTGGACTGCATTCTGAAGTCCATGACCAGATCCTTAGTTTTGTTGACATTAAAAATCAGATTGTTGTCGTGACACCACCAAGTCATTAGGTAAATCACTTCTCTGTAAACCTTCCCATCATTGGTCACAGGTAGTGGGGAGTAGTGGATAAGGCGTTGGACTTCAAACCCTTAGGCTATGGGTTCAAATCCCATGAATCACACTATGTGACCATGTGCGTGCCAATTCATGTACCTATGCTCCAAATGGAAAAATGTATCACAAATGTTGGAAAAAGGTGTCAGCCAAATAAAAAATACTAAGAAGAGAGCTCTGCAAGTCTTCAAGCTGCTTGTCATGTAAAGCATAAAAAGCTAATTAACGTAAGCCCTTTCACTCAGTGATGACTCCAAAAACAGACCAATGACTGCAAAAAGATAACAGACCTATGTGAATGGATGTTGGAGAACCAAAATATATACTAAAAATAGAGTTCAGTCAGACAAGGAGTTAATTTTAAATACTTATAGCCTAACCTCAGTCATCAAACTGGCTGAAATAAAAACCTGCAGCCCTCCAGACATACATAGTCCATAACCGTAATATAGGCAACTCTCAATCTGAGACAAACTCTTGCTAGTGGTTTAATCTTTTGGCACTTAAACTGAAAAATTTTAACAGATGTACAAACTTCCAAAAATGTGCTCCTGGACTTGTAAGTCCCTTCTCATTTTGAAAAAAACTTGAATGTTCTAAAAATATTACAAATACTGTAAATGTAAACAACTAAATGGTTTGCCTGAGAAGGGCTTAAAATTAAAAGACCCTATATAAAATAATTAGCATGACCCTGTATTCGGATTCAGCGGGTTAGAAAATGGATGGATGGATGGATCTCTTTTGCAGTTTGCAAAACACACTGACACAGCTCTGCCCTGACACTTATTTTCTCCATCTGTTTTACTGTAGGAGGTACATTAATGAGTTCACATGGTCAGTATAATTAAAATGGTTAACCTCACTGCCTTTCAGCTAATAGGAGACTGGCATTCCCTACATTTGTGTGGAGAATACACATTCTCTCTGTTCTTGCATGCGTTTTCTTGTCGTTCCATCCACTACTCAAAGACAGGTGCAACAAATATGTTTGTAACACACTTGTATAGTATTTTTAGTATATCAGATAATGTAAGGATGAATGCACAGGTATGCCCTGTGACACATTAAAACTGTCCCAGAGTTGCTCCCATTCCTCCAAAAAAAAAAAACACCAAAATCAAAGACTATCAATCAATCAATCAATCAACATTTATTTATATAGCACATATTCATACAAAAAAATGTAGCTCAAAGTGCTTTACAAAATGAATAGAAAAATAGAAGACACAATAAAAAATAAACATAAGTCAACATTAATTAACATAGAATAAGAGTAAGGTCCGATGGCCAGGGTGGACAGAAAAAACAAAAAAAACTACAAAGGCTGGAGAAAAAAAATAAAATCTGTAGGGGTTCCAGACCAAGAGACCGCCCAGTCCCCTCTACAGAACAGGTTCTTGCCCTCAGCACCAATTTCATAAGAAAATTGGTAACAAAAGGAATAAAACAAATAATGCGCACAGAGGAAAGGAACTTTTGTCCATGCTCTTTAAATTCAAATGCCACATTTTATTTAACTGCAATATATAGGTTTGCTACTGGAATATGCAATACACTGCATTATCATATAGTACAGGAGTCTACAGAAAGACACTGTATAAAATACAGAGTCATATTTTGCATTAAATGTCAACAGCAGAGCACTTAAAAAGGGCAGTAATAAACATGTCTGAGCTGCTACTCTGCTGAATGCATCTTCTAGTTTCAGAACAAGGCCCATTTCTTCACAGTAGGTAGGCTTAGCTAACATATGCCTCTCAGACATTGCCATATATATATTATCACCAGATTATCAATTGAATTAGCTGAAACTGTGGTTAGGTGGATTGGCAATTCTAAATTGGCCCTAGTGTGTGCTTGGTGTGTGGGTGTGTTTGTGTGTGTCCTGCGGTGAGTTGGCACCCTGCCCAGGATTGGTTCCTGCCTTGTGCCCTGTGTTGGCTGGGATTGGCTCCAGCAGACCCACGTGACCCTGTGTTCGGATTCAGCGGGTTGAAAAATGGAAGGATGGATGGATGTTTTTTGAAGACATTAACTTTTAAAACACCCTGTAAACAGAATGAACACGTTAATCAATTATGTTTTTATATTACCGAGCAGGTTCCACAAGATGCATTATCACATCAGGCTTTATAAAGCAATTGAAACACAAAGTTAATGTATATGAATGCAGGAAGATTTGCTGTCATATAGACTGCAAATAAATGACACACCACAAAACTTTTTCATTTCTAGCAGCTTCATGATGCATGGCACCACAGCTGTTTTGACAACACTCCCAGCATCACCATTTCAAGTTAAGAAATATGCTTCTCAAAAAGATGAGATACAGAAAATATACCATTACATCTGAACTTAAAGCATTCACACAGGAAAGTGTCTGAATGATCCAGCACATCTCTGAAAACTCTTAAAACTCTTGCAATGAAAGAAGTATTTTACTAGAATCACTTATTGATTCCGCATCCAGAGGAGTCAGATGAGGTGGCTCGGGCATCTGATCAGGATGCCTCCTGGACACCTCCCTGGTGAGGTGTTCCGGGCACGTCCAACTGGGAGGAGGCCCTGGGGAAGACCCAGGACACGCTGGAGGGACTATGTCTCCCAGCTGGCTTTGGAACGCCTTGGGATTCTCCCGGAAGAGCTAGGAGAAGAGGCCGGGGAGAGGGAAGTCTGGGCCTTTCTGCTCAAGCTGCTGTCCCTGCGACCCGACCTCGGATAAGCGGAAGAGGATGGATGGATGGATTTTTGATTTTTTTATATAAAAAACAAAGAAGGACAGATAAAAAGCCAAGTATAAATCACAATTATTAACATGCATCAGTGCATGGTTTTGTTGAAAAATCTGCCAATAAGGTGTAAAACAACAGATTAAATAAATGGCAATGCCAACTATACAAAACAAAGTTCACCTGACTACTTCCTATGCAGTCCTACACTCTTTGACCAAGCCGGACCAAATTTTGCATAGCTGTATTCTAGTAGAATACGGACAAGACAGACTACTGTACTTTGAAACCCAACATTCTTACCGTTTGTCCTAGAGGATTTCTTTCTCCTGTGTACTACAGTGTGCACACCAGTGCCACCTGCTGGCTTACAGAAAGTCAAACATCCATGTGCTGCTTCTATCTACTGTAATAATGAGATGTCAAGCAAAATAACACCTTTTATTGACTAGCTAAAAAGATCTTTTAGTTAGCCAATAAAAGGTGTAATTTTGCTTGACTTCTCATTACATCCACAATGGCTAACAGGGTACAACACCCTGGTACTATCTACTGTAATATAAAAATAAGTATTTTGTGCTTTTACTAGGGGGTGTTTGGTGAGGCTTGATCAAGAGTGGAAGTGCTGCACAATATAAAGGAGAATCAAAGGGCTGTTGTTCATCTCCTGTTTTGTCTCTATGAACTCTCCAACTTGAACTAAGAAGACAAATCAGACATGATAGCGTTCATGATTACAACACAGCAAACAGTTACCACAATTCTGGAATCCAATCAGACCAAAAAAAATATTCTTGACTTATGACAGCATAGACATTGACAGAAAGGCAGCGTGGATGACAGATGGAACAACTAACAACAACAACAGGGTCACCATTTAAAATAAAAAATAAAAATAAACCCTACAAATACTCCTGGGCAATGCTGGGTGTACTTCAGATAGTTATTGTACATCTAAATTTAAACATGCACACTACACACAAACAGCAACCAGACACGAAATTCAAACCTAGGAGCAGAGATTGATAAGGCAAGCAGTGCTTGCTTCCCACTACATCACAATACCACAAGAAAACAGAAATATTAGGAATCTAATTAATTATAATACACAGTGTTTCAAGGTTCATTCCTATAAACAAAGAATTTAAAAATTTCTAAAACTATACCCCTTAAGTTAATACTACTTAGAGGCGCCTTATAACCACAAAATTCACAACTGAACTTACTACCCTTGATATTATGGCTATTAATTTCAATTAATAGCACCACAATGAAAATGTATTTTTGTGTTGCCAAGTGCATATACTGTAGAACCTTCCATTCCCCAGTTTTTTAGGGAGTCAATTAAAGATTGTAAATGTGAAATTCTTTAAAGCTGGATTAGCTGAAAAAAATGAAAACATGTAGTGTTTAAAATTTTATTATTTAAAATAAAGATACAGGACAATTACTAAAAAAAATATTTGTCACTGTTTCTGTAATATAGCAGAGTAAATTAAAGATATTCAAAAAATTTTGAAATAAAATGTAAATATAAACACAGACATTGTACACGTATTTTTTTTCACCCAAAACAAATGTCACCTCTTAAAAATATTTCAAGTTATACTTGGTTCAGAACTATAATGCCTGCATAGAGTGGAAAAGCTCAGAAAAACACAGGCTCATTGCTGTCTTTTGTTCAGGACATTCACACTGTATATTACACACATTGTCTTACAAAGACTAATCGTATTACTGAAGACGTCAGCATCCTACACAGTCAATTTTCTCAATCCTCCATTCTATAATATACTTCAAAACCACTGGCACTTGCCCCACTAGTGTAGGGGACACTGATTATCTTCTTCTTTCAGCTGCTCCCATTAGGGTTTGCCAAAATGGATCATCTTTTTACATATCTTTCTGTCTTCTGCATCTTGCTCTGTTACGCCCATCACCTGCATATCCTCTCTCACCACATCCATAAACCTTCTCTTAGGCCTTCCTCTTACCTGGCAGCTCTATCCTTAACATCCTTCTCCCGAAATACTCAGCAACTCTCCTCTGCACATGTCCAAACCAACAGTGATTATATATAGGTAAAAAGCTACCCGACACCTAATGGCGCTTTTCCACTGCATAGTACGGCACGACACGGTTCAGTTCAGCTCACTTTTGGGGGGTTTTCCACTGGGAACAGTACCTGGTACCTGGTCCTTTTTTTAGTACCACCTCAGCCGAGGTTCCAAGCGCGTCGAACCGTTACCAAAACGTGACGTGTAAACTCTGCTGGTCACTGATTGGCCGGAGAAAATCGTCATTACTGCGTCACTGAACTTGCGACACGAGACAAAACAGACCCGCTAGATTTTTAGCACAGCCAGCGAAGGTTCGGACGCACCATTTTGTTTTAAGCAAAAATGGCTGTTTCGTGGTCTATTGAGGAAGTACAGACGTTCCTCTCGTTGGTAGCCGAGGAGCGGATCTAGCGAGAGCTGGATGGGGCGACGCGGAATGAAAAAGTTTTTCAGGAGGTCGCCGCAACTATAACGACACGTGAATAATCCCGCCCACTCTAAAGCGGTACTAAACTGCAGTCGAAACGCAAACCAAGCCGAACTGAGCCGAACCAAGGTGAGCTGTACTGAACCATGCTGTGCCGTACTATGCAGTGGAAAAGCGCCAAAATTGTGCTGAGAACTGCATGAGGATACCTGATGAAGGATTCTTATCTCTACTGTAGTATTAGATATAGTAATGTAGATTAATGGTTCTGAACCTTTGTCATTGGGACCCAATTTTGTCTATTTTTGTTCAGTGTTGATCTTTTATTAGCAGAAATTTTAATGGAAATTACCATTTTCACTAAATGGCATACATTAACAAATAACAGTACATGCATATTCAACATTTAAATACAGTGCATAAAATAAATCAAACATGCATGGTACTCATCCAAAAGTAACTTGATTTAATACTGAATGAAATGTAATATCCATTTGTCTGCTGAATTTCACAAATTTATCAAAGTCAGAGCCTAATGAAGAGAGCGCAGAAAGCAGCAGGTTTTTGTTTGCAGGAGTGTGACTTATCTTGATTTCACTGCACGTAATGGTCAAGGCAAGATGAGATGTTCTGCAATTATGTGCATTTTCTTTTATTTGGCAATATGATATGCAACAAGACGGTGCCCAGAATTCCTGCAGGTTTGGTGTAAAAATATGCTTGATGGGTTTTTGAGAAGCCTCAAGAATACATTTTTTTTTTCCATTTTAAAAAGGTGAACAATTTACATCTGTAAGTCACATGCTTGGTCTCCAAATGTCTTTATAGAGGAAGGCTTCCTACTTTCATTTGGAAGTGCCACAACAAAGATAACAAATAATCGCCGATGCTCACCACTCTTCAAGGTAAAAGTAAATCTATACCCCAGAAAATCTGGGATGCATGTTCTTCTAACATCCTTGTTTGGTTCAGGTTTTCGGGATGAATCTTTTAAGGCTGATATGGAATTGGAAGGGTTCGGAGTAGGTGAAGGCAGGGAGTATGGTGTACTGGTTAAGGCTTTGGGCCTAGGAATTCAAACGCTGAGGTTGTGCGTTCAAATTCTGCTAAGGGCTGTGTGACCATGAACAAGTCAACTGGGGCAGCCAGCGGTTCATGAATTTGAGAAACACTATATTAGGCAACAATCATTATCGACTAAATAAGACTCATTGTAATCATATGACAATGAACCCGAAATTTACTTTCACAGTCCAAGTTTTGCAACACCATACGCAGTTATCCTAAATCTCTGGGAGCCCCTCTGAAACTCATTCCTCCTCCCAGACTCATGTAAACAATCCATAACCTCCAGAAGATTCTTCCACACTCACGTATTATTGTGTTGATGGCACTCCTGGTACGAAAAAAAATCATCAGCAAATTGTTTAACTATATACTAGCCGACGCCCGTGTAAGAACAGGAACAGAAAACGGTCAGAAAGGAATTCAGAAATCAAGAAGAAATAAATACTTCTTGAAAGACGCAATGTGCATGTAGAATTTCCGGCCAAGTAGGATTACATGTGAAAGTGATAAATAAATCAGGCTTTCCGAATTTACGTACTATGGCCATGGCATCCCGATAGTTTTGCTGCATGTATCTTGGACTTGTATTGTCCCACGCACAGCTCTTGTTGATGTAATCTGAGATAGTTTAGATGTGCGCCCTCTGTTTTAACATACGCATCTACGACGTACTGTTGGAATAGTTTGCCGCTGGAGTGCAAAATACTAAATGTATTCCTCATTGCTAATCTGTATGCGTAAAATTGGCACTGAGTAAGCCTTATTCGCTTGGCGGTTCTTTTATCAGGAACATGTTGTAAATCTTTGTGCCAGTCAATGTCTCCGTAAGGGAATAAAAGTGGGTAAACCATAGGATCACAATTCATATTGAGCGTGGAAATCTGTTTACAGGAGTTGCGTATGGGATAGATGCAAATGTCCCTTTTGGCAGGCATTTCGCCATCTTCTCCGATGAAAATCGCTGCAATGTCGGGGCATTGTATTGTCGTAAAACCTGCCTAGGGTTTTCTGTGAAAACCATTTGCACAGATGCTGTTGGATTGGACTGAGCGATTTCATGCATGTGTTTGTATGATTTAGCAAAGGGGTTGATGGTTCTGAGCATGGAATCTAGCTGGAGAAGTACATTTTTGCTGCACGCAGAGTTTGCTTTATTTTGTAAGCGTACTGCAGTAGCTTGTGCCGTGTCAAAAACATACAACTGTCCATATCCTGGAGAGGTAGAAGTATTAGCGTATAGTGGAGAGATTTGGTGGTAAATTTGCCTGTTTATTTTAAAACAGTATGGCCTGAGGCCAGGAGGTAGAGTTATCTATGCACCCATGGAAGCAAACACCAGAGAAGAGTTGTATTCTCAAATGTGTTCACGATAATTTTTAGCTTCTGATGTTTGCTCTGTAAGAAGCTGTTGTAAAGACACAGGTGGCTCCCACAAAGGTGGTAAAGCTACTTTGCCATTGTGGCAGCACCTCGAGTACTTGTTGGATGTATTGCACTCAGCAGGCCAGTATAGTGCATGACATGGAAGATGACGAATAGGAATCGAGAAATGCTGTGTTGGCTGCATGTAAGCGGAACCGGTTTTGAAGTGGAAGCAGGACGAACCAGAAGAGAAATATATATATGAGATATTTTTTTTAAGGTTGAAATGTCTACGAACGTTCAGAAATAAAGTGAGATTATTACCTAATAATAATTTAATTATATAGCTTTATTCCCTCTGTCTCTTCTATTTCCTCCAGGAAACCACCTGGTCAACAGAATTTTTAATGGCACTGGCATGTTGCATAAGCCAGGGATGAGTCAACCATAGTATGAGGTGGGATTTCATCACTAGCAGCAATGTCACACTACTGTGGTAAAGGCAAGGTGTCCTTTTAAGACAGCAAGTCACCTCAATGAGTCATGTAAAGAGCAAGCGGATCCATTCCAGAACTCAGTCCTGATGCTAGATTAGTGCAAGAAGCAGGACGAAAAGAAGGCCTACCATCCGATTTGGGCAAGTGCTAAGTGTTGTGGGGACTGCAATGGATCTGTTTGGCTCTTCTGAGCAGTTGCTGGAGAGTCTTGTGGCTTTTTACAGCATCAGTACAAGGAGGAAACTGCTGCCTCTGCAGTTGCACCAATGCTTCTTCATCTGCTAAAGTCCATTAGCTTGGGGTTGCGAACACCAGCGGAGTTTCTGGCTCATGAAAATGGAGAAGAAGTGAGGCAGATCAAGTTATCGCTGACCCTAGGTGTGCCGCGTGAAGTAGGGTTGGTGGTAAAACTGCACAGGTAAACAACCAGGCAGATCGTACAAGCATTACAGTGGCGGGACAGACTCAAACCTAACATCCAGACCTGGAATTGAGTTTACATTGCCACTTCAGTGCCGAAGAACATCCCCAAGACCAGTAAATCTGCAGCTCCACACAAGCAGGTTAACCTGCACACTAGTACTTGACAGATCACCACACATAAGTGCAGTACTTAACATCTCTGCTGCAACACTTAACAGGAAAAAACTCATGACTTTTTCTGACGTTTTGTTTGCCACTGGTCGATCGGCCACATCAGAAACAAAGATCTCCCAACCGTTCTGAAAAGTCGTGTGCCGTTTCAAGAAAGTAGAACTGGTCGTTGGGACAGCGACTTCGAAAGGAATCTATGTAATGGAGTTGACAGATTGCATCAGTTTGGGAAAAGTCACCCATAGTATGAAATGTCATTCCACCAGCAGCAGCAGGGGTGTCTATACAAACGGCAATCCTGCAATGTAATATTGCAATTTCATCTAGTGCAGTAACTTCGAGCAGTCCTTTTAAGGATACCGAGTTATCTAAAACAGTCATGTAAAGAACGAAACAATCCAAATATATTTCCAAAGTTAAAATGTCTGAGAATAAAATGAGATTATCATCATCAACAGTTAAATTATGTAGCTGTTTTGTTTTATTTTCTCACCATTGTAACTGAATCCATTTTGTCCACAATATTTTTAGAACTAGACAAGTACTTTTAATACTTTGATCAAACTAACATAACGCGTGTGCAACACTTCCGAACAATTTTGACAGCTGGCAATTTTGTAGGAACATAAACACATAATGATTATACTAAAATGTGGTAATGAGTACATGAAATTGATAATCATTACTTTACTTCCGAGTTAAAAAAAAAAAAAATGAAAAAAGAAAACGCACACACATAATGAGAATACATCATTTAAACGCGGTGGGATCAATAAAGTACTAAACAGACACACGTGGAACAAACATCCTTTGTAGGGCTTTAAACGTGCAAACACGCATGGTCTGCTTCTAATTTACCAAACATTATTAAAATAATAAAACTTATACCGCGTGTTACTCCTTAGGCCACTCCATTGCAAAAGTAGACGCATACGATTAAATGCCCAAAGCACTCAAGTTTTCGCCTTTCCGTCCAAATCGAGTTTAGCTCCATTTACAGCTACTTCCGTTTTAAACTCTCATCTCGCGAGAGGATAAACCAATGTTCTCTGATAAAATTTAAATCTATAAATTTCAGTGTGTTTATTAGTGATGATGCAAACTGAAATTTTAATAAAATATGTATTATTATGTTATTTATTTAAAGAACATTTGTCATGATTAACTTTATGGATTTAATAAATATTACCGAAGTACACCCCCTTTTATCACAGTGGAATGACCCATTGTACCGAAGTCTGTTCCAGAAACCTCCACCACTACAGCGTGGGGTCCGTTAAGGAGGCGCAAGTGGAGGCCAGTCTTTAGGCCTTAAAATTGTTTGCGCTTGTCAACTTTTTCGGTTTGCGATTAAATAGTAAATAACCATCAGCAATATGTCAGCTTTGGGGACCCTTGCATTTGATGAGTATGGGCGAACTTTTATCATCATTAAAGACCAGGATAAGAAGTCTCGTTTGACGGGCCTGGAAGCGCTGAAGGTACAGTTTCAATGTACAATGAATGGAAGTTTTCCAATAGGCCCACTTGGCCGTTCTATGTATGTGTTCCTGATTTACATTATGTTGAGAAACAGTAGTAATTTTCATTATTTGTTAAAGTGAACAAGGTTGTGACATCGTTCTAAAGTAACAAAAAATGGAAGCATTTGCCGGTTGCCGGCATCTCTTACACGTGCTTCTGGTGATTGTGTTGTAAAATAGAATTTGACAGCAAAAGGCACTTCATAAAATTCTGGTGGTAAATTCAGATCAGCGGTTAACGTAGTAATACAATCTGGATGAGATTTGTTATATAAAACGTTAGGGCGGGGCTGGGTCTCCGTTTATAGACGCTTTAAAAAATATAAATGGATAACCGTTACGCAGATTTTTGTAGGAGTTGTATCTGCCGAAAGCGGTCGCGATTTTGTAATGAACTTCTCATTTAACTGTTTTTCCTTCGTTGTAGCACTAGGATTTTTTCATAGTTTTTGAACCGTGATAACTGAGTGTTGTGTAGGTTGTCATAGTGTCTGAAGCTGTGAACGGTTCCTTTTCATATATGGAGTTGTCCATCTAGAGTTGTCGTCTACCTTGTGACAGATTCTGACAGAATGTGCTCGATTCTTCTTTTGCATTTCTGATTGGTGCAATTTTGCGAACTAACAAAACAATACTTCATTACGTCTCATTAGCAAACAGGTAGGCTGCGAAAAGTTCAATAATCTTGTCTAGATGTGTTTGATGTAACATTCCCCTACACTCTTAAAAAAAATAATGGAACTATATGGTTCTTTACTGGGAAATGGGGTTCCTCATAAAGCCATTCCTTGGCAAAGAACCATTTTATTTTGGGAAATGTGCTTTGAAAAACGTCCTAATGCACCAAAAACAAAATCTTTAATGTGTGGTAGGCTACCAAGCAGAACACTATCTGATTAAGAAAATCTGGACCTAACCAGAGTTCTTTTGAAATCAAGAGGCGCTGGTATTTCACAGATCTGTCACTCTGTGTTCATGGTTATTTACTATGTGGAGCCTGTGACAGATCTGAATAAAGATTTTTTGGGGGAACTAAATATGGTTCCTCAATGGCATCGCTCAAAAGAACCACACTGGCACCTTTTATTTTTTTTATGAGGTTACTTACAGTAGCTGCTGAAATATGCCCTTTTTTGAAAAAAAAATTGTGACATGCTGTGGCACCTTTACAAATAAAGTGTGTCCTGCCCAGAAGCTGCTTGTCATATGACCTGATTAATTGGAAGGGAATTGGGCGGTGGGGTGTAAGGTTTGTAATAAACATTTTCTTGTAAGGTGCAGTGGTGGATAAAGTAAAAACAAATGGTTTACTTAAAGAGAAGACACGAGGGATATCTAATTTTACATCTGCTAAAGCAAAAAAGGAGTAGATGCTGTTCAAATGATAAGCGAATAGAAGACAAGGTTAGGGACATAACTTACTGTGCCTAGCTTTCAACGGAATTTCAATGAAGGCAAAAATCCCAGAGACTGATACATCTGTAGGCACAAATTGTGAAGCTTTATGTTATAGAAGTGTTATTTGGTTAAAATGTAATGATACACAGTATTTGATCATTTGAATCGCATATCTTTTCCTCTTATTTCTGCTAGGCAATCTGCGTTCCTCAACAACGTGAACTATACCTTTTAAAATGTGCTAAAATACCTGTGCTGCATTTAAAGGCTAACAGCATTTATAACACATGCTTTTTAATGTTATGGGAACTATGATAGTAAGTTAATACATTCATCCATTTGTCCACTGGGCATGGAGAACCAGACCCATCCTTTCAGCAATCTTCACGAAACAAGAACAGGCCTTGAATGGGACATCATTCCTTTCTAAGGCTGATAATGTGTGTATGTATGTGCACACAACCTTGTACGATGAAGTGATCTATGATTGATTAAACTTGAACTACATAGCTGCCATATATTTCATTAAAAGCAATTTGTTACCATTGGATTCTTCCAGGTGAAAGCTTTTTCTGTAAATTTGCTTGTATATGGTAAGCAAGGGGTGAGGATTAGAGTTGAAGCATCTTTGATCATCAACCTGCCAAAATGTTGAGGACTTGCTGATTCATTATTATACAAGTCTAAACAGAATTGTGATTCCATATGCTGTAAGAAATCAGAAGTCTGTACTCCTAGTAATGCAAAGAATGCAGAGTAGCATTAAATGTTTGTTAACATGACAGGTAAGCTAGTGTATAGACCCGTCTTGACATAAAACCTAGTGAACTTTGCAAGAACATTATTGTAGCGGCTAGTCAAAAGTTGTGTCAAGAAGAACGTTAAAAATTAAAACAAACACTGAAAAATTGTGCTACAGTAACAGTGTTAAATTATTAGGAACATATGATAATTAGTGAGCGATGTCTTTTAGGTCCAGGTAAGCTAGGCTTTCATCTTAACAAACGGCAACAAATGTAGAAATAGCTATATTTTGCTTTTCAGATGAAGCAAATTGAGTGGTATATCGGTGCTGAAAAAAGTGTTTTTTTTTTTTTTTTTTCACAGCAGTCTTTGTTTACTTGTGTGTACACATTTGCTTTTATTTTCTTGATTTTTCACAAATTCACCAGCCTGTTTCACTATGTGAAAGCTGCCATAGACAAAAATAAAAATCGGTCTCTAATAAAGATCATCATGATATGACTCCGAATTGTATTTTTTACTTAACTCTCTGTGCTTTCGATGTCAGAATGACCTAATGCTGAAATTTTTAAAATAGAATTTCCTCAATCCAGCTTAATTCGTCTCCGGGCACCAGTCTATTGAATGGCCCACTTTTATGCACACATCCATAGCTAATTTTTATTCTCCAGTTAAGCTAACAAGCTTGTCGTTGGGGATGTGAGACGAATGCTGGACCAACTCAGGTAGACAAATTTCTCTCTGGGATAATAAAGTCTACCTAACCTAACATTGGTAGATTGTAAAAACTCCATAAATGATTGGTGTGGGGAGACTCGAAACCTGGACATGAGATCCATCTCAAAGCATTGCTAGCTCATGTGTATTAAAAATACCTATTCCTAATATTAAAGAAAGAAAAAAACATCTTTTCGTAGAAGAAGGCAGATACTCATGAAAATGAGTCGCAAAGCATTTTTCTTTTATTTAGAAGAAAAAGGTTTCCATGATGATGTAAATGAGGGGTTGCAGCATGTTCTTGTATTACGAGTGTATCTGAGAGAGTGTGTTTTGTGGTTCAAAGACTAGTTAGCTTTATGAATGTTTACCTGTTCAATCAATAAACACATTCTCGGCATACTTTGTTTTAAAAGTTTTTTAAATGCTTTGGATATTCAACATCTGTTTTGGCTGAATTTATAAATAAGTAGACTCTATAGAGTAATGCAGAATTTTGTACTTTTCATATGCACAATTAATGGTTACCAATTTATCTAGAAATACACTGCTTTCATATTTTTATATTTTATGTTTTGGACAATTTCAATTTTCCAAGTATGTATTTCTTGATGGGTTTATATCTCTTCTTTTATTGCTTGCAGTCTCATATCATGGCAGCTAAAGCAGTTGCAAACACACTGAAAACATCTTTGGGACCAAACGGTAAGTTTGTATTTTAAATGCAGAACTTGGTTAATTTTAAAATGACAAAAGATGATAGACTTATGCATTCGTTGTATTTTAGGACTTGATAAGATGATGGTTGACAAGGATGGAGAAGTCACCATTACCAATGATGGAGCTACTATTTTAAACATGATGGATGTGGAACATCAGGTTGCCAAACTAATGGTTGAATTGTCAAAATCTCAAGATGATGAAATTGGTGATGGGACCACTGGTGTCGTAGGTAAGCTTTCTCTAGTTTCATACTTGTATATACAAATAACAGCTTTCTCTCTCTTCTCTGTTGATGCATTAATTGTTGTTTTATACTGAGGGGGAGTCAAGCTAAAGTTAGAAAATGGAACGAACCCTAACAAAACTGATAATGTCATCACAATGTTGTGTCCACATTTCTAAATGCACTTGCGCCAACTACCTGGAAGTGCCTGGATTCCAGCAGAATAAAAGGTTTTATGTTGTCCTCGCAACCACTCGTTCACCAGAGTTATTTTCGAACACTACATGCCAAGGGGTACGACAGTCACTATGTGAAGCCAGCTATTCGATCCAAGCAACGGGGACTGCTGTCTCAAGGTGTCCTTTTGCTGCAAAACAATGTCTGCCCACACACTGCTAAGAACATCAAGGCTTGTCTGGTGAAACTGGAGTTTGAGGTATTGCCACATCCTCCTTATTTGCCAAATTTGACACAGTGTGATTTCCACCTTTTTGGACCGCTAAAAAACATCTGGGTGGTCGTCGATTTGAGACAGATGACGATGTGAAGAAATAGGTGCACAAGTGGTTGCGGAAGTGCATTGAGAAGGGTGGAGGCAACATTGAAAAATGACATTATCAGTTTTGTTAAGGTTCTTTCTGTTTTTTAATAAATCCCATTTCCTAACTTTAGCTTGACTCCCCCTTGTATGATGTAATATTTCATGGGTGTAATTTTGAAAGTAGATGTTGCACCTGTATGTCTTCTCCAGTTAGAAACTGCTTTCCACTTAAAAAGTGCATTCCACTACCATTAAATTTCTTTGTTCCCATTTTTGTCACTTTGTGTTTATTTCTTCCTCAATTTTTCAAGTAGGTTTCAAGGGCTTGATTTTTATATGTACTGACAGAAAAAAGAATTACAACATTTTCTAGAATGAGAAAGTTATAGTTTGCGTACTTCAATAAACCGTTGTCAATTTGCTTCATTCCACTGGCAGTTAGGATTATTTTTGCCCATGGAGGGCCAGGAAGAACAGTGTCTGATCAGATTACCTTTAACAAACCTCAAATCTTGGGTCACAGCAAGACAAAGGCCACACTTAGTCATTTTTTGTACATTCTGCAATCTCTCAGTTATCACCAGTGGCTTGGGACTTTACCATATGCATATGCATGCTGCAGTTGGGCATTTCATATCACAGTTTGCCATACAGTGGTCCCCCTCAAGTGACCACACCAGAGCAGGTACCACACATCTGAGGGATTTTTTCAGATCTACCATCCATGCAAGTAAAATTATAATCAATCAATCAAGACTGTTTGGCTCTGCATCACAGGTGTTGGGCAGTATTGGCTTGTAGAAGAATATTGCAAACAAAATTAAATGAATACATTAATACACAAGTGTATTTTGAAATATAACAAATAATTATTAAATGTGAACATAAATAAGTAAATGTGTCACAAGCCCATGGCGCTTTTGTTGCTAATTTCTTTATGTATTTATTTGGTCCCTCATTTATGTATGTCACGGACACTGCAAACAATATGAAATCTGCCTTGAAATGAAAACTGTAATTTTCATCTGTCAAAAATGAGAGGGTGGGCTCTAATTAGAACTGTGTTTTGATTGATGAATTATTAGTAGAGTTTATTCAAGGTGCTTATGAGCCAAAAGTTTAATGCAACCAAAGCACATACTTAAAGTTGTGACTGTGTGCATCTCTGTTGGATATGAGTGCAAGAAAGTTTCCCAGAATTACTGTGCGAAGTGGCTATTTTAATTCAAGACGCTCTGATCCTGATTCCTAAAGAATGATGAGTACCACAGTGTCTGCTGCAAATGTGATGGCCAAAGATTTATATCTACTATACCAACAATTTACCAGGCAAAATACCGTACTTGCTAGAGCCCACTGTCTCAACTTTAAATGGTAAAAGTGACAGTTTTCATTCCAAGGCTTATTTCACATTGCGTGGGCTGTCACTGAAATAAAGTAATGACTAAATACATTACAAAGAGACCAGTAACGGCGTACTGCACAATAACGTGCACTGAATACATTTGACTTAAGCATTCCTAGTTTTCATCCTCTTTCTCTGTACGTTTAGCATTCGTTTGCTCAGAGGTTGATGTGCTTGCTGCTTCCTGAGCTGCTCTTCTTTTCTCCACCCTAGCAGCCTGCTGCTTCTCTTCTTTCGTCGGCATCTTTTCGCGTTAAAACTGATTGTTAGTTTTTGTGTTGCAATTACTTAGTACGTTTTCTTAATTTTTTTCACTTAAACTGGCACTCAAGTCTTCATTCTGCCTCAAGAATGATTAGCGAAGGTGGTAGCAAATGAGAACACCCATATGCATGTGCCACACGGCCGCCCTGCTGCACGCTGCCGAGCGTTGATTCTACAATAAAATAAAAAGAGTAATAAAAATCATCACCCCGAAACTGGATAGTAGACATCGTAGTAAAGTATATGCGTACCAAATTTCAGTTCAAAGTCAATAGGTGAAACGGTTTGCAAGCTACAGGTGATTTAAAATTTCCTATTGTAGTTACATATTAAAGTAAATGTGTATTTTTTAACATTACCAATTGTATTTCATTGCTTCTCGAATAAGAAAAAGCACTTTTCCCATTATATGTCTACTTCCATTGTGTGTCTGTTTGGTAATTTGTAGTAGCAAGTAATCTTTTTGGACTTGCAGAAATCTGTTCCTTTTGTGTTCTTTAAAATCATAAACAAAATAACTTTCAAAGTTAACTTTTTTCCCTTTGGCATGCTGTTGATATATTCAGTGATGGTTGTTTAAAGTGCTTCAGGATTAATTCAGTATTCAGGATTAATATTCTTGCAGGCTCCTATTTTGATTATGATGTATAAGAAATAATTGATGTCATTGAGTTATTAAAGTCCATGTAATTTTTTTTTTTTAAATACCCCCAGTTTTCACATTTTTATCTTTATTTGTGAAATAAGTTCAGAACTAAATGAATGTTCCTTCAATTGATCGGGATGGAAAATGCATAGATGGGGGGAAAAAAATTATACTGGCTTTTGCAGGTGTAGTTTTGTATAGAGGTGGCCAACAGGGCAGGAAAATTAAGGACATTTTTACATTGTAAGTAACTGGCATTGAACGCCCTATATGTACAGCAAACTATTTGGATCATCACTTTCAGAAGTATTTTAGCTCATGAAAAGTGGGATGAGAATACACTTGTTTTTAAAAAAAAATAAATAAATAAAATATTTGTTCAAATTGTTCCCAATTATATTTTCTTCACAGTTCTTGCAGGAGCACTTTTGGAAGAAGCAGAACAGTTGCTAGATCGTGGCATTCACCCCATTAGGATAGCTGATGGCTACGATCAGGCAGCTCGCATAGCTATTGAAGAGCTTGATAGAATTAGTGACAGCTTTCCTGTGGATTCCAAAAACACAGATCCTCTCATTCAGACAGCAATGACAACGCTAGGCTCAAAAGTGTAAGTAAAATTATTTAACTATCAAAAGGTGGTTGCATGAATTGGTCACCAGAGTCTGATATTTCTAATCTTTACACTTTGTTGAATTTTCGACAGTCTACAGGTACACAATCCTTAATAGAATGTGTCATTTACATGAAGAAAAACAACATCCATTCACTTCTCCTAACCTTGATATCGTCAGTAGTATCTGTGTACGAAAATGTTAAGAGGTGTAATTTCAACATTGAGTATACCTACTTTCCATCCAAGTTTAATATACTATGTTATTTAAAACCTTTTAGAAAAGTATCATATTTGGAATTGCATTACTAGTATTAAGCTAATTAAGAAATATAAAAATATGCTCCAAACTTTTCAACATCTGTAAACGATGTACTGCTGGAAAATTACAACATGTAAATAACTTCCAAGCAATGTTTGTGCTTGGACAAATTTATCAGGGTGCACTGGATTTTCATGGGGTCCATTGTGATTACAATACAAATAAAGATAACATTATTTTTGATTAGCAACAGATACACCTGAGAATATATCAGCAACATTTTACAGAAAACAAATGTATCCTGTACAACTATATACTGCAGGATCACACTGCAGCAAGCCTTATCGATCAAATGTATGTAATGTAGCACCCGTAGTTTCTGCTTTTCTTTTGCTTTTTTGAAATTTATTGAAATACCATTAAGTTGTGAGGGTTTTTTATTCCCCTCTTCATTGAATTGGTTCCTAACTGGTACATCAAGTATCAAATACTTTAATGCATTGCATTTTGAGTTTCCTTGCCTGTTCTGATGTTAAGTGAACTCGGCCATAAGTATTGTGATACTGTAGAGACCGTTTAGGAGGTAAACTCTCACCGGGTTCACAGTAGTTTTTTCTATTGTTGATGTCTTCACAGTGTTTCATAATAGCTGAGTTAGTATAATAAATGTAAACAAAATAAGAAATAAACTTGTAGAGTGTCATTTATATATATATTGTTCATTTTCCTGAGTTAAGCAGTTGTGCCTTAAACATTTTAATTATGAACACTTAATATTTTGATCTAAGATGCAATGTGGTGATTGAATACTTGCACTTGTTTACAGAGTGCTAGTGACGAGTAAAGTAGGTAATGTAATCTCTCAGTTTAGGTTAACTACTGTCTGATAATATAGTTTGATATTCTGTTTAGTAGGTGAAGGTTTGGTTTACTGTTTTTCTTTTATTGATTTTAATTACACATGGTAACAAGTGTCCACTTTGCATGTTTTGTGGAAGTCTTCTCATGAAAAGTCCCTACTGAAGCGTGCGGCACTTATGTATTGTGGACTGAGAAGGTACTTATGAGCTGTCTCTGAAATCTAAAGAGAACCCAAATAGGCCAAAAATGAAAAAGTTTAAAATGTGTGTGAGGTATGAACAAGTGGAACTGAGGACAAAGTAATAAGAATTACAGCTCTATTACTCAACTGCAAAGATTATCTGCTCATACTGTATATGTTTGTCGGGGTGGTTTCCCCTTACTTAAACAAGTATTTTGAAGCAGGAGAAAATCTTGGTAAATACCTGTCCTTTTACGAAAGAGAGATGGAGGTGAGTATTCGTTGATACTGCATGTATGAAGTGCGAAATCTCTACAAAATGGAATGGTTTTACTTGTACATTCTGAATTGTTACACATCAAATAACAATCTTGTTGACATTTTTTCAGCATCAGCTCTAGTTGCTTTACTATACCCTTGGCACTTGTTGTTCTTCATCTAGAGTAGCAGTTATTGAATTCAAGGTACATTTGCATATAATGTAATGTTTGGTTACATCCCCTGTCACCAGCTATGTAGAAAAAGATTTTACAATAGCTGAAAACCCAGCTAGCCATAGCCTATGGGCTTGCTCTCGCCACTGAGTTTTGAACTGTGATCACAAACAAGATATCACAAGAACATGCTAGTTCATCTAGACTGACCGATAAAACCAAAGGTTCTACATAGCCTTTTTCAGCCAGATGTACAACCAGCAACTTTGCATAATCAGCGCAGCTGTATTTCTCACCTGCTAACATAGGAATTAATTCATACTTTTAATGTGCACAGGTCCACATTTATTAGTAACCCAATGTCATCAACATTTTTTTTAATGTTCTAAAGTCTAAAAACTCCTATTCATATATTTGTAAAAGTTACCCCAATTAATATAAGGGTAAGTAAAGTCTCCCATAACTGTAATATCCCCCTCTAAACTTGCCTTTTTAGTTTTATTAAAAGATGCATATTGTACTGTCTGCATCAAGGGAGTCTATCACACACGTCCTGTATCAAGCCTTTATCTCTGGTGCTTTCTATACAAATTCAGTCCTCTTCATCCAGATGTGGCTCATCGTCCAGTTCAGCAGGACGTGCATTTAAATTCTATTTTATATAAATGGCTCCTGCCATTCTGCCTATAACTCCAGCTCACTTTTTATAGTTTACTCCTAGCAATTAAGCAAGCTATTTTTAATGTATTATTTAGCTTCCAAGTTGTTCTGTGCATTTATTCTTAACACTATTGTGTTCCCATATATTTAATATTTAGCATTATCAAACTTAATATTCATCCATCCATCCATTATCCAACCCGTTATATCCTAACTACAGGGTCATTTAATATTCATATTTTATATATATATATATATATATATATAATATATTTTACCGTATTAAATGTTCCTGTCTTAAACTACCTATCCCGTCTCCCCATAACCCACACTCTCTTCTTAAGTTTAAACTATTTGCAGGTAACCTACTCATATGCCCCACAAATACATTGGAGTCCTTCTGATTCAACTGTGACTCATCACTGCACAGAACAGGTCCCATCTGTTTCAAAATCATTCCCAGTGCTCTATAAATCTATGCCCTTGTATCTTACACAAAGATTTGAAATATGGAGTACATCTTCTAGTCTCCACAGTCTTATTTGGACTGGCATGTGGCAGTACAGGTACCTAACTTTGTCATTAGTGTGGATGGGGTAATAGATAAAACATGAAAAAAGAGAGCACTCCTTGGACTCTATTATTCTGTTTCATGTCTGTCCTGACTGCACATGTTACAGACAAACTACACAAACTCTTCCAAGAAGCAACAAAAACGTTTTCACTAAATTTGAAAAGAGGATGCGTTATTTTCAGTATTATTAAATAGGGTGTCTCTTTGACAATTAATAGTTCATAAACACTATAAAGTGTGTTGACTGGCATGTGAAATATGATCAAAGTTTGCATCATTAAACTTACAGTATATCATTTGTGTTGTATGCTTCAGTTGTGCAAAACAATACATAACATTTGTGGATAGAAGCCTGTCAATAAGCCAATTAATAAGGCAGGCTTAATTTGAAGACACACTCTAAGGAGAGGATGAATATGAAATTGATGGCCATCATAAACAATAGTGCAAATCCTCTCTCTTGACTTGCTGCCATTGAAGACTTTCAGCCAAGAAATTTATCAGAAGTGTTTCAAGAAATGCTACTGGGGATTCATTATACGTTTGACAATACACCTTTATAATGCCTCGCTACGATTTGTTTTTTATCATTGTACAAGCAAGATTTCTTTTTCGTAATTCTGTGTGTATTTGAGATTGGTTTGTTTATCATTAATATTTCTTGAGCTTCTGCAAAAAGGTACATTTCCCTTTGGGATAAATAAAGAAATAAATTCTTCTTCATCTTTTCCCACTTTTATGTTTGGTTGATTTGCCTGATCAACCTTCTCCATACATCTCAGCCCTGCGGCACCACCCACGAACACAGAAAGACAGACACTCATACACACCGTCAGACTGTTTTCCTTCAGATCTGTTTAACTTATCCTTATCCATTTCATCTGCATTTACCTGCCTCACTTTTCTCTTCCCCCGTACTTTCCCTCTTTTGCCCGTATATTCATTCTCTCCTCATCACGTCCATACCACTTCAACCTACTTTACATTTTTACATATCTCTCCCACTTTTGTTGTACCTCTGATTGATTGTTTCATTTCTTATTCTGTCCTTTTTATAACTCCACACATTCATCTCGACATTCTTGTGTCTGCCATACCTTTTCTGTTGCAATCATTTGTCATTTAAGTGAAGACTAGTTCAGAACAGTTTTTTATGTGGTTTGCTTTGTTTTTGTTTTTTAGAATTAACCGTTGCCACAGGCAGATGGCCGAAATCGCAGTAAATGCAATCCTTACAGTTGCAGATATGGAACGAAAAGATGTTGACTTTGAGCTCATCAAAATGGAGGGAAAAGTGGGTGGAAAACTGGAGGATACTCAGCTTATCAAAGGAGTAATTGTTGATAAAGAATTTAGTCATCCACAGATGCCCAAAGTGAGTGTGGTGTTTTTCATTTTTATTTATTTTTTTAACCAGTTTTACTTTTTATTTTAAATGCGATTGATAGAAGTATGTCAGTACACTTTCCTGTCGCCTCCTGTTTTGTAGGTTTTAAAAGATACAAAAATGGCAATTCTTACTTGTCCATTTGAACCACCAAAGCCCAAGACTAAGCATAAGCTTGACGTGACATCTGTGGCAGATTACAAAGCCCTGCAGAAGTATGAAAAGGAAAAATTTGAAGAAATGATTAATCAAGTAAGCATGTGATACTTTTATTTGAATAGGTGGGTTTAGTAGTTTGATACATTTTAAGAGCACTAAAGTGAAATTAAATTTGGAAGTATTTTTTTAAATAAAATATTGCTACTTCAGCAAATGTTTATAGAACAGTCAGGTGCTATTGGTCAATATAGTTTATAGTTATACTATGTTGTATATATTTTGTTTTTGGTTTTATGTACCTTTTTTGAAGGTGTTTTTTAAATCTGCATAAACATGTATGGTACTGGATGGAAGATTTATGCATAGTTTGCCAAAATGGGTAATCCCACAGAAACCAATATGACTTTACTATCTACTTACTTTCCCTTCAGATCAAAGACAATGGAGCAAACCTAGCAATATGTCAATGGGGATTTGATGATGAAGCCAACCATCTGCTCCTGCAGAACCAGCTACCAGCTGTTCGATGGGTGGGTGGGCCTGAAATTGAGGTAAGATGAATGTCAAAGTTAATGGGTGGATTTCTTTTTCCAGTTATCAAAATACTTCACATGCTGTTAGATTGTGGATGTCTTGATCTAGTTTTCATTTGCAGTTTTACGTATCATAGCTGTTGCTTTTTGTGTTTTGTTTGCTTTATTTTATTTCTAGCTGCATTTCTTACTTATAATACAATATGCATCAATTGAAACTATGAAAGGTGTTATGTAAACTAAAAAGAGTAGTTACTTGAATGAATTCTGTCATTGAAAGCCTCATACAACTTTAAAGAATTGAAGTAGCACAGCTTTGGCTTTTTCGTTAGTTATATAAGTAGAAGGATTAAGAAACTGCACTAAATTATAATAATGACTATTGAATGTGTGTGTATAATGCTATCAGATATAATTGTACCATTTATTTCTCTACTTATTCTGTAGCTCATCGCCATTGCAACTGGTGGGCGTATTGTTCCTCGATTCTGTGAACTTACTCCTGAGAAACTTGGCACAGCTGGGACAGTTAGAGAAATCACGTTTGGGACAACAAAAGACAGGATGCTTGTGATTGAAGAATGCAAGAATTCAAGAGCTGTCACAATCTTTATAAGAGGGGGAAACAAGATGGTATAGTAGTATTTAAATGTTCTTTTTAGTCTTACCTTTACTGTAACCTTAAATATTTAGTATAATTCGGTTTGAGATGTACAAAATAGCAAACTACCTGTCCTTGATTTGACCAACTGACAAGAAATATTTGACTATTTTCAAACCGCTTAAGGTAGTGTCACATTGCATGATCTTTTTCCAGCCATTTTTCAGCTGAATACTTCATTTACACAGTAATACTAAGTCTAATCAGTCTCCAGCAAAAATGGAAAGGTTTGATTTTTGATTTGGGTTGTTGGGGTGGGCTTGGGTGCATGTGACAACCAGGAAGTACAAGGCATATAATGTAGAAGTTCAGGAATGTGGGTGTTATAGGCCTGGCAAACAGAGGAGAGGTTCATTTGTCTGATGATGTGCGTTTTATGTACCACATCAGAATGGGGAGGAAAAAAGGGCATAGATTAAGGCTGAACTCAGTACCTGCAAGGCCTCACAGGGCACCAGCTCTATCAGGTAGTCCATTATTAACTGTCAGAAAAAGGGGCAAGGTCACAAACTTTGGAAATGTTAAATTTATGTTGAAAATCGTCATATAGTCATCTAATTTGATTGATTATGTACTTTGATTCCTAGTCATACATTCTGTTACTCTGGCGGTGAGTAACTAGATAATTAACTAGAGTCATCAAGTTTGACATTCCCCTCCAGCTAGAAGTCATGTAATGTTACATTGGATTAATGTCATGGCCTTGTGGTTCACAAAAATCCAACCTTACTGAAAAGTTAATTGACCCAATAAAAAATTCAGAGAGGTCTGCTATGTTTTGCATTTAATAGGTCCGTCATCAGTCTGGTCTGCGATTGTAAAAGGGGGTATGTCAAACTGGAAGTCATGGTTTGAGTCCTGCCAGTATTTTTAAATTTTGTATTTTCTTGATCTTATTAATGTTTTCAGTATAATAAATATATATGTGATATAAAAAAATTGTTTAATGTACAGTTGTCTCCTATCATAATAAATGTACTCCTTGTATAAATATTGAGCAAGTCCTTCTGGCTGTTTTTTAACCTTGCTTCCTCCAGGCAAGGTTATAGGTTTACCTTTTTCCACTGATAGTCATGAGTCGACATTTTAATACAGTTGGCTTGTCCTTTCACAGGAATGTAAATGAATAACACATAATACTGCTACAAAATTTCTGATGTAACTTTGTTTATTTATGCATTCGTATTCATATTTATAGCACATGAATTATTTTAGATTAATTCATTTCATCACCAAATTGACTAATGTCACTGACTTTTTTTTCTTGTATAAAATGTCATTTGCAGATTATTGAAGAAGCCAAGCGAGCGCTTCATGATGCACTTTGTGTAATACGCAACTTGGTACGGGACAACCGTGTGGTGTATGGAGGTGGGGCCTCTGAGATTGCGTGTGCCTTAGCAGTTAATCAGGCAGCAGATAAGGTATGTGAGCACAAGCCCTGCAGTCGTCATGGATTTTAATCAAAATAGTAAAAACTACTTACTTTGACATTATACAAGTGTTTCCCCATAAATAAGGTTATTTTTTGTAAGCTTATTCTTTTTGTCAGTTGTCGGCAAAGTGCTCACTGTTAATTCTTCTGGATATCAGGGTTGTTTAAAATAATCTAGCTTTTCAAATGATTAAAATTTCCATCACATTAACACTTTTCTTTTACGTGGTGAAATTATATGGCTTTTGTAAAATGTCTTTCCGTGTTTTTGAGTAATCTTATCCTGCTGTCACAACCTATACAACTGCTGTACCCTACCTTGACTTATTGCTGTCATAAATGAACTTAAATAATATTTTCCCCCCTTGATCTCTTTAGTGTCCCACTTTGGAGCAGTATGCCATGAGGGCATTTGCTGATTCCTTGGAAGTGATTCCAATGGCTCTGGCCGAGAACAGCGGGTTAAGTCCAATCCAAACCATGTCTGAGATTAGGGCCAGGCAAGTCAAAGAAGGAAATCCAGCACTTGGAATTGACTGTTTAAATCTGGGCACTAATGGTACGTAGATGTGTATTATTGCAATTCAAAATATCTCCACTGGAATACTTAGCCTGTTAATGTTGTTATGTTCACTAACTTGCTCTTCAATAAACACTCCAATCAAAATGATTTGCCCTTTTTTTCTGAACACGCTGATTGACCAATGGATGTTGTGTTATGCTTTTAATTAAAATCAGAATTAATGCACTATTTATGATCAAGCATATCTCTTCACATTAGCTGCTACTGGACAAGTTCAATGAGCTGAGTGACTTCAAATAATAATAATAAGCAGAGTGCATTTGAAGTTTATAGTATTTTATGTATAGCAGAGGGTACTTCACTCTGGTCATGAAAGTCCACAGTGGATGTTGTGTTCCAGCCAGTTTCATAAATAGAAGCCATGCCTAGTAGATAATGAGACTTGGTATTTAATTATATGGCTTGTTAGTGCTTTCATTTTTCTAAGATAAATCTTTATCACATTGTAAATATTTTTGCTTTCTGAGAACATTTTTACGGACCACAAAGCATATGAATAGATTTGTAACTCTTGGTCCTTCTCTTCTCTCTGATTTATTTCAAAACATTGTATCAACACAGATACTTCATGATGCATGAACACAGGTTTAACTGGAAGAATGTTAGCTAGAGAGCTTCTGGCTCTTTTGTCATTTGCACCTCGTTATTAAGTGATGGCTGGTTAAGAAAACGGGCAACAATTACAACTTTAATGCATCAGTTTGAAAGTAAAATGGGCAATTAAGAGTTCTGAATCGTAATATATGTAACTGAAACCAAGTCCCCCAGCTGGGTACCATTTACCTAGCAATAGGCTATTGGGAGTCTTGCAAGAGCAGCTCATAACTGTAAATGCCCAAGGATTGCTGAAGGCCTTTACACACTACATGACTTACCCAGTGATTGTTTTTCTCCTCCTCCCAGCAACTTACCCTGAGAAAATCAAAAAAGGCCTGATATTCGTCTTAAGTTGTAGGGGTGGGCTTACATAAAGAGAGTTAGGAAGAAATGAGCACTCATTCATATAGTGCACCAATAGGAAATAAGAAATTGTGGGTGTTTTAGACCTCACAAACAGAAGAGAGGCTTATCTATCTAATGTCTCAAGGAAAGTGGGTTGGGGGTGGCAAGACGATGACTGAACTCTCCATGCTTGTAAAGCTCTCGTTTAGCACTGCTTTATCTAGTCAGGTAATCTGACAGACTTGGGAAATTAGATCAACAACTGCAGGTGTAAAGGCTGATATCCCCCTCTGACAAGAAGTCATGTAATGTGCCGCCAGCTTTAAAGGTATTTTGTTTCTTGTTTAACGCATACATTTTTCTCTTTTTCAGATATGAAGCAGCAGCATGTAATTGAAACCCTTATTGGTAAAAAGCAGCAGATTTCCTTGGCTACTCAGGTGGTGAAAATGATCCTGAAGATTGATGACATCCGCAAACCAGGAGAGATGGAGGAGTGATTGATTTGTTAAAACAACTGAAGGATCTTTCACTTTGGGCAGGAGGGGAGCGTCTCGCCCACCAGGAGATATTTATTGTTTGTTACTGCATTTCTGTCACTGAGGCTGTGTTTGTACAGGCTGCAAAAAATAAAAGTCTGCCATATTACTGTATAGTTTGATTATTTATTGGTAAATTGTGTATCAGTACTTAATCATAAGGTCTGCAAGTCTTTTGAGGAGAAAGATACATATGTATGTGTGTGTATATATATTATATCTAAGGGCTGAGCAAATTAGCGCATTAATTAATTAATGCAGACAATTTTATGTGTTAATGCAGTTTCTCAGTCTCGCTAGAGATCAGTAGAGATCAGTAGAGACCAGTGATCTTGTTAAAGCGCTTTTCAATACGCTTTTGCTAGAAGGAAAGTTAGCTTTGTTGATTTGACCTCGAATCCCTGTGCGTGTGTGAGTAGTGAAGAGCAAACGGCTTCTAAAATGGCATGTGGAGAGATCCCAAAGTGAATACTCAAAGCAAAATAATCCGTGGATGACTTTTTTCGTATTATTGCTGAATCGGGCTCTGATTTTTTGGACTCCGATTTTGATGCAAGTGATCTGGAGATGTTGATCGAAAACGAAACTGAGGGACCGGCATCAGCTGATCATGGCGCTGAACATGTTCGTGTAGCTGATGCACTGATTGCAACGTTCACCTGGGAGGACAGACACTTATGATGACAGGAGGTACAAACCATATTGCGTCTCACTGCAACTGGCACCCTCGCGCACCTGTCTCACAGATACAGCCAGCCCACCTTGCATTCCTGATGGCCGTCGAGCCTCCCCCCATGCAGCCGCAAACTGCAAAAAGGTGCCCATGACAGGCAGCAACAGACTTTATGTTGATTTATGTGTGAAAGCATTGTGTATTTTTTGGAAAAAATATTAGCCCTCAAAGAGTTGCTACTGAACATCGGCTGTTTATGCTGCTCCCTGGTAAAAGAAAATGTTTCTCCTGGTATCTGTTCAGATAAAGAAAATATTTAGAAATGTTAACTTGCTGTTGCTCGGAAGGTGCCTGTTATAATGTTGTGATCGTGGCTCTGGACTCTGAGAGTAACTTGTTTAGATGAAACGTTAATGCCCTGGCAGTGGCAAATAGCTTTGGTTTTATATTTGATTTGATTACATTAATATTTAAGTTGAGATTTACAAGAAATATTTTAACAGCTACTATGTAAGGGGAGTACTGCTGTTAAAAAGCACCTTTTATTTGTTTAAAGTGTTTGCAAACCAAATACACGCGATACACTACTTTTGAGTTCATTATTGAATTTTGCATGTAATGAATGTTGTGATTGTCACAGACAATCATGCAATTAATCACGATTAAAAATTTTAATTGTTACACAGCACTACTGTGTGTGTGTGTGTGTGTGTGTGTGTATATATATCTCTCTATAGGATTATTAGGAACACCTGTTCAATTTCTCATTAATGCAATTATCTAATCAACCAATCACATGGCAGTTGCTTCAATGCATTTAGTGATGTGGTCCTGGTCAAGACAATCTGAACTCCAAACTGAATGTCAGAATGGGAAAGAAAGGTGATTTAAGCAATTTTGAGCGTGGCATGGTTGTTGGTGCCAGACGGGCCGGTCTGAGTATTTCACAATCTGCTCAGTTACTGGGATTTTCACGCACAACCATTTCTAGGGTTTACAAAGAATGGTGTGAAAAAGGAAAAAACATCCAGTATGCGGCTGTCCTGTGGGCAAAAATGCCTTGTTGATGCTAGAGGTCAGAGGAGAATGGGCCGACGGATTCAAGCTGATAGAAGGGGGCAACTTTGACTGAAATAACCACTCGTTACAACCGAGGTATGCAGCAAAGCATTTGTGAAGCCACAACAACAACCTTGCGGATGGGCAACCTTGAAGACCCCACCGGATGGGCTCACAAGCTCAAAATTGGACAGTTGAAGACTGGAAAAATGTTGCCTGGTCTGATGAGTCTCGATTTCTGTTGAGACATTCAAATGGTAGAGTCAGAATTTGGCGTAAACAGAATGAGAACATGGATCCATCATGCCTTGTTACCACTGTGCAGGCTGGTGGTGGTGGTGTAATGGTGTGGGGGATGTTTTCTTGGCACACTTTAGGCACCTTAGTGCCAATTGGGCTTCGTTTAAATGCCACGGGCTACCTGAGCATTGTTTCTGACCATGTCCATCCCTTCATGACCACCATGTACCCATCCTCTGATGGCTACTTCCAGCAGGATAATGCAGCATGTCACAAAGCTCGAATCATTTCAAATTGGTTTCTTGAAGATGACAATGAGTTCACTGTACTAAAATGGCCCCCACAGTCACCAGATCTCAACCCAATAGAGCATCTTTGGGATGTGGTGGAACGGGAGCTTCGTGCCCTGGATGTGCATCCCACAAATCTCCATCAACTGCAAGATGCTATCCTATCAATATGGGCCAACATTTCTAAAGAATGCTTTCAGAACCTTGTTGAATCAATGCCACGTAGAATTAAGGCAGTTCTGAAGGCGAAAGGGGGTCAAACACCGTATTAGTATGGTGGTCCTAATAATCCTTTAGGTGAGTGTATATAGGTAAATCACTGCAATGACGGAAATTACATCCACAAACACATGTATCTGGGCTCCGACTGACGCTACTAACGCTCTTGGTTGTTTGTTTACAATCGCGCAAGCAAATACACGTGACCGCATCCGTTTCGTAACGCAAGATGTTGATCGTAAATCAAAACAAAAAATTTCATTTTAAACTTCCCGATAATTTATTATAAATTTTATTAATAAAATCAACAACTAAAGCACTTTTTTGAATAAATTCTTTATTTAATTTAAAGTACCGGCATGCAAAGTTACTTCTTCATCTGAAAGATGGCTCTGTGGTTTCGTCATTATTTACTTCTGTATTCATCGGCAAAACCAGCATTGCGCTGGAAATCTTGAATCTGAAACGATACTCGTTGTATAAACCGACCCCCAAACTCCAAGCCAAAAATCTAGGACGAAATTCTCGGCTTATATAACGGGATCTATGGTATTTGTTATGGACTTCTCATGGGCCAAAATCACCAAATTCCTCTTTCTTTTATGTAACATGGTTTGACGATAGGGGTTAGGACCCGTGACAAAGTGGAGAAGGAGCTCTCACACGATGCTGAAGGAAGACACACCAATTACCTGGGCTGTTACATACAATTTACTCCTTGTACTCCTGCTGGAGTTTACACACAGTGGACAGGTCTGTTTCCTTTGAG
The DNA here is from genome assembly GCF_016835505.1 of Polypterus senegalus. Taxonomy (NCBI): domain Eukaryota; kingdom Metazoa; phylum Chordata; class Cladistia; order Polypteriformes; family Polypteridae; genus Polypterus; species Polypterus senegalus. Next base: position 23,383,938 of record NC_053158.1, read on the forward strand.
CATTTTTTGAGCAGCATCTGTTTTGCCACAAGAACTTCATTTTTCAAACTTACAACATCTGCTACAGTGCAAGCCATCACAGCCAGAGGGTGCAACAGGGTGGGATCTAGAAATGCGCTAGATTTGGGTGCAAGACTAGATATGGCTCTCATCAGGTCAATATTCTTGTGTGAAAATCTGGTTTCCATTTCTGAAATGGCCCTGTTGAGCAGGGATCTTTTCAGAGACTGATGGGGGAAATGGTAGGGTCACCAGAGTCTGTATGGCCCAAAGTTGAGAGCACAACACTTTGACCCAGGTGTTTGCTCATTGTTCTCCTTCTCTTTGTTGGATGTGACTCATCCTCAGTAGGAGATGACACTCCCCAACAGTCATCCTCATGGATGTTTTTTAAGGAGTCCAGTGCTGTACTAACACCCTCAGAAGCACTGCACAGATCGACTGACTGAGACTGTAGAACAGCATTTGCTGGTTTCAACACACCAAGCACGCGCACTGGGAACTTATCAAACTCAAAGAAATGATGCCTCTTAATTTGGCATAGCAGGCCTGATGCCTCGGTGCACAGGTCAACTGCAGCATTATCATCCTCTGTCATCTCAGGATACTAAGGATTTGTTCTTGATTGTCCACAGACAACTAACTAAAACTCCTCAATGCTATAAGATATGGTTCCCGCGCCGTGCTTGTTTGCTTCTCTCTATCTTTCTCACTCTCTCTGCCTGATGGAGGGGGTGTGAGCAGAGGGGCTGTTTGCACAGAGGACACGGACGCTACTCTACAAAATGCCGCTTTATTGCGGTGCTTCTGTATACTTAAAAGCATGTATTGATTTTTTTGATTGTTTGCTTTTCTCTGTCTCTCTCTGACATTCTCTGCTCCCGACGGCGCTCTTTTGAAGAGAAGATATGTTTGCATTCTTTTAATTGTGAGAAAGAACTGTCATCTCTGTCTTGTCATGGAGCACAGTTTAAACTTTTGACTAAAGGGTGTTATTTCATGTCTAGAGGGCTCTAATAATGTTAACAGTGTGGGAGAGTTTATAAGGGCTTAAAATATATAAAAATAACCATATAAACATATGGTTTCTACTTCGCGGATTTTCACCTATCGCTGGGGGGACTGGAACACAACCCCCACGATCGAGGAGGGATTACTGTATATATATATATAACTCCTCCCAGAATTACGCCTCTTTGAATATGCAAATCAATATAAATCACCCTTAAGCTCAGCCTTCTGTGAAAAGACAATGGGAAAAGCATGGGGAAAATATAAGAATTTCAGCGAATACCAAGTGGAGGCAAAGGAAAAACATACTATTTGTTCAAATAAACCGTGGTATAATCAACAAAAGGAAGTTGATCGAGTGACATAGCGTGTTGGAGAAACTTGAAAGCTCACATTCACAAAATCGCACAGTGCCGGAAATAAAAAAGAAGTCACATATCAAAGTCGCCGTGAAAAGAAGAGTTGTAAGCCCACTGTCTGAGTGTCATATGAAAGCTTATTAGGGTACAGAGAAAAAAGGCACACAGTGGGGAAAAAGCACGAAATGTCAACTTCAATCTCGACATTTCCACTTTAATCACGTAGTTTATTTTGTCATTAAAGTAGAACATCATAAACTTCATCTTAAAATCGTTTAATTAACCAGTTTCTCAAATCACATCGTAATTAAAGTAGCACGTTAAATGCTTTGTTTTGTATTTGATCTTCTATGTGTCTATGTGTGTGAATCACTACTTGCTTCTTAAACCGCTCTCTTCCTCCAACTGGACACAGAGTCCATTACATTTGTGATATTACAGCTCTCTGAATAACTAAAATACTGAGATGTATACGTGATGTCATTTTCATGATGATAGGAGTTAAAGCACGTTATTAAACATGGTTTCACTTCGATGAAATAATTTATTGCAGCAGTACTCAGGGGCGGCTCTAGGCTTGTGGTGGCACTGGGCAGAGGAAGAATCGGTGGCTCCTTCGCCGCCAATGTCATGCACGGTGGATGGCCACGCCTGTTGCAGACACTGCATAGCCGCCTCGTGCTCATGACACAAGCATTTAACTTTTGCCGAAATTTGTCGCTGTGTTTTTAGCTGTGTTGTTATTTTCTCTTTCTGTTTTATATTCAATATATATTGGCGTAGCCGCCACTGCAGTCAGTGCTTTTCTTTCCCCAAGTAACCGATCGCCATACAATCAGCTCTGTAATAGACGTTAAGCCATCTGTAAGCTTAGCGCCGATTCTTCAAAACGTTTAAAGAACATTGAAATATCTTCGTAGTACATGTTTAATTATTCTATCCTTACGACACTCCCAGTGAAGAATATAGATTATTTAAATGAAGTTAAAGTTTTATCTGTATAATTTAATAAACATATTTTGCTGCATTTCACCTTAAAATGATATCGTCATCATATGTAAATACGCTTTATAAAGTGGCTCAGGTTGTCGATATTATAACTGTAGTGCAAGTTTACAGTGGGGTGATTGTACTTATAAGTACAAACAGTTCTACAAGGAGCAATTGATTGAGTGCATTTAAAGTTCTTGGGATGAAACTGTTTCTGAACCGCGAGGTCCGTACAGGAAAGGCTTTAAAACGTTTTGCAGTGGCTGAGACAGCGTGTCCTTGAAGCTGTATACCGATAATTCTGTTTCGATCAGCTGCTGCTGTGATTCACACTCAGATACAGTGATATAAATACTCCGAGTGGTGCAGTGAGAGAAATATGGAAAAAGATGATCCGCTGTGGCAACTCCTAACGGGAGGAGCTGAAAGAAGAAGAAGAAGGTGCAGTGAGAGTAACAACGCTAAAGCAGTTATGGTATTTGGAATACTATGGCTGTTCCCTGACCATTATATTGTTACAAGTTAATTACAATCAGATGCGTTACAATAATAAACAATATGCGGTTAGCTTCAGTGTATTTATAAAGCCGCGTCAGGAAAATAATGAGTAACCACACAGGAACAGTACCATTGCTTTGACGCTGGGTGCCGCCAGTCTGCAAAACCGAGCGGAGAACTTATGCATACAAGGCATGAGGTACCGTGGAAAAGTGCGTGGCTTTACGCCAAGTGTAGGTTTTATACATCGCGATTTGAACGTGGAAAAGTTCTTATGCAACATTTCTGTGCGTACGCACCGTTTATACATGAGGCCCCAGGTCTCAGTTCAATAGAACACCTTTGGGATGGTTTACAATGGGACATTCACCGTATGAACATGCAGCTGATAAATCTGCAGGAATTGTGGGATGCAGTCATGTCAACATTGAGCAGAATCTCAAAGGAATGCTTCCAACATCTTGTGGAGTGTACACCATGAAGAACTGAGACTGTTTTAAGAGCAAAGAGAGGCCCTTCCCATTATTAGTAAAGTGGTCTGAATAATTTCGTCATGGAGTGCATACAAGATTTACAGACAAACTATACCATGTATGTAGGGCAGTTTGGAAGATGGATATACAGTTTTATCGGTGTAAAGTGCAGAGTGGAGGCAGAACCTCTGTGTTTCTCCCATTTGATTCTGTTGTTCATCAGAGGTGTGTTTTTGCTCCTGCTCTGTTCAATGCTTACATGGGCTGGGTGTTGGGCAACATCATGGGGTTCATCGGCTCTGGGGCATCTGTTGGTGAAGAAAGACTCACTGATCTTGACTTTGCTGACAATGCTGTGATCTTCACAAAGTCAATAAGCGAAAATGTCGAATAAAGGGAGATGTTAAGAAAAAGCCTATTAAACGTCAAACTATGTTATAATTTTACACATTACAAACCTAATACAGTGGAACCTCGGTTCATGAACGTCTCTGAACACATGCAAATTGGGTTATGACAAAAAAGTTCGTCAAACTTTTGCATCTGTTCACGACCACACACTAGGTATACGAACGAGGCAGTTTCCCTTTCGGTTTGTGTGCGCCGATGATTTCCACACGTGTTCAGTACAGCAAGAGAGAAAGAGCGCGAGAGAGACACACAGACAGACATACGCGAGAGGGAAAGAGAGACGCACGCATGCGCGTGAAAGAGACACAGGCGCACGCGAGTGAGAGAGACACAGGCAGAAGCACACACACACGCAGGCCGCATGCAGAGAGAGAGACACAGGCAGGCGACGCACACACGCGCACGCACGCCAGCGCACACACACACACGAGAGAGACACAAGCAGGCGCACGCACACACACGCGCGCAGCACATACACGCGAGTGAGAGAGACACAGGCGCACACACACACACATGCCAGAGAGGGCAGGCCACATAATCCACTGTAATCATGTTTTACAACAAAACAGAAAAAATCAACTGAAAAAATGAACTTAGCAACAAAAAATAGACTACGCTCACAACTTGCAGTTCTTGTTGCCGAATGATGCATTTTTATTTTTTGTTTTTTTTTTGTGGTGGGAAGTCAGATAATACAGAATGTTGGAAAAGCGAAGGTTGGATAAGCGAGACTCTACTGTACACTGAAACTAACCGCATATTGTTTATTAGTGTAATGCATCTGATTGTAATTAACCTGTAGCACTATACTGGTCCAGGGAATAGCCATAGTATTTCAAATACCATAACTGCTTTAGCGTTGTTACTTTCGCTGCACCTTCTTTTTCTTCTTTCAGTTGCTCCCGTTAGGAGTTGCCACAGCAGATCATCTTTTTCCATATTACTGTCACTGCACCACTCGGAGTATTTATATCACTGTATCTAAGTGTGAATCACAGTAGCAGCTGATCGGAAAGAGAATTATCAGAATACAGCTTCAAGCACACACTGCCTCAGCCATAGCAAAACAATTCAGAGACTTTCTTGTACGAACCTCGCGGTTCAAAAACAGTTTCATCCCAAGAACATTAAACACAGTCAATCAGTCCATCAAGTGCTCCTTGTAGAACTGTTTGTACTTATAAGTACAATCACCTCACTGTAAACTTGCACTACAGTTATATAAAGCGCGTATTTACATATAGATAGATAGATAGATAGATAGATAGATAGACATATGATGACGATATCATTTTTAAGATGAAATGCAGCAAAATATGTCTATTATAGAAAGAAATCCTGTCCTGGAAAGCAAAAGCAAGGCTACAATACGTGATCCTCTCAGAAAACATCTAAAAGACCCGCGAGACGAAAGAAAATTGCCACCGTGTGTCTCATGGGAACATAGAACAAGATTCTTGCAAGACACGTCCTATAGTATCAACAAATAAGACCACGGGCAGAAAAAACAAATCAGTATTGTAAAGGCAGTCACACAGCACACACAGCTCCAGGGTTCACAGTGCATATAAAGTGTATAAGGTCAATGAGGTAGAAATGAAACGTCAATGACTAAAAGAATAAGAAAGGAAAGCGTGGAGAAAAGAGACCCAAAGGCGGTGGAGAGAAAAAAAAAATCATTTCAAAGAAAACACAATTCGGTCAGGTGTATATTTATGATGACGGAGAAACGATCAGAACGCAAGCAGCAGACACACAAAGTAGGAAAAATGACAGCGGCTGTAAAGGCTTTAAAAAGATCGAAGGGCAGCGCGACAGCAGCAACCCCCCTCAAGATACCCGGGGCCATAAATAAAGGACAAATATTGTATTTAGAACTTCACGCGAGACCAGGCAGTGAGCCATCATTTAAAACAAGTCCACAGAGCTCTAACCCTGGCAGTTGTTGGATTGCATCTGTCGGACAACCATTATGTGCTCCCAGCTCTTAAAACAACGACAAGAGACCAGCAAAACGTGCACCTCGCCAGCAGCAGGAAGACGGCAGATGATGCGACGGCATATCCTTAGTCAGCTGCCCTTCCCCTTCACAACGCGAGCAGCTTTATACGTCTGGCGAGAAAGATGTAACCACGCCCGGGGCCGAAAATAAAAGACAAGTATTGTTTTTACAAAGTTTTTTAAAGTAAAAGTAAAAAAAAAAATTACAAAGGTTTTTAAAGTAAAAGTAAAAATAATGCATATGTAACAATTCCCAAGAAAATAACAATCTCTTTAAATTGTATATTGCCCGCCTAAGGTAAAGTCATCCCTGATGGATCCGGATCCAAGAAATCGTGGGAAAGAGGGGTCCTTTCATCGGATTAGCGCTACTTCAGATGTGGAATGGCAAAATAGGGGAGGCAGCTTGATGAATGAGGTCTCCAGGACTCTAAACAAATCAAATTCATACTATGTGATATCATCTAATGTGAAGTTCTACTCCGTACTTCTCTATTTTTATACTGTACTGAGAATTTATTCTGTTCTGTGTATTGTACTGTATTGTATTGACACCCACTGCACGCCCAACCTACCTGGAAAGGGGTCTCTCTTTGAACTGCCTTTCCAAAGGTTTCTTTCATTTTTTCCCTACAAGGGTTTTTTCTTTGGGAGTTTTTTCTGGTCTTCTTAGAGGGTCAAGGCTGGGGGGCTGTCAAGAGGCAGGGCCTGTTAAAGCCCATTGTAGCACTTCTTGCGTGATTTTGGGCTACACAAAAATAAATTGTATTGTATATCCGGTAAACCAAACATGGGGGTTGGCGAGCGAAGCAAGCAGGGGGCAGAGCCCCCTACTTATACAGATAAAACTTTTAACTTCATTTAAATAATCTGTATTGTTAATAATTAAACATGTGAGGACACAGTGCCACAGCGCTAGCTAGTTCACGGATTGATCCTACATCGTGCTGTATTCTTGCTGAGCGTGGCGCGACACTGGAAAGATAGATGGATAGAATAATTAAACACGTACTATGAAGATATTTCAATGTTCCTTAAAAGGTTTGCAGAATCGTCGTTGTAAGCTTACAGATGGCTTAATGTCTATTACAGGGCTGATTGTGTGGCGATTGGGTATTTGGAGAAAGAAAAGTAAGGACAGGAATTGGAGGTTAGCACATTTGAAAGAGACAGTACTGCTGAAATAATTTCATCGAAGGTTGCGCACAATCACTGCTCCACCATGTTCCCATGTTTAATAACACTCCTATCATCATGAAAATGATATCACGTATACATCTCAGTATTTTAATTATTCAGAGAGCTGTAATATTACGAATGTAAAGGAGTCTGTGTCCTGTTGGAAAAAGAGAAAGCCCGGAAGCGTGATTAATATACATAGAGCACATAGAAGATCAAATACAAAATAAAGCATTTAACGTGCTACTTTAGTTACGATGGGATTTGAGAAACTAGTAAGTTAAACGATTTTAGGATGAAGTTTATGATATTCTACTTTAATGACAAAATTAATGATTAAAGTGGAAATTTCGAGTTTAAAGTTGGCATTTCGTGCTTTTCTCCTACTGTGTGCCTTTTTTTTTCCTCTGTACCCTAATAAGCTTTCATATGACACTCAGGCAGTGGGCTACGACTCGCCTTTTCACGGTGACTTTGATATCTGAGTTCTTTTTTTATTTCAGGCACTGTGCGACTTTGTGAACTTGAGCTTTCGAGTTTCTCCGACACTCTGTCACTCCATCAACTTCCTTTTGTTGTGTATACCACTGTTTAAACCAATAAATAGTAAGTTTTTCCTTTGCCTCCACTTGGTATTTGCTGAAATTCTTATATTTCCCCCCGTGCTTTTCCCATTGTCTTTTCACAGAAGGCTGAGCTTAAGGGCGATTTATATTGATTTGCATATTCAAAGAGGCGTAATTCTGGGAGGAGTTGGGGTGGGACAGCAGGTACATGCACAAGCTTTACTTTTCACGCTGATCGGGATTTATGTGGCGGAAGAATGTGGAAGTTTGTGTACGCACAGATTCCTGCATCTGGATTTTTCTGTGCACACGCACATTCCCGCTTTTGTGCTTACGCCATGTTATAGTGTGAGTTCTACGCACAGCGTTATACATGAGGCCCTAGGCCTTTAATTACCTCTTGGGCACAGTCATCAGGCGATGACAGCGGAGAGAGTGTCGACCTCAGTGAGAGGTTTGATTACCTCGGCAGAGACGTTCATGTCTCTGGTGACTCTTCCTACGAAGTGAGCAGACAGATTGGGAGAGCATGGGGGTGCATGTGGTTACTGGAAAGGGGTGTATGGCGCTCCTGATACCTATTCAAAAGGACAAAGGTCCAAGTCTTTACAGTCCTGGTGCTCCCTGTTTTGCTTTAAGGTTGCGAGACATAAACAAGATGAAGACTGGACTCCTACGGTACTGTGTCGCTTCAGAGAATCCTTGGGTACCGCTGGTTTGACTTTGTGTCGATTGAGCAGTTGCTCATGGAGCCCCAAATGAGGCACATTACCTGCATTGTGAGGGAATGTCAGTTACGGCACTACGGCCATGTGGCGCGATTCCCAGAGGATGATTCAGCTCACAGGACCCTCATTGATGAGGACCCGAGTGGCTGGATCAGGCCAAGGGGACACCCACATAACACATGGCTGCAGCAGATAGAGAGTCATTTCCAGAGGGTGAGACTGAAGTGTGTGTCTGCCCTATGAGTTGCCAACCAGGATCCCAAGCCATTTCATTATGTGGTGGGTACAGCAACATGCTGTACTAGAGGATGCTCCCCAACCTGACCCGATTGGTGCAAATGCGTAAAAGTGAACTATAGCAAACATTCATCCATCCATTATCCAACCCCCTATATCCTAACACAGGGTCACCTGGAGCCAATCCCAGGGCACAAGGCAGGAACAAATCCCCAGGCAGGGCACACACACACACACATCCCAAGCACAATTAAGGATCACCAATGCACCTAACCTGCATGTCTTTGGACTGTGGGAGGAAACCGGAGTACCCGGAAGAAACCCACGCAGATACAAGGAGAACAGGCAAACTCCACACAGAGAGGACAGGGGAAGCGAACCTGGGTCTCCTAACTGTGAGGCAGCAGCACTACCCACTGCACCACCGTGCTGCCATATAGCAAACATTTTGTAAAAATATATTTAAATGTCCACACTGGTAGCTGGAAGTAGTTAAAAAATATTTATACAAATCAGCTTAATTCTGTGGATATTGTAACAGAAGCAATTAAAAGACATGGTATACTGATATAATTTAAACAAATATCTTACTTTAACACACAATTTAAGCCATTTCACTCACTTTATACTGCTAACCCTTTGAAAAGGCTGGAATGCAAATATACTCTACATCAGGGGTGGACAATGTCGTCCCAGAGGGCCTCACTGGCTACAGGCTTTCATTCCAACCCAACCAATCCTTGCCAGTCTCGCACCATATTTCATTTTATGGACTGTTAGTCTGCAATGTAAAGTTCTTGTAGAATTTTTCCTCTCCAATGATATCATTCAAATGATTTGAAGCCCAAAGCAGATAATTTTCAGTCTATCACATTTTCTACTACATGTTTTATTAAATCACACAGTGCATGATGAACCCACAAACACAGATGCCAATGAAAACAAACTGGATGGAGAACTGTTGGCTGCTTTGTTTGTCATTTACATTTTATTGCTAATAAGGAGCCATTAAAACAATGAATGCAGCCATTTAAGACTGAAATTAGCAATTGAGGGTGGGGAACCTTAACAAGCAAGACCACTAAAAATGAAGCATCAAAATGTCACTTAAGCAATAAGTGCTTCATCAGCAATAATTAACTTCTCATTAGATAGATACTTTATTAATCCCAAGGGGAAATTCACATTAAGAAACTGAATAAAAGTGTACTCTTCCAAGTGAATTCTCAAGCATATGATATTAGATTAGACACCCTACCTTTTATCATTGCAGAACAGTTTAAATATCTTGGGGTAAACATCACAAGTAAACATAAAGCTCTTTATCAACAAATTTTTTCCGTCTGCATGGAAAAACTTAAGCAAGACTTGCATAGATGGTCAACCCTTCATCTTACTCTAGCTGGAAGAATTAACACTGTTATGATGAATATTCTTCCTAAGCTTCTTTTTTATTTCAAAGCATTCCAAAATACATCAGTAAATCATTTATTAAGCAATTAGATTCAACAATAACCCCATTTATTTGGAACTCAAAACATCCACATATCCAAAGAGCGACCCTACAAAGACCTAAGGCAGAAGGTGGCATGGCTCTACCCAACTTTCAGTTTTATTACTGGGCAGCAAACATACAAGCTATAAAAACCTGGACACAAATAGATGAACATACACAGGCCTGGTCCACAATAGAAGTAAAATCCTGCAGTACTTCTTTATATTCCCTGCTTTGTGCCTCAATAAATGCAAGTTATCGGCAATATACTGATAACCCAATTGTGCTTCACTCACTCAGAATATAGAACCAATGTAGAAAGCATTTTAAGATGGAGAAGCTTTTATCTGTGGCACCTCTGCAAGAGAACCACCTCTTTCAACCTTCGCAAACATATGCAGTTTTTAATATCTGAAAAACATTTGGGAGTAACTTGCTTAGAGATCTTTATATAGACAACATCTTTTCATCCTATGAACAACTAAATTCCAAATTTAACATTCCAGCTACACATTTCTTTCACTATCTTCAAATTAGGAAATTTGTTAAACAGAACCTGCCCGATTTTCCTCTTCTTGTACCCTCGTCCATGCTGGTTAAAATATTGCTCAATTTCAAGGACTTAGACACCATCTCTGCAATATATAAAATTATTTTACAGCCTCTCCCTTTCAAAGGTCCAAGAGGACACTGGGAAAAAGATCTCTCACTCAACATATCAGAAAAGGAATGGAAAGTAGCAATGCAGAGAATTCACTCAAGCACCATATGCACAAAGCATACAATTATTCAACTAAAAATTATATATCGAGCAAATTTGTCTCGTCTAAAACTCTCCAAAATGTTTCCAGGGCATGATCCAACCTGCAAACGCTGCAATCAAGTCCCAGCCTCACTGTGTCACATGTTTTGGGCCTGCACCAAATTAACATCATTCTGGAGCAAAATTTTTAATTACCTTTAAGACAGCTTTGGTGTCACAATCCCTCCTAACCCATTAACAGTTGTGCTTGGGGTTCTTCCAGATGGGTTAAAAGTGGAGAAGGACAAACAGTGATTGCATTCACTACACTTTTGGCACTCAGTCTTATTTTGCTAAACTGGAAGAATCCTAACTCTCCTCTTTTAAGTCAGTGGGAAACCGATGTGTGATACTATTTGAAATTGGAAAAAATCAAATACTCAGAGGATCTGTACAGATTTTTTTCAAAACATGGCAGAATCTAATCAATAATATTTTAGAATAAGCTCTCAAAGAACCGAGGAAGCAATTATTTCCGCATTTCTTTTTCTTCTCCATTCATCTCTATTGGCCTATCAAACTCATCAATTTAGGTATGTTTTACAAGCATTAAGCTTTACCCCGTTGACTATGCTCTCTCTCACGGGTGGGGGTCAACATGTTCTCAATCCTATTTTTTGTAAAAATTGTCTTCAAATCTTATCATAATTTTAAGAATATTGCTTAATTCCATATACCAAGGTAGATTGTGAGGAGGAGGATGAGGAAGAGGAGGTGTTGTCATTTCATTTCATTTGACATTGTGATTCAGCTGCATTTTTAGACATATTTGTTGAGCCAGTTTATCATATCAGTCCTTGCCTCTTCAATGAAAGGTTTATCCTGAGGATTGATATCTTCTCTCTTCCGATGGGCAAATCCATGCGTCTGACCCGGAAAAACTTTGACTATAAAATCAACAGGACATTTTTGTTTTAGGTTCTCTTCTAGGGATGCAACCTGGGCAGACAGGAAAGAGAAACTCATTATTAATGCCATTTACATACAGACAATCTCAGAAGTACGTACACAATTAGTGCTATTAAAAGTAGAAGAAAAAAAAGCAAAACTTTACCCACTTATTAGGTCTGTTTTACTGACACTCCAGGATGTGACAATTTCAGTGGCAAAAGAAAATCATGTTTCATAACTGTGCTGAGTAAATGTCCTTACATTTAAAATTAGTCAGAAAAACGGATAATCTCTTATGATTAATTATCACTTTTGGCTCTCACTCCCTTACACTTACCAGTCCAATACACTTTTATCAATATTGAGTCAACACTGGCAAAGTGTTATCAAGATGTAAGCCTTGTCTCAATGTTAACCAGCATGCAACCTGCCAGCCAGTCTGAGGGCATACCAATGGACAATACTGGAGCGAACTTTACAGTATATTTTTAGATACTTTTGTGGAGTTGGCAAAGGAATGGAGCTCCTCACTATGGAGGAATATTTTAGACAAAACTAATTAAATAAATATGCAAATAATAAAAAGTATTGTGACATGTGACAATAAATAAAACACAATGATATGTGAGTACAAATAATTAAATGTGCCATTAATAATATGCTTTTTGTTGCTTATTTTTATTTATTTACTAGCTGAAATACCTAATTAAAAAAAAAACACAACTTTAAAAATAAATGAACAAATAATGAAGACTCACTAATGTGATTGTATTGCTTACTGAAGTGCCTTGTTATATATAATGTTTTTGTTTTTCCATCTTTAGCCAATATATAAAGGTTCTTAGGACTTTGTACCCTTGAACAGGCCACATAAAGTTGTCCATGTGAGGAAGAAGCCGTATCCAAATTGATTCCAGCAATGTTCAATGACTGTCCACACATTCCGAGCGTCAAGTAGATGATAACAGACATACAAGACCGAATCTCCAATTAGTCTATTCCAATTGAAATTCTTTTACAATCAATTAAATGTTAAATATTTGACCTATAGAAATAAATATTATAAGTTAAATATCATAGCTATATTTGGTCTATACCTTACCTTTGATTTTGAGTTCTTGTTATTTTTTTGTTAATGAACATATTAAAAAAAATCCTATTTCCTTTTTACGAAAAAATTGTAACACCAACACATTAGCTACGATGTTGCGAAACAAATCACATTTAGTTCATTAATGAATAAACACAAATTGCAAAGAAAGACGCTGAATCCACAAAAAAATCTAGGGTGTTTATGGTAAATAAAAATAAAATTGCTTACTTATATATACTTAATATAATAGATAGTCCATTTTAATCAAAATATAATTGCGGAATACGTTCAAAGTAGTGTTAAAACGATGGGAAAAGCGAAGCCTTTTTTAAAAGTTTATAGACAGATTAACTTTTGTTTTGTGGTGTAGTAATAATTTTTTACAGGCAGAATTTTTGGTGACGTAAAAAAAAGTCAATTAAATTAATATTATTATTAGGTTGATTTAATTCTATTACCACCTCAACATTGTTACAATAAGAATAATGAAAGATGAAAATATAGTTAACAAAAACAAACATTAAACAACAAACAAATAATACTACGGATTTTTCATGATAAAACTGTCGGTTGCTTTTGCGGAGCACACCAGAAACATTCTGAGCGTCAACTGGATGACAACATACATACATACAAGACCGCAAGATTGTTGCAGTCTGCTTTATATACGAGATATGGCTGCTCGAGTCACAAAGGCAGAATGAGTTCCAAAAATAGTTGGGATGCAAACCCCGCCAACTCTTATTTAATTTCAAAAGCAAAAGGCGGGTGCGGTGGCACTCAAACATAAAGAATGCTGGCAGTCACCTCCAGTTCGCCCTCTGGTAGTCGATCCGAGTGTCAACTGGATGATAACATGCATAGAAGACCGCAAGATCACCAGAAGGGGGTGGGTTAGGGTTGATTTCACCCTACGGTATTTTTAGTTGACTAATGAGAAACGTGTACCAAGTTTCATGAAAATCGATCCAGCCATTCAGAAGTGATGCTGGAACATACATACATACACACAATGACTTTTATAAATATAGATTTATTTCTTCATTTGCTTATTTCAGTACACTGTCCTGAAAGTAAAATATGGCTTGAAATGAAATCTACCATTTTCATCTGTAAATGTTGAGAGGACAGGCTTCAGTGAGACCTGTAGCTATTATGCAACAGTAGAATCAAAATGTGAATTTGCTTTATTGGCCAGGTTCACTAATGTGTACTAAGAATGTATCTTGATAGCATTGGTACAACATACCAAGGACAATACAGAATACAAAAGATAAATATAAGAAGATAAAATATGAAATGATAAAATATAATGCAGCATACAAGAGCAATACAAAAAAATAAAGAGACAGTAAGATTAAAATGCCCAGGCAGTCTAGTGTGCAGGTATACATAGATTTGGAGTAGAAGCTCAGACCTGATTACTAAGAATAACTGCACATGGAAAAATCAACTGTTTAGGTGACATGATGTTTTAGCTTTCACTGCATAAAGGTGTTTGCTGGGGGAAGTCTTTGGAATATGTGATGCCCAAGGCGAGTGAGTCGGATCAGCAGTGATCTTTGCGGCCCTCTTCCTTACCCTGGATTGATATAGGACTTTACGTTACAGCCTATGATCCTTACACCAGCTTTGATGTTGCGGTGCAGATTTGCCTTAATCTGAACAGAGGAGAGGCAGAACCAAACCAGACAGTTGTAGATGAATTCATAATTGACTCTATGATGGCTGTGCAAAATTGGACCAATATTGTTTGAGGGAGATTGAATTTCTTCAACTGACACAAAATGAATATTCTCTGAATGCCTTCCTTAATAATGCATGTGATGTTATTGTCCCACAGTGCCTAGAAACTTAAATGATTCTGTCATCCCAATGGCTGCGCCATTTATAGGAAGTGATAGGTGAACAGGTAACGGTTTCCTGGAATCTATGATCATCTAGATTATATCCAAAAAGAATACAGCATCATATTTTATGTTCTCACAGTTACATCTGCCATAAAAAGTAATAAAAAGTCTGCAACATTATTTGCTGATTGAGAAGACCTAAATGGGGTTGTTTGGAAATTATGTATAATGCCATGTATCATGAAAGAAAGCATACTAAAGAAAGAATCTCACATCAACCCTGAAGCATGATCATGAAGTGCTTATGATTTGGGCTTGGTTTTGCCCCAACAAGACATGAATACCTCCCTATACCAGAGTATTTTAAAAGAAAATGTGAAACCATCTCAATGAGAGCTGAAAGTCTGGCTGAAACAGAAACATAGCGATAATCTTAAGCACACCAGCAAATCAACCAAAAACTGTCTGAAAAAGAAACTAATCAATCGTCTGGAATTGCCAAATTAAAGAAAGTCCACACCTCAGTCCTGTTCTGATATTGTGGAAAGAACTTAAGAGAGCTATACACAAACAAACTGCATCAAACATCAAGGCACTGAAGCAGTGTTATAAGAAGTAGCAGGACAAAACATCTCCATTATGAGGTAAGACAGAGATCAGTGTTACATGATGTTAATTCCAGAGAACAGCAGCTGACCTGGTCAAGTGGAATAACCTGGTCATTTTCTGCAAAAATAAACAATGTCGGGCTTTTCAGGTCATATCTTCCTTCTCCTTCCCGCACTATCCCTGAAAAACAAAATGTTTAATATAGAAGGTGCAATGTAAAAGTAGTAATCCAAGTTAATCGAAGAACAAATAAATATGCAGACTATAATTACCATAATGTGAGACTCCAGCTTTTAGTTCAGGATACTGTAGAATCAGATGATGAGTAGCAACTCCACCCCAACAAAATCCAATAACAGCAATCCTCTTAGCATTGCAGTGGTCTTTTAAAAACTTCAGCACCACATCCACTTCTCTGAAATGCAGGAAAAGTAATGTGAAACGAATATTAAACACTCTCAACAGTCTGCACAGTCAGAGCAGTCACAATTTGTTACTTGTAATGCTTACAATACAAAGATGGAATTCAGGGAGGCTTATAAATACACACGTTCTTTACCTTTTATCTTGCTAGAGATTTCTCAGTAATCTTACTGTTCAACTATGAGAACTGCTAAATTAACTGTTACCAGGTGGGAAGTGCATAATTTGTAGCTTTCTTTTACAACAGATTTGTTAAATATTACAAGCTTTCTCAACCTACTTGTTAATTTTTGTAGGATCCTTGTCTGCTCGCCACTTTTCAAACTGTGACCAGTCATTTGTAGGTTTCCATGGTTCCTTTCCAAGATAAAAATCTGGACAGATGGCCCTACGGTAACAGGGAAAGTGTAGACAATATTTAGAATTTAAAAACATATTCTCTTTACTGAAATGTAATTGCAGTACTTATATGTACAGGGAGTCCTTGAGTTACAATGTCTCAACATATGACGTTTCGAGTTTACAACGCTCACTCCCATAAAAACTTAAAAAAATTGAGACATGAGTGTTTTGGCTTATGCCATTAGCATCGTACTTACAGACTACGTGGGTAAACTAGTTTGATTGTGCACAGCGGAAGAATACACAGTAATGCAGCGTATGAGTGAGGGAGTTGGCAAACTAGTTTTGTTGCATGCGGAGGAAGTGTTCTATTTGTGTGGCTTTATTTGCCGACTTTGTGGCCCTTATCATGGCTCCTAAATGAAAGTCAGAGTCTTCAGATGGTAGTGCTTCAAAGAAGACGAAAGCCATCATGATGGAAGTGAAATTAGACATTGTAAAGAGATCAGAAGGAATAAAGGAATTTTTTTTACACACATTTTTGTCATTTTTTCTGTTACTACAATACAGTGTACAGTACAGTATATTTATGTCCTTTTCCTTTTTCTGTGGCTTAGTTGTGTTTTTATGTTCTAGATTATGATTTTGCAAATGTGTTAGGGATAGGTAAGTGACTCAGGCTAGGGTGTGTTTCGACTTACACCTGTAAGATATGGCCGGCTATGTATCCCGGCCAATACCTCCAGGCCGCCAGATGGAGCTCTCCTTGCAGCGTAGAGGTGCCCTACTGGATACCATGGGGGCTGCCAGGAGTCGCTGCAGGAAGGCCCAGGGACTATTTTCCCTACACTCCGGAAGTACGTCCCACTCACATGGACAGAAGAAATGACGTGCTTCCGGGATGAAGAAGAGAAGTTTTACCTGACCCAGAAGTGATAGAAAGTCACATGGACTGAGGGACAAACACTTCCGGGTCAAGGAATATAAAAGGACTGTGGGAACTCCCAGGCAATGAGCTGAGTTGGGAGGCAGGGTGGCTAAGCGTCTGGGAGTTTGGAGGAATTGTTATTATTGTTATTGGAGTATTTGGGAGTGGAGGGTGCTTTGTGCACATTAGTGTTATAATAAATTTCAGTATTGGACTTTTACCTGGTGTCTGAGGGTGCAAGGGTGCGAGGAAAGCACCTAATCCATTACAACCAAAATTTGGGTTATATCATTGTTGTAGGAACGGAACTGTGTTGTAGCCCGAGGACCCCCTGTAGTTTTACAAACAGTAGCATTTATATTCCTCTTCCCTCCATCTTCTAACTGTAGTGTGCTCTTTAGTAATACTATGAGTAGTAGTGGGGTTTAGTTGAGTATCACCTTCCTTTAGCTTCAATCTTCAAGCAAAATCACCAAATCATCTTCAAAGGCCATGCGTTACAGATAACTTCCATTCCTCAGTGACATATACAACTACGCACTACAGTATGTGCTACACGTGTTTTATTCAAGAGTGCTTGCTGGCGACATGCAGAGGAAAGCTGACCACACTGGCTCTTAGGTGCCTACTGTATGAACAGAAAGAAGCAAGTCTTCTAAGTATGGACTGAAGGTGAATTTTAGAAACTATAGCCTTGTACTGAATGAATTATGATTCCAAAATTGAATAGCTAAATGCACAGAATTTTTGTTTGGGAACATTGTGATTTAGGGTTGTCAGAATGAATATCACTATTCGAATGTAAAAGAACAGTCTTTTACTTTGCCTTGCACTAATTATGGCATCATTTTGTTACAGATGCGTTATGCCACAGTACTGCATTTTGCTGGTTTGTATATCACCTCCATTATCAGTGTTTTTATCATTTTCAATTTTTAGTTTGCATTGTTCTTTATAAAACAGACAGAATTTTCTATCGCACTGCTCTGCGTTTTGATTAACGGGTGTACTAAAAACAGATTGTAAGCACTTAACCAGCACTTTAAAAGCATTGTTTTGCTCCCGATTACATTCTGTTTCACACTTGAACTTGAGATTCCTGATTTTCTGTTTAACTCCATTAAGCACTCATCATATCAAACAAAAATTTGTTTTCCTTTCTTATTAAACATAATATGAAATAAATAGGCAGCACGATGGCGTAGTGGTAGCGCTGCTGCCTCGCAGTAAGGAGACCTGGGTTTGCTTCCCAGGTCCTCCCTGCATGGAGTTTGCATGTTCTCCCCGTGTCTCCATGGGTTTCCTCCCACAGTCCAAAGACATGCAGGTTAGGTGCACTGGCGATCCTAAATTGTCCCTGGTGTGTGTGCACGCCCTGCCCGGGTTTGTTTCCTGCCCTGTGTTGGCTGGGATTGGCTCCAGAAGACCCCCGTGACCCTGTAGTTAGGATATAGTGGGTTGGATAATGGATGGATAGAATAAACATAAAAATCCTATTTCAGTTAACCTAATATTTTAGGTTGTTCGTGTGCTGTGTGGGAGGGGCCATTTGTATATTCTTCCGGTTGAGCTTTCCAGCGTGCTGGCTTTCCAACTGCCAAAAAAGAAGAACATTTTCCCGAGTGGAGTGGACTTGGCTATACAGATCTAGTCATTTCAAGCAGCAGACTTTTATAACGGAGGATTTCTGGTAAGTAACCCTATTTCTCAACTGTTAATTTTAAGTATAAGAACTCATATAAAACATACTTTCAAGAAAGCTGTAGAAACATTTACTAATGTTTTGTTGTACATTTAACATTTACACTGCAAAATGCTTGTGTATTTGCACTAGATTTTAAAATAAATGTAAATAGTACAGCATTGGAATGTCTTATGTTTATAATATTTCTAATAGCATAAAAACAGGTTACGACCAATAAACCATTTTAAATTGTAACAACTTAAAAAATAGATTTACTTCAGTATAAAACAAGTGAATTACACCCAATCACTCTAAATGATTTGCCTCAACCTAAAAATTGAGGGTTCAATAAAATAAAAAGAATTATATTGGTTCAGATTGGAAATATTAAATGTGAATCATTACCTTAATTATTTTAAGTTGAATGAAGGTTATACTTTTTTAAGTGTGACGAGAGGCTGCCGGTTCGAATCCCTGTCAATGCCAAAAGAGATCCTACTCTGCTGGGTCCTTGATCAAGGCCCTTAACCTGCAATGGCTCCGGGGTGCTGTACAATGGCTGACCCTGCGCTCTAATCCCAAGGGGTATGCGAAAACTAACAAATTCCTAATACAATAAATTGTATAAGGCGAAATAAAGAACAAAAAAAAAGCAAAATAATCCATGGACGTTTTACATAATTTCGTTGAATAGGACTCTTACTTCTCAGACTGCAAGTTTGATGCAAGTGATCTGGAGATGGGCTACCGGCAACATCTGATCGGTCCTCTACAGTAGCATTTGCCTGGGAGGACCACCACTTATGATGACAAGAGGTACAAACCAGACTGTGTCACACTGAGACCACTACCCCTGCCTTCCTGCTGTGATGCCGAACATGCGCCAACAACAGCCATAGCACATAGCAACAGACATTTTATGCTGAACTATGTGTGAAACCATTGCTTTGTCTGCTTTACAGAAAACTTGAGTTTTTTGGAAAAATAATTCAGTCCTCAAAGAGTTAAAAAGGCCAATGGCCCAGTGCTAGATTCCCCTTTTGGCATAGATCCAGACCTGGAGGAGTGGTACAGAGTGCACACAGCTTGGTTCAAGGCCAGTTTCTAATGAACAGTGATAATTTATCCTGATCTGAAGACAAGATAAAGCCTGCACCTTTGAACATTCAAAGCAGAATTGACATGGCCCAAAAATCAGGTTTGACCTACTGTGACTTTTTGTGTTATAAAATGCTATGCACTTATCGTGAAGCTGATTTAAAATGAAATTCAGAAAGTTAGTTGAGTAATAGTCAAGATTATGCCTGGTACAGGTCATAGAAGAACTTTAGAGCTGCCTGATAGTAAGAAAATCTTGTTTCTTGAATACATTGGGCAATGCAGACAAAAAGATGGAAAACAGAGAAATAAAGTTTCACATGCATTTGTAAGAAGGTGTCACGTGAAAACGCAGGTTTTCAACAAAAAATATTTGTAATCTGAAGAAGTAATTAAATATACAGTAAAAGACCCCTGAGGCAAAACCATGAAACTAAATCTATCTCTGAAAATGAAGAGCACTATACAAAAGTTGTATTGTACTATATTGAAACCCCCAAAAATTAAAAGAAAAAACAGGACTCACGTGTATCCATTTACAGCAAGAATATCAACCATGTATCTAGTATTAGGAAGTTGAAATCCAAAAATATCCTGTATTACAATTACAGCTTTTTCTGTGTCAGCGGAAGGTTTTGTAATATAAGCTTGGACATGCTCAATCTGTATTTCCTTTCCTAGACCACCATACTCGATTCTGTCTCCGATGTCACAAGGGCAAGGATTTGCTTCATTTGCCATCTGAAATGAAAATTTAACAGTCCATATAAAAACAGAGATGTGTGCTCTAATGCAGTATTCTCCCCAAGTCTGCATGTAGCTCTCAGTTCATCATTAAAAACAAAAATGAAGGAGCTTGTTATTGACTTTAAAAAAAACAAAACTGACATCCAGCCATTCATCATTGGCAGGGTCTGTTTGGAGAGGGTACCAGTGTTCAGGTTTCTGGGCATTGAGCTGGAGGATGACCTGACCTGGACTGCAAACACCAAGGAGCTACTGAAGAAGGCGCAGCAGAGACTGTATTTTCTGAGAATCCTCAGAAATAACCATTTCCCCAAAAATCTGCTCCTTTCCTTTTATCACTGTTCCATTAAGAGTGTGCTCACGTATGGACTGTATGTGTGGTACAGCAGCTGCACTTCCTCAGAAAGAAGAGCGCTCCACAGGGTCGTCAGGACAGCAGAGAGAACAATTGGCTGTACCCTTCCCACTCTGGAACAAATCTACACCTCCCAATGCTGCAAAAAAACAATAGACATTTTACAGGATTCATCACATCACGGTCATTGCCTCTTTCAGCTTTTGCCATCGGGCAAAAGATACAGAGCAGTGAAAACCAGGACAAACCGCCTTAAAAACACCTTTTATCCAAAAGCAATCATGGCCCTGAACTCAAATAAAACTGCTCCATATCATTCTCTAAATGTGCAATATAAACCTTAAGTCAACTAGTGTAATTTGTACATTTAACCAGTGCAATCTGTATATATGACAAGTGTAATTTGTATATATTTGTAATGTACTTTTATTACTATTCCTTTTCTTGTTTTTTAACTCTTATGCCTTACAATTCCATTGATCTTTTGTAAAAGTGACAATGACAATAAAGATTTATCTCTTATCTCTCTCTTATCATTAAGGTCATGTACACTTGGTAGCCCAGCACATTATACTATAAATGCAAGTATCATATGAGTAAAATCAAAAAATCAACACAAATATAAAACATGGTATTAAACTATTGAGAAACACCAGGCAATACTAGTTACTATGTTGTTTATTTGTTCAGACCAAAGTGTGGGGGTGTGTGTTTATTTCTTTACTTACTTTAGTGTGATGCTGAGGTGTCACCCGTTGCAGGGACGCATTAGGGTCCTAATTTGGGATCCTGAGGTGGTTCATCATATGGTGGGTGCAGCAACATGCTGTATCAGTGCATGCTCCTAACCCCTCTCTCTCTCTCTTACTTATCTACCGATTTATGTATTTATTTATTTAAAGAGCTTCTGTGAAAAGCCAAATTTCCCCCTGGGGACAAATAAAATTCTATGTCATATACACACAAAACATACATGTACACACCACACATGAACACACACACAAATTAGGTAGTCACTTCTTTTACAAATATCTGCTCATTAAAACACATATCCTGCTAATCATGTGGCTGCAACTCAATATATGGTCAAAAGGTTTCAGCATTTTTCAACCACATGTTGGAATGGGCAATATGTGCATTCCAAATAATTTTTACCAAGGTACGATTGTTAGTACCAGGCGTGGCCGCTTCAGGGTTGCACAATGAGCTGCCCACCTGGGATTTGCAAACACTACAATCTCTAAGGGTATAAAGAGAAAGATTAGCTAAACAACAATATCTAGGGAACAGCAGTTGTGCGGAAGGAACATGCCTTGTTAACAAGCAGAAGACAGAGCAGAATAAACAGATTTATTCAACCTAAGTGAAAAGTTACAAACACCCAAACAACAGCATGACATAACAGTGGTGAGCGGAAGACCATCTCTGAACACACAAACACAAAAAAAATCAAACCATAATGAGAATGGTCAACAGGAATAAAAGAATACTCTGGGTCCTCTTCTGAATTGCTGGTCAGATATCCTCTATATGGAAGACACTTCTAGTAAAATGAAATGGAGCAATTTTGCAAACCATCAAAAGCCAAAATGGTTAACACTGTACTTAAGGCCACCATGTAGCACGTTTTAGCATGGTCATTTCTTTCCGATTGTCTTGATTTTATTATTTGAATTCAATTTCAATTCAAAAATGACAAATCAACAACACACACTGGATATGAACTTGAGAGGGTGCTAATTCCGGTCAACTTTCCAACAGACTACATACAGTACTCTGCTAATAACATGATATACAAGAACCGCACAAACCAATGGATGAACAACTAATGGGACATACATTTCTGAAACCAGCCTAATCCACTTCACGGTCACGCAGGGGTTGAGTGCAAACGGCGCAAGAACGGACAGGTGGGTGGACGAGTGCCCAGTCCATCGCAATTCCCACTAACAAAAGTCAGCTTGGAACGGCCAGTTAACACGATCTGCGCAACGACTTCAGGGACGTATAATGAGAATGTGCAGGTTGCGCGCGGTCAACTGCCTGGCAGGTGATTCAAAGTTCACATATTGGATCCGCGAACTAGCAAAGCTAACCGCAGCGCCACCGTCCCTTCCGATTGCCTAGCAGCATAGTAATTCTGCACAGTCATTCTTCTGAACTGCCTTAAAGTAGTTCCTTACAATGAATACGTTTCAGTTCATAAAAACCAGCGTTACTACATTGTATTCAAATCAGATGAAAGGCGTAGTCATAATGACTTTGAACTCGAGGAATGAAGAGTTTGCCACCACTGTTTGACTCCGATAAAGATTCGCTGGCACGTCACTTCACCTTACGGTCTGGTTACCGACAAATGCCAGACTGGGTAAATATACGAGGTAATCACGGAATCGTAGTACACCGCGTGGCAATGAATTTAAAAAACGGCTACGCTCCCTTTTTTTAACCAATAAGCAGTGCATTGGCATCTTCTAAACGGCTCTCGCCTCGTCTCACCTCACCTCGTATCCCAGTGTCGCTCCTTGCAGCTCGAGCCTCGGAGACTGAATCGTCACGCGGGTTTGTCTGTTTACAGCCGCGCTCTGCAGCCCGCCTCTGAAGACACGCGCGTCCACGTGACGTCCTCGGGAGCGCCGCACTCGTGGCAAAAAAGGAAAGTAACGGCTGGACTGCTGCTTGATTGTTAAATATGCTGCTTCACAGAAGAACCATGCCGGGTTCGGTCGTGGCGTGCAAGGTGAACGATATCTGTGTGTCAATACAGGTATTATTATTATTATTATTATTACCAGTAGTAGTAGTATACGTGGTATGAGGCGCTTCTGCCTCGTAGTAAGGAGTTCTGAGTTCAGTCCTCCCTATGTGAAGTTTACATGTTCTCCCCTTGTCTGCGTCGTTTTCCTCTGGATGTTTCGGTTTCTACCCACAGTCCAAAGACATGTTGGTTACTTGAGTTGACATCTCTACTTTGCCCCAAGTGTGTGTGTGTGTGTGTGTGTGTGTGTTTGCGGGGCCGCTAAGCACTTAAAAGATTTCGGTGCGCCCATATATGTCTAATTCAATAATAAACGGTAAAATACAATTTTATTTTTCGAAATGAAGCAAAACTTATAGCAAGATGGAAAATAATCTTTATTTTTGTATGCCTTCACATTATTTACCTCTTCCTTTTCCTATTTGCAAAGTCTTTAATCAGATCCTCAAAACTAATCTTAGGTAACACACCCGGTTCTGTATTTAGTAGAGATAAGGCATCCAGCCATATTTTTTATTATTGTATATATGTATGTCATTTTTTTTTCATTTAATGTGAGAGCCCCATTTTGTGGAACCTGGTTCTGTTGCACCATTTACAGTTTTGCACCATATGGTTCAGGGTCATTTCTGTGGTGCCTCCCTTCCCTTAAGACCCTAAGCACATACTTATTTTACTGAATGGTTAGTCTAGCTCTGTGTGTGTGTGCTTACCCTGTGATGGCCTGGTGCCATTTGTTCTGTGCTGCAGCCAGTGCACCCCTGGGGTGGATTAAGCAGGTTAGAAAATGACATGACGTGATGTTTATATTGCACCATTCTTACTTACACAACTTGTGCTTTACATAGAGAGTATTCTTTCTATATACATGAATGTTAATAGCTGGGCTAATCTACATTTCCAGAATGATGTACTCCCTTTTAACAAGAATGCAATAATCATTATGTCTGTTCATATCATTTTTTATTTATATGTATATTTTGCACATCTACCTAAACTGTTCAGGGTTGGTATTGCATGTGTAGGTGGGTTCACGTCAGATATGTTTGACACAAGTTCAGCTTTTGGAAAGCCATTGATTCTAATTTTTAAAAAACTTAGATTAAGCAAGATATGAATTGAATGCACCTCATGAAATGTTCATTTATTTCTTTAAAAGAAGGAAGTGTGCAAACTGAGACAGGATGAGAGAATTACACTTTTCAAAAAATTGGGTTCTAATTTTGTACATATAAACCATGACATAGTATTGTATGTTATAGTGGTTAGTTTATGAGATTTTGTAAAATCTATTTAAGATTCATTATGTTTGCAGATCATAAGATTCATTGCCATAGAAGACTTGCTTCTTCTTGTTCTTCCTCTTCATCTTTTCCCACTTATGTGAGAGGTGGATGTGTCTGATCAGCGTTCTCCATACAGCTTGGTCCTGTACTTCCTCCCCAGTCAGACTCTTTTTCCTTAGATCTTCTTTTACTTTATCCATCCTTCTCTGCTTTGACCTCCCTCACTTTCTCTCCTCCTGTACTTCCATTCCCATCACTCTTTTGCCCACATATTCATCGTCACTCCTCATCAAAGTCCATACTACTTCTACCTACTTTCCTGTACTTTGTTACATATCTCACCCACATTTGTTGTACCTCTGATCGTCTCATTCCTTATCCTGTCCTTTTTTGTAACTCCACAGATACATCTCAACTGTCTTATTTCTGCCACATAATGTCTTCTCCTGTGCTCCTTTTACTGCCCTTGTCTCATCTCCATAGATCATTGCTGGTCTTAACCACTGTCTTAAAAGCCTTACCTTTAACCTTTGCCTTAATTCTTTGAACACACAACACTCCTGATGCCTTCTTCCAGTTGTTCCATCCACACTGCACTCTATGGATTATCCCTGCATCGAATTTTCTATCTTGGGCTATTCGCTGATTCCTAGATATTTAAATGCATCCACTCTTTTCAATTGATTTCCCTACAGGTTCACTACATAACTTTTCTTTTTTCTGTCCTATTTTACAACCTGGAGTTGACAGCTACTGTAGTTACCTGGAGCTGTCCATTCAAAACAAGAAAAAAGCCCATACAGTAGGATTATATCCTACAACTAGATTGAGCTTGTTCTTGTTCTTCTTTCGGCTGCCTCCCGTTAGGGGTTGCCACAGCGGATCATCTTCTTCCATATCTTTCTGTCCATCTTGTTCTGTTACACCCATCACCTACATATCCTCTCTCACCACACCCATAAACCTTTGTTTAGGCCTTCCTCTTTTCCTCTTCCCTGGCAGCTCTATCCTTAGCATCCTTCTCCCAATATACCCAGCATCTCTCCTCTGCACACGTCCAAACCAACGCAATCTCGCCTCTCTGACTTTGTCTCCCAACCGTCCAACTTGAGCTGACCCTCTAATGTCTTCATTTCTGATCCTATCCATCCTCATCACACCCAATGCAAATATTAGCATCTTTAACTCTGCCACCGCCAGCTCTGTCTCCTGCTTTCTGGTCAGTGCCACCGTCTCCAACCCATATAACATAGCTGGTCTCACTACTGTCCTGTAGACCTGCCCTTTGACTCTTGCTGTTACCCGTCTGTCACAAATTACTCCTGACACTCTTCTTCACCCATTCCACCCTACCTGCACTCTCTTTTTCACCTCTCTTCCACAATCCCCATTACTCTGTACTGTTGATCCCAAGTATTTAAACTCATCCATCTTTTCCAACTCTACTCCCTGCATCCTCACCATTCCACTGACCTCCCTCTCATTGACACACATGTATTCTGTTTTGTTCCTCTCCTCTCTAGAGCAGATCTCCACCTCTCCAGGGTCTCCTGAACCTGCTCCCTACTATCGCTACAGATCACAATGTCATCAGCAAACATCATAGTCCACGGGGACCCCTGTCTAATCTCGTCTGTCAACCTGTCCATCACCATTGCAAATAAGAAAGGGCTCTCAGCCGATCCCTGATGTAATCCCACCTCCAACTTGAATGCATCCGTCACTCCTACCGCAGACCTCACCACTGTCACACTTCCCTCGTACATATCCTGTACAACTCTTACGTACGTCTCTGCCATTTCCAGACTTCCTCATACAATACCACAGCTCCTCTCAAGGCACCCTGTCATATGCTTTCTCCAGGTCCACAAAGACGCAATGCAACTTCTTCTGACCTTCTTTAAACTTCTCCATCAACATCCTCAGAGCAAACATTGTATATGTGGTGCTCTTTCTTGGCATGAAACCATACCGATGCTCACTAATCATCACTTCACTTCTTAACCTAGCTTCCACTACTCGTTCCCATAAATTCATGCTGTGGCTCATCAGTTTTATTCCCCTGTAGTTACTGCAGTCCTGCACATCCCCCTTATTCTTTAATATTGGCACCAGTACACTTCTTCTCCACTCCTCAGGCATCCTCCCACTTTCCAAGATTCCATTAAACAAACTGATTAAAAACTCCACTGCCATCTCTCCGAAACACCTCCATGCTTCCACAGGTATGTCATCTGGACCAACGGCTATTTCATTCTTCATCCTTTTCATAGCTGTCCTTACTTCCTCCTTGCTAATCCGTTGCACTTCCTGATTCAGTATCTCCACATCATCCAACCTCTTCTCTATCTCATTCTCTTCATTCATCCGCCTCTCAAAGTACTCTTTCCATCTGTTCAACACACTCACCTCGCTTGTGAGTACGTTTCCATCTTTATCCTTTATCACCCTAACCTGCTGTACAACTTTCCCAGCTCGGTCCCTCTGTCTAGCCAAGTGGTACAGGTCCTTATCACCCTCCTTAGTGTCCAACCTCTCATACAACTCATCATACGCCACCTCTCTCTTCACCTTGCGCCTTATCTCCTTGTACTCTTGTCTACTTTCTGCATCTCTCTGAGTATCCCACTTCTAAAACTAGATTGAGCTATCAAATGAAAATGCAGATTGGAGGTTAATCAGGAAATAAATGTTTTACTGTCACGCACAAGACAGTTTGAGGGTTTGGGGGAAGGAGTTCTTTTGAACTGATCTGTTATTGATAGTATGAAGCATGTGTTAACTGTTAGCAAAATGTGATTTTCATTCTAAGACTGAGCATAATATCTCACACTGGACAATTGCGAGAGTTTCTAACATGCCAGGAAATATTAGAGAAAAGTAGAAATATCATTGAATGATTGAAAGAAAGCATAAGTCGTTATTAGTTTGCTGTGTAAATCTCTTACACTGCATAAACCGTGGCTTTTTCTAATCACTGTCTGAAGACACTGCTTTTACATTGCTCAGATATCATATCAGTCAGTTATCCACCCATCCATTTATGAACCTGCTTTTACCAATACAATGCCAAAGTGAGGTAGAGACAATTCTAACCGCATTTGCATGCTATGTAGAAAACTTCAAATTGCCATATAAGTCTAACATGTACAACTTTGTAATTTGGCTGTAGTCTAGAAACAGTGCCGGTCAGAGCCCATATGCAGCCCTCAACAAAGTGGGGGTGGGGGGGATTCAGAAGTTTGTGTGGTGTCCAGTTTGCTGTGTCCCCCTGGGTGTCCGGCGCATGTGCCACATGAGTTACTAATTCTCCATCAGATATTTGCAAGTATCTGATCAATTTTTAATTACCTGTCCAAACTACACCACTTTCGATAATTAGTGTTCCGTTGTATTTATATTTTTATTTTGATAACTGTTAAATGATTAGCGGAAAAGGTCCTGCAAGTGATGAAAGTGGAATTTTGGTTGTGTTAAGCAAATTTGACATTTTCCCATTTTCTTATTGCTGTACTTCATTAAAGTGTTGTTTAAATTACGTTTGAAGGGTTATGATTACATTTTTTAAGTAATATGTAGTGTTTAGATTTACGTCTGCGTTTTTTCCTTTTTTAATCTTGTATTCGTTTATAGCCAATCGTTAAGAAAGCAGGGTTTACCTGTCAACAGAAATTGCACATTTAAGAAGCATTTGATGTACTGCGTATTTATGACGCGATGGCATAATTACAGATGTAAAATTATTTGACCTGTAACCTGAACTATCTTCTTTTATAATACGCTACCGTGGCTGTTCGTTTGCCTGTCCAGGATTTTAAATCACCTGTAGCTCGTAAACCGTTTCAGCTATTGACCTGAAATTTGGTACACATATAATACGTGACGTCTACTATCCGCTTTCGGATGATGATTTTTATTACCCTTTTTATTTTATTGTAGAATCAACTCTCGACAACGCGCAGCAGGGCGGCGCATGCGTACGTGCATCGTTCTCATTCCCTCCCACCTTCGCGGTTTCTTCCCCTACCTCTTCATATCTTTAAATCACTCTTAAGGCAGATTGTAGCGCTTAAGTAAAAAATTAAGAAAAACGTACTATGTAATTGCAACACAAAAACTAACTTAATCAGTTTTAACGCGAAAAGATGCCGACAAAAGAAAAGAAGCAGCGGGCCGCTAGGGTGGACAAAAGAAGAGCAGCTCAGGAAGCAGCAAGCACATTAACCTCTGAGCAAACGAATGCTAAACGTACAGAGAAAGAGAATGAAAACTAGGAATACTTAAGTCAAGTGTATTCCGTTACTGGTATAGCATAATTCAGTGTAGAATATGTATTGCCGTTTTCTTCACATTCATGTTTAAAAATATTAGATTGGCTTAAATGTTTATTCTAAATTGGTTTAGAACAATATTGCACTGTACATTTTAAAAAATGTAATAACTTTTATTATTAACATTTTACTAAACTCAAATGTGGTGCAAACATTGTAATTATATTGTATATTTCGTTTTATGAATGTAAACGAAAAACTATTTTCAGTTAACACAGATCTTGATGAATTTAATTTTGCCAACGTTAAATGGTTCCCACAGACCCGAACACAACGTAAATTTTAATATTAATATTTTACAAAAACGATCCGTATTGTTTAGTTTGATGTGTGACACGACGTGATGGCAGAAACCCTCTGAACTTCACAACGATGCGTATTATTTGGTTTGATGTACTGTTTTCCCTTCTTATTTTTATCGCTTAATTCTTGACCCGACATTACTTTCCGGGCTTTGCAGAGACCTGCCGAAACCTTCCAAAAGTAACTTTACGAAGTCAGTCCTGAAACAAAGGTGACGCCACTTCCGGGTCTGTAACTGCGGGTGTACAACTGCGGTGACGTATGGTGCTGTGGCTCTACAAGTGGATGCTACTCCAGGAAGCAGCAAGCGCTTCAACCTCTGAGCAAACGAATGCTGAACAGAGACAGAGAAAGAGTATGACAGCTAGGAATGCTCTAGTCAAGTGTATTCACGCCGTTACTGGTTTTAAAATATTCCTTAAATATAAACAATATTTGTGCCGAGGAGAAAAGGCACCGCTGGGATTCGAACCCAGGATCTCCTGTTTACTAGACAGGCGCTTTAACCAACTAAGCCACGGCGCCGCACTGCGAAAGGGCTTGAATCCTAAGTCTAATATACATTAATCACAGTGATGTTGCCCTGATTGGTTGTTTTTAAGTATATAAAGCGTTAATTTCCTATTCTGACTGCGCTCAGAAAACCCGTCTACGATTGAATACATTAAATGTTGAAGCACGACCATACGATATAAGTAACGAGACATTTATACCTTACCAATTGGTTCTAGACCTCTCCTTAACTAATATAAATTAACGAGTTTTAACACAATCCCCGATCGTTCTAAAATGGACGGAAATGCGTGAATGTGTTTATTTGCTTCTCCAAACACGTTTTGTATTTGTTATATCTGGCTATAATTTACATTTGTACCAGAAGGTGGTGCTGTTCCCTATTTGTTGAGGAATGGTTCTAAAAATTGAGTTGTGCTATAGGAA
The DNA here is from genome assembly GCF_016835505.1 of Polypterus senegalus. Lineage (NCBI taxonomy): Eukaryota > Metazoa > Chordata > Cladistia > Polypteriformes > Polypteridae > Polypterus > Polypterus senegalus. The sequence continues at coordinate 23,414,325 of NC_053158.1, forward strand.
AGAAAAAAGCATCATTTTCAGTGTCATTTTTTAATTAACGTGATACTGTTATGTTTATAGAATCGTGACTTCGTAACACGATTGTTGTAAATGTTATGCTCTAACAATTTTGGATACGACAAAAATCCAAAGATAAACTCAATGACTATTTTAAGATGCTCTGAAGTCATATGACCCTTGAACGAAATGTTAGTTAGCTATTTTAAGTATCTTTCCTTCCTAACCCCAACTTTTTAATTTTTTAAAGGGACGTGCACATTTTTATTTTCTTTTGTACGAGATACGGTTTATTCATTTCTCTTTTTTCTTTTTCTTTTTTAGGTGAAAACAAACTGGAATTGACACCGACGCTATACAAAGATTTTGTGTTTAACCTCAGCTAAACACTCTTAAAAATAAAGGTGCCAGATCAGTTCTTCAGAACGATGACACAGGGGAACCATTTTGTTTCCCAAAGGACCGATCCACGTGAAGGTTCCAGATGGATCCTTTATTTATTTGGATCCGTAACAGGCTCTCTACTCCACATAACAATAAGAGATGGTGACAGATTTGTGAAATACCAATAAGTCATGATTCGAAAAGGACTCGCGTTTACAATAACACAGGCTAAGCGCAGGTTTTCTTAATTTATTGGTGTCCTGCTGGGTAGCCTACCATACATTAAAGATTTCAGTTTTTCTACATATATAAACGTTTTTTTTAAGCACAAAGAACAAAGTTCATACGCAGACTGTCAAGCAATGGTTCTACGATGAACCACACAACCCAGTTTAAGTAATTATTGGTCCATTATTTTTAAGAGTGAACGTCAGTATATTAACAGGCATGTGAATTAGTGGCATTGTATTACAGTTAACTGAAAAAAAATCCACGATTGTGAGGTAGAACAGAGAATGGCCGGATCGACCATTAGAATTACTCAGGTGCACACTTAGGGGCCCTGTTTTGCATTTCCGAGAGAAAAAAAAAAAAACAGAACAGTTAATCCACCCCAAGCTATGCCTGTTCAAGCTACTTGGATGGGGGGGGGGCGGCAAAACTGCCGGAACAAGTATTAGTGAGACCCGCAGAAGGCGCTCGCCTTCTGGATAAGGGGGGCACTGTGTTTTAAAAAGAGCATGCCCCTTCGGCTGAGACGTAAAACCGAGGTCTCGACTCTCTCTGCTGGAAACAGCGTATCCTTTATAAAGTGGAGAGTGTTTACCTATCGTTCTAAAATGCCACCACAACATAGACCTTTTTCCCTCCTAATCATTCTCTGGCCCTAACTGGCTGTAACTATCTCTGTCATTCCCAATAGCTAATGTGAGGCGAGTGTACTGGCGCAAGGACGTCTGCGATTGCATCATCCAGGTGGATGCTGGTGGAGGCTAAAGTGCCTCCATGTAAAGTGCTTTGAGTAATGAGAAATATAAAACGCTATGCAGTATACGTAAATGTATTGTCTTTTTCTTCATAATGACAGGAAAAGTCCGCATTTTTGCCAACATTACAAACACACGCAGCAGTTAGCTATCCAACATACACCTCTAAACCACTTCAGACCGAAATAAAAACCATTTTAAAAGAAATAAGTCCTGGTTAATTAATATACGCAGGGAACGACTTGAGCAGGAGCCCAATAGGTCATGTCCTGTCATTTTTCAAACCGCTTAATCCAGACTTGGGTCACGTGTGGTGGGGTCGGTCTTGGAGGCGAAACCCCGGTGATGTTGCGAGGAAAATAAAAGTAGTATGAGGTACACGCAAAAGTGTCAGTTGTGCTGAAAACTATACTAGATATTTAAAAAAAATGGTAGTCGAATTATCCGTAAATACTTAAGTACAGACAGTTATAGTGACCTTACACATTGTGGGCTGATATCGGCGCTTCTAGCCACTTTAGTAAAGACCAGTGGAGTCGAAATGTGAAGTTGAAATGATCTACCTACATTAAAACTATATATATATATATATATATATATATATATATATATATATATATATATATATATATATATATATATATATACTCACCTAAAGGATTATTAGGAACACCTGTTCAATTTCTCATTAATGCAATTATCTAATCAACCAATCACATGACAGTTGCTTCAATGCATTTAGGGGTGTGGTCCTGGTCAAGACAATCTCTTGAACTCCAAACTGAATGTCAGAATGGGAAAGAAAGGTGATTTAAGCAATTTTGAGCGTGGCATGGTTGTTGGTGCCAGGCGGGCCGGTCTGAGTATTTCACAATCTGCTCAGTTACTGGGATTTTCACGCACAACCATTTCTAGGGTTTACAAAGAATGGTGTGAAAAGGGAAAAACATCCAGTATGCGGCAGTCCTGTGGGCGAAAATGCCTTGTTGATGCTAGAGGTCAGAGGAGAATGGGCCGACTGATTCAAGCTGATAGGAGAGCAACTTTGACTGAAATAACCACTCGTTACAACCGAGGTATGCAGCAAAGCATTTGTGAAGCCACAACACGCACAACCTTGAGGAGGATGGGCTACAACAGCAGAAGACCCCACCGGGTACCACTCATCTCCACTACAAATAGGAAAAAGAGGCTACAATTTGCACGAGCTCACCAAAATTGGACAGTTGAAGACTGGAAAAATGTTGCCTGGTCTGATGAGTCTTGATTTCTGTTGAGACATTCAAATGGTAGAGTCAGAATTTGGCATAAACAGAATGAGAACATGGATCCATCATGCCTTGTTACCACTGTGCAGGCTGGTGGTGGTGGTGTAATGGTGTGGGGGATGTTTTCTTGCCACACTAATAACTGAAAACATGTTTTTTTTTTTAGTTTCTTCAAAATAGCCACCCTATGCTTTGATTACTGCTTTGCACACTCTTGGCATTCTCTCGATGAGCTTCAACAGGTAGTCACCTGAAATAAAACCACTTTAGGTGACTACCTGTTGAAGCTCATCGAGAGAATGCCAAGAGTGTGCAAAGCAGTAATCAGAGCAAAGGTAACTATTTTGAAGAAACTAGAATATAAAACATGTTTTCAGTTATTTCACCTTTTTTTGTTAAGTACATAACTCCACGTGTTCATTCATAGTTTTGATGCCTTCCGTGAGAATCTACCAATGTAAATGGTCATAAAAATAAAGAAAACACATTGAATGAGGAGGTGTGTCCAAACTTTTGGCCTGTACTGTATATATATATATATATATATATATATATATATATATATATATATATATATAATATATATATATATATGTTGTCGTACCTTGCATAACTGAATAACCTTTATGGCACCATAACAATTCAATACATTTATGGTCACTACAGTATTTGGATTTAATCATCTTCATGTGGGAAAAGGCTGACTCACATAAATAAGTACAAACCGGATTCCAAAAAAGTTGGGACACTAAACAAATTGTGAATAAAAACTGAATGCAATGATGTGGAGATGGCAAATGTCAATATTTTATTTGTAATAGAACGTAGATGACAGATCAAACGTTTAATCCGAGTAAATGTATCATTTTAAAGGAAAAATATGTTGATTCAAAATTTCACGGTGTCAACAAATCCCAAAAAGTTGGGACAAGTAGCAATAAGAGGCTGGAAAAAGTAAATTTGAGCATAACGAAGAGCTGGAAGACCAATAAACACTAATTCGGTCAATTGGCAACATGATTGGGTATAAAAAGAGCTTCTCAGAGTGGCAGTGTCTCTCAGAAGCCAAGATGGGTAGAGGATCACCAATTCCCACAATGTTGCGCAGAAAGATAGTGGAGCAATATCAGAAAGGTGTTACCCAGCGAAAAATTGCAAAGACTTTGCATCTATCATCATCAACTGTGCATAACATCATCCGAAGATTCAGAGAATCTGGAACAATCTCTGTGCGTAAGGGTCAAGGCCGTAAAACCATACTGGATGCCCGTGATCTCCGGGCCCTTAAACGACACTGCACCACAAACAGGAATGCTACTGTAAAGGAAATCACAGAATGGGCTCAGGAATACTTCCAGAAACCATTGTCAGTGAACACAATCCACCGTGCCATCCGCCGTTGCCAGCTGAAACTCTACAGTGCAAAGAAGAAGCCATTTCTAAGCAAGATCCACAAGCTCAGGCGTTGTCACTGGGCCAGGGATCATTTAAAATGGAGTGTGGCAAAATGGAAGACTGTTCTGTGGTCAGGCGAGTCACGATTCAAGTTCTTTTGGAAATCTGGGACGCCATGTCATCCGGACCAAAGAGGACAAGGACAACCCAAGTTGTTATCAACGCTCAGTTCAGAAGCCTGCATCTCTGATGGTATGGGGTTGCATGAGTGTGTGTGGCATGGGCAGCTTGCATGTCTGGAAAGGCACCATTAATGCAGAAAAATATATTCAGGTTCTAGAACAACATATGCTCCCATCCAGACGTCATCTCTTTCAGGGAAGACCCTGCATTTTTCAACAAGATAATGCCAGAGCACATTCTGCATCAATCACAACATCATGGCTGCGTAGGAGAAGGATCCGGGTACTGAAATGGCCAGTCTGCAGTCCAGATCTTTCACCTATAGAGAACATTTGGCATCATAAAGAGGAAGGTGCGACAAAGAAGGCCCAAGACGATTGAACAGTTAGAGGCCTGTATTAGACAAGAATGGGAGAGCATTCCTATTTCTAAACTTGAGAAACTGGTCTCCTCAGTCCCCAGACGTCTGTTGAGTGTTGTAAGAAGAAGGGGAGATGCCACACAGTGGTGAAAATGGCCTTGTCCCAACTTTTTTGGGATTTGTTGACACCATGAAATTCTGAATCAACATATTTTTCCCTTAAAATGATACATTTTCCCAGTTTAAACTTTTGTTCCGTGATTTATGTTCTATTCTGAATAAAATATTAGAAGTTGGCACCTGCACATCATTGCATTCAGTATTTATTCACGATTTGTATAGTGTCCCAACTTTTTTGGAATCCGGTTTGTAGAATAATGCAGTCAAGGAGGCAGCACATTTCCTCATGTTTGAGTACTTTTCCTCTGTTAGTAAGTTCCAAAACTGTCCAAGAGCCCCAGACTTCAGCTGAATGTCATCCTGTAGTGTCAAAATCTCATCCTCCACTGTAGACGAGTTTTAGGTGAAACAGTGTTGCAATTTCTGATGCGAGTGAATCACCCTCAACATCTTCCCTAAATGGATAGCACTTAAATGTAGCGATTGGCTCAAGGAAAGCTGAGCCTTGAAACCGTCTGTCAAAGTCTGACAGGCAATTTTCATTCTGACGGCTGTACGATTAACTGCGATTTTAGTTCCCTCTCCTTTCTCTTTCTCAGATCTCTTTTTGGAAGGAAGTCAGTTTCGTAGTTTTTATGAACAGTTCGAAAGTGCATTTCCACATTTTCCTTCTTTAGAATAGCAATGATAGATTGAAAGAACATCGATTGTGACATTGTAAAAAAAAAATCCTCTTCCCATTCCACATCCAGCTCATAACCAACAATTTTTTTTTTTAATCCCTTCTTTAGTCGATATAAATTGGAAGGCTAACTAGATCACTTAGATAGCCGGAGTTTTGCAGTAGCTTGTGTGTTTGATTGTGCGTGCCGGATAACCAGTATGTTAGAAGAAAAGAGATCTCAGACTGGCTGCCCAGTATGTCAATCAAGTGGCAAATGCCATAGGGAGGATATATGATAGACTAACATTTAAAAAAATTTTTTTTGAATGCAACACAATCTACCTGCACTACCTTCGCGATCTACCGGTCGATTGCGATCGATGCATTGGGCACCCCTGCTGTACAGCATTCCACTGCATGCAACCCTGGTTCCTACCAGAGTCCCAGTTGCAATAAAATTGAAGTTCTGGAATGTAAAAATGAGTAATGACATCTTAAAATAATATTTTAAGTTATTTTATTTTGGCAGATATGTTCTTTTTAGAAAAGCAGTGTACTGAGATGAAATAGCTTCAAAATCATTATGGAATGAGGCATTATTTGCATAAATTGTAGCTAAATATGAAGTCCTGCATTCCTATTAAAATTAAAAGGACAAAGTTAAGAGTTTTTCTCAGCAACAAGACAAAATAAATTAAACAAATCTGCACTTTTTATGTTTTTCTAGGTTTGGTTCTTGCCTTGTGTCAATGCTACTCGAATAGTCTGTGGCCCCCCAACACCCAAAAATCAGACTTGTGTCATAAAGATGGATGGACTGGTTTAGTAAATGGATAGATGGATGAATGATACCACTGTCCCACAACGACATTGAAGTTTAAAGTGATATATGATATTGCTATGTAAATCCTTAATTTCATTGAACTCGAGATACACCATTGTCATGGTATGCCATACAGGTATACAGTTGAATTATTTAACATATCTGTAGCTCAAGTTGTGGTTGGTCACAAAGCACAGGCCATCTTCATTTGCATTAAATATTAATATAACATAAGAAAAAGAATATTCACCTAGAATAGAATTCCATTATAAGAGAAATATTTTATCTATTAGATCAGCTGGCATAGGTTTTACCCCTTTATTCTGAATTAGTCTGCTGATTTAAAGAAAATAAAAATGGGCTACCTCAGGGAGTCCAGGGACGTTATTCAACTATTTTAACTCAGTTAAAGAAATATTCTGACTAATGGATTATTTAATATTCAATATTACTAGAGTTGTCCAGGGTTGTGTTTGACCATGTCACTGGGGCCAGCTTCGTCCATCTGTGTCCTTGAATTGGATTGAGAAAGAGAATGTAGCTGTGTTAAATGTGTATAACAATAGGAAATGGCCAAATAGGCAAAGACACCTGACTGAAGGAGAGTCACAGTGGTGTCTTCATGACTAAATAAAGCAATTTCCATCTCAACATGCTTAGGAATAAGACACTGGGTAACAGTATTGAATGTATTTATGGATACAAATGGCTATAAGATGACACTACAGTTCTAACAGGTGAAGCATACAGAAAGGATGGAGAGCCACTGTACAGAAAAGTTGGGTGACAAGCTAAAAGAATAGATCTGCACCTGGCTAATAGAGGTTTTCTTCAGTTAAGCTGTAAAAATGGTAGCACTTGATTTCAAATTCCTATATTCGCATCTCAACTCTACCATCTCAGGGAAGACAACCAGAGAGGCTGTCAACCGGAGTGACTCCTTGCTGCTGGCAACTACTAAAGTAAGGGGATGACTATTGGATCGTAGTTGGTTGCATCTGCAATAACAAAAGCAGCTACCCATTCCAATGTTTTATAAGGAACAGTAACTATGGCGTTATCTGCTTTGAACTCAACATGAATGACATTATTAGCCAAAGCAACTGTGCTGTTTAACGTGTATTCTTATAATATTTTTGCATTAGTGTGAGATGCTGGCTACATAAGTATTTGCAAATCAATCGGCTGGAAATGTCCATTTAGCTAGGGTATGTAGGAACATAAGTAATTTTAACTTGCCCAATCTATAATAAAGGAAAGAAAATTGAATTTTAGCTTGGTTAATTAATTATCAGTTTTACAAAAGGAAATGCCAGTAACTATTTAAATAATTTGCAAGGCTTCTACTTTATTTTCCTTATTTTTCACTGTAGGAGGTGTTCTCCAGCTGTTAGACTTATATCAAAGTAACAGAAGCATACTCATTTTAAAAATCAGAAAAATATAATTTCTTGATAAACACAAGGATTACATAAACATGATAGCTGCACACATATCAGCATAGAAGACAGAAGGCAAGATGGACGAGACAAATATAAAACAAAGAGGCTGGTTGTTTACCAGGTCTTTAGAGTTCTTATTCATCTTGACAAAGATAAACAGCTTTATGATACCAAGACTTTGAGGATGGTGTCCAATGTTGCTTGGAGTTGCTGCTTTTATTGTTCCAGGTTCAAGTGGAGGATTCTTTTTGAATTGGAGTGCACTCTTTCTCTTTCTGATGTGTTCCTTTGTTTGAACTTGAGTATCCATTTTGCGCCACCATTTTTGAAGGAGTCTGCAGATGTTATTTTAATTCTGATATTCACATTTGTTATCAGATGAAGTACAGGTCTACTCCATAGTGTTACAAGCTGCAAAGAACCTATTTTTCTCAGGAATGTAGTTTGGGGGTCAAACTGTATTTTTTGCATCCATTAAATCTGCTGCCTTAACAGGGGTCTTGTGTGCCACTAAAAGCCTAGCAGTCATGTTGCTGATATTTTAGTGACTGCACTAGGACCAAGAAAATAATCAATGACTAGCAAATCATGCTTGGGAAAATTTCTAAAGAATAAAACCATTAATTAAATGATGATGAGGGGAAGAAGAACACTACATGTTACAGTAAAAAAGGAGATTATTTTTATTTTTTAAGTAGTAACTTGTGAGAGGACTCAATATTAGAATAGTCACATGATTAGTATGGGATGTTATTATAGTCACTTACAACAGCAGGAATATTTACAACACAAAGTGTAACATGAACAGGTTAACAGAACATATTGGATAAGAAGGGAAATGCGGGGCACATGTAAGTCAGTATGTGTGAAGTGTGGCCATCAGGTAATGTAGTATACCGACGTCTATAATAATTGTCGGAAAAAGCAATTTGTTGCATAAACGTTATTGTCAATGAAAATATTCCTTTGTGTGTAACCTGTAAGTACCTGTACGTTTAACTCGGGTTTTGATTTAACACTGGAAAATGTAGTGTACAACTGACCATGGGTAAAAACAGGGCCTGGCAAATAAACTCTTGACATTATTAAATGTTTGCTGTTGTGAGTTGGTGATAGTCATACAATATGCTAAATGAATGGGGAATTACCTACGCCATCATATAAAGGGAATATCTTGTTTTGAGTTGTCAGTGTTATGGAATCCTTGTAGTTTTTCTGTCCTAATGTTTCTTGTTTTCTGGCAGTTTGCTGCTGCTCTTCAGAAAGGTTGTGTGTGTACTGTCTATGTGCAAGACTTGCTGCCGCCTGTCTTCAGATAATGTCGCTCTGTGGTTTGTCATACGTTGTCTTTGTTGTTCTAAGGCATCTTGCCTGTTCTGGTTGGTCTGCAGATGTTTCTGCTTCTCTGCATTGGTGTGAGTATGTAGGCTGGCAAGACCTTTTCTGTTGGTCGTTAGTGACTGCACTACGACCAAGAAAATAATCAATGATATACCTTGCAGTGCATAAAAGGGATATGCTCTGTACAAGCCACATTCAGTTCTGAAGGTTTCTTCTATTTCGATAATGATGTCAGATGTAACAGGCCATTTTTTATTGTTCATTGTGACACACTACATCTTGCTGTCAGGCCTGATTGCAAGCTAAAGGAGGTGAACAATACAAAAAGTGTGCCTGTCCTTGATAAAAGAGACCACTGCACCTCATCAATATATGGCGGCTGGCCAGTTTTGAATTTCCACAGAATTGGAATAGGATATTTGAAGAGACAGATAGAGTAGTTAATCGACCAGTAAATTAGCATCTCCACTTGGTAAATCAAAAAGAGTAGTCAGGGACAGGCTAAGTTCTGATACCAACATATCTGTCAAATAAATTGTTAATAAACCAAATCAAATACAATTGTTTTTGTCACATACAATTATACAGACAGTACAATATTTAGATAAATGCTAATTTGCTGAGCTCCAATACTATGCATTAGAAGAATATAAAAGACAATAACCAAAAAATCAGTATGTAAAATGACAGCATAAATAAAACATAACTTAATATTTAGGATGTGGATGCATTGTGGACAGAAGCTTCTCCTCAGCATTTCTGAACTGGTCTTAAAGCAACAGTACCATTTCCCTGACCACAGCACAAAGAACAGGCCATTGTTGGAATGGCTGGCATAACTAATAATTTTGCCCTGGCCTGACAGTGCTTAATACAGACCTCCTGGAAGTTAAAGAATGCACACCCATTGATACATTCCGTGTGACCACACCATACTCTATGGAGTCTTGCAGTCCTGCTGTGTGCTATTTCTAAACCAGGCAGTAATACTCCTGGAGGAGTAGGATACTTTTAATGGTGGATATGTAGTGGTTCTGTAGTATTCCTTTTCTGGGCAGCCTAAAATCACTGTGGCATCTGAAGTAGTAAAGAGGTTGTTATGTCTTCTTTGCCAAAGTGTCAATATGCTTGGACCAAGTCAGGAACTCTGTCATGTGCAGACCAAGGTATCTGAAACTTTCCCTGAATGTCTTAGGAGTGATGAGCGACGAGCAGGATGAAGGATTCCATCAGGATAACAAGAACATTGAAAGAATGTACTGTACCAGGGATGCTGGGATGAGAATGATGGCAGACCAGTACTGAATGATTTATAGGGACACACCACAAAAAAAAAAAACAAGTAATGAAAAAAACTAGATAAGTTCTATGTAAGTCAATTAATATGTGCAGTTGTTTCCTTTACAAATGTTTATAAATAAATATTTTCATGCTAAATTAAATTTGAGCAATCTTGTATACATAAATAAATTATATATTATACATTTCCCCTTGGGATTTATAAAGTATCTATCTATAGTCTGTTCAATTTGAATGAAGTTTCTTTTCAATGTTGTATTTAAATGCGATATGGTGGCAGCATTTTTATTGTATTCACCATTGCAAATTAAAAATAACTATAATTAAAACGTTTTTTTATGAGTTTAATTTCGGTGACCGTTGTTATTCACATCCTCTAACTTTATTCCTTTTATTATTTTTCCTCTTCCACCAATAATCGAAGTAGAGGCTAAATCTCAATAAAATTCAAACAAAAAAAATATGCATACTGAAATAAGTTCAATCCATTTAATTCTGTATATACTTACATCAAAGGTTGTGCGTGTATTATTATTTTTTTGTTTAGACGAACTAAAGCTACTATTACAGTTTGCTTGCCGCTGACATCGAATCACTGAGGCCCGCCCATCCTATGTTACTAAGGGAACCATCTCCTGCCGGAAAGTAAAGAAGGACTGGTATACTGCTTTGGGCGTCTCGCGACGGCTGTCGCAAACAGCAGTACGTCGCTCTGCGGTCGCGTTGCGGCTGATCCTGTCCTAAGGAGTCTGCGAGGATGGTGGAAATCAGAAGAGTGGGCAGTCGAACAAACTGAAGTCCATGCCTGCAGGAAATTACAGATTTTGGAATATCTTTTTCATTGTTTGAACGCCCAGCGACTCGATGTATACCCTCGCTGGGATTTTTTTGGCCAACTGCGCGTTGATGTATTTACAGTAAAGTGGGAGCCGCGGCTGTGCGTCACCCGTCAAGATGGACACCGCCGAGGAAGGTAGCGTAACACGATACTAGAATGTGGGCAGCTTAACTTGGCTGATCTCCAGGGAGGCTGCCAATCACCTGAAATTACCGGCCGTTGGGCCGAAAATAGCGAGAGCAGGTGTTGGTGCTGGTCAATCAGACGGTCGGTCGGTCGGTCAGTCACACCCGTGCCGCTCCGCAGTCCGTCTCGGCTCGTTTCTGTTCAGATTGAGGTGTCGTCTTATTGACCTGCTGTCCGGCTTTCACCTTCTGAAATGAAGGAGAGCTCATTACTGCTGTTTGCCACATATCATCTGTGATTATGTAACAATCGGCCAACTTTCCCTTTTCTGGTTCGCCCATGTGCTGTTAATATTTACAGGGTGACCTGTAAGGGCTTGAGATATCTGGCATGATGTTACCCGAACGGCAATTTTAAGTAGCAAATAGGGACACTTCTAGTAGCATGTCGTGCTATCAGTATATGAAATGGGCTGCTAAAGCAAATGTTACACCTTGTCGCGCTTGTGCATTTTTTTTTTACAATTATTGTTAGATTTAGATGCCTGTTGAAAGGGACAGATATACACAAATGTTGCATTTCTCCGGTTTCAATATAGTGGAGACCATTTGGATGGAGACCAGACAGTCCATATTGCCTGGATAGTATTCACATCTACGTTTTTTTGCTTAGCAGATGCTTTTATAAATAGATAGAACTTAATTTTTCCCTGGCTTAGTCATACCTGGTCAAATGTGGCAACACTGTGAGGATAATGTTTTTGATTTCTCCAGTGCCTTTAGTACCATCCACCCATCCATGTGATGGGGTAAACTCGGGGCTATGCAGGTGGATGATCCTGTGGTGTCCTGGTTAATGGACTATCTGTAAGGCAGACCACAGTTTGTGTGTCCCAAGGACTGTGTGAGGTATGCTGGAGCACCTCGAGGACAGTCCTCTTTTTCTCTTCACTCTGTACGCCTCAGACTGCAAGTATAACACCAGGTCATGTCATATGGAGAAGTCTTGGATGATTCTTCACTTATAAGGTGTATTGATAAGGAGAATGAGACAGAGTTTAGGGATTAGGTGTAGAACATTATTTTTTTAGGAGCAGATAGAATTGTCTGCAACTTAAAATCTGCAAAACCAAGGAATGTTTTGTTGACTTTTGCTAGCACTACAAAAGAGCTCAACATAATTGAGTTAAACTCAGTCTAGGGCACTTTTTAGAAACAAGTGTTATATGACAAGGTTACAAGTCAGGATTCTCTGATCACCCATCCATTATCCAGTCCACTATATCCTAACTACAGGTTTACAGGGGTCTGCTGGAGCCAATCCCAGCCAATACAGGGCGCGAGGCAGGAAACAAACCCAGGGCAGGACGCGCACACCCACACACTAAGCAGTTTTCTTTGAATAGGGTTGATAACGATCACCAATTTCTTGTTACTAGAACTGGACAATTCAAAATTATTTTTTTTAAACCCACCTTCTGCAAAACCAGCCATATGGAATTCTTATGTTCTATATTAAAGTGGTGTATTTAGAATTAACCTGCAGCCCATAGTTGTTACCTGTTCATTTTTATTCACAAAATGAAATTCTGTAAGCTTATATTTCAGTGACTGCAAAACATGCTAAAATAGATAAAATCCTCTTAAAATAGACTTTTATTAAGCCATAATAATAAAACATAAACTAAAATGCCATTAAAAGAAAATAAAAATTATTGTTAAATCTACAAGCCACAGTTCTAATGTTTTTGCTTTTTAAGGATAACAAGCTTATCAAGTTTATAGGTAAAATCGAAATATAAATCTCAAGCTTATTGTTTACTGTGTAGTAAGGACAGACTCTTATATCCTTTCTTTTTCAAAGTAAAAATGTGAGCTACTATACTAAATACTAGCTCACTCACCATTTACACTTTGCACAAAAAGTGTTTGTTTTAATTACAGGACAAAATGAAAATGTCTGAACGCATTCTCTTTTAATTTCTGTCAAAGACCACCACTGTTTTCTTATGCGCTGTTGTTTCTCCCCTAATGCATACATTGACTACTCAGATTTCCCTTTCTCTGTTTATTATTCCCCTTTTTAATGTAAAAGCCAATACTCCTGCCTTCACTCTCTTCTAAAGTTTGACTGTCCTTTGTCTGTTTACAGGAAGTTCTGCTGCAGAATGACTTGTGTGATTCCTCAAGTACTGCAATACTTTGCACAAAGGAGCACTGCAACTAAATTATTTTTAAAGCTTACAAAAGCAGATTCTGAAGAAATTGTTTTGAGATCAACTTATTTACTGATCATTGATCAAGTCATTTGGGGTGAATTTTACACGTGTAGAGCTCCAAACAAAATAAGGCTAGTTACACAACATTTCATTGCTTACAAAAGCCTAAAGTTGGTTAGACATTCACCAAAAGAGTGTCTTCAGATACATCTTAGACATATTGAGGTAATCAAAATTTCAAATGAAGGTGAGCAGCTTGTTCCACCAGCCAGGAGCTACACATGAAAGAGTATGGATTGAGGTTTAATGCCATGCAGAGGTGGCATCCCCAAATGCTGTTCATCAGGAGATCCAAGTAGGCAAAAAGGAGTATATATATATATATATATATATATATATATATATATATATATATGTGGGCGCCCTTAAATGGGAACCCGGATGGGCTCCAGCTGCTTCCCGGCATTCCTCCGAAGCCTAGCCCCAGTGTGGCGGAAGTGCCGGCTGCGCACCCGGAAGCCGTCCGAGTGTCCCCCGTTGTCTTCCCCCCAGCACTTCCTGGTGTGGCGGAAGTGCTGGGCTCCCGGACATTCAGGCACTGGGGCGCCGCCTGGCGGTGGCCACGGGTCCCTAGCGCTGGGCTTCCAAGCCCTTTACCTGAGGCCCCCAACATAACCAGGACGGACGCCCCCTCACGGTCTGGAGGAGGCACAAGCCCTCCGGCCGGGGACCACAATATATATATATATATATATATATATATATATACTCACACACACACACACACACACAGGGTTGCAGTAGTCCAAATGTGACAAGGCAAAGACTGGACCAGGACTTGTGCCGCGCAAGCCATCAGTTACAGTCTGATATTGCAGATGTTGTATAAAGTGAATCAGCAAGGCTGAGAGACCGTTGCAACATGGTCAGTGAAGGACAGCTAGTCATCTGTCTACACCTTAAGTTTAAAGTTAAAATCAAATGTTGCAGGTATACACGTGCTGTTTTATATATTCACAGAGGATCCCATTTAGGGCACAGTGCTTTTGAAGTCTATTATTGGCCTTAACACAGACCATAGAAGAACTCGCAAGAAAACTAATTTTCAATTTAGTGATCTAGTTCTTGGAAACGTGTAGTCTTGCATTGGACACATTTTTGTGTACCTTCCCAAGTAATTTCTATTTCATAGACCATCACTGATGCACTAGATTCCTCCAATTTGTGTACACTGGCCAAATGATGTCCTTTTAAGGCATCTTCATGCCATCTAAAGAAATAATAATCAAATAGAACAATGACCACAACTATCCTGTTGGTGCATAACAGTGTCAGTTACCATTCTGTTCTCTGCTCTCTAGATATTTTACAGCAGTTCCTTTTTAAGATGTTCGTATCCCCTAAGTAGAACCACATATTGCTTTGTTTCACTTCATAGTGATGCTTAAAAATATTGTATGCTGCTTTTACTATGGGTTAAGTTTGTTATAAGATCAAGAGGAATTATATATATATATGAATAATAAGCCAGTCATTTGTGTGTGTTAACTTTAATGAATGCATCATGGGCCTTCTACTGCAATGTGCGTTTGTGTACTGTATACAGTGGAGGAAATAATTATTTGACCCCTCACTGATTTTGTAAGTTTGTCCAATGACAAAGAAATGAAAAGTCTCAGAACAGTATCATTTCAATGGTAGGTTTATTTCAACAGTGGCAGATTGCACATCAAAAGGAAAATCGAAAAATAACTTTAAATAAAAGATAGAAATTGATTTGCATTTCATTGAGGGAAATAAGTTTTTGAACCCTCTAACAAAAAAGACTTAATATTTAGTGGAAAAACCAGAGGTCAAACGTTTCTTGTAATTGATGACCAAGTTTGCGCACATTTTAGGAGGAATGTTGGTCCACTCCTCTTTGCAGATTATCTCTAAATCCCTAAGGTTTCGAGGCTGTCTCTGTGTTACTCTGAGCTTGAGCTCCCTCCATAGGTTTTCTATTGGATTAAGGTCCGGAGACTGACTAGGCCACTCCATGACCTTAATGTGCTTCTTCTTGAGCCACTCCTTTGTTGCCTTTGCTGTATGTTTTGGGTCATTGTCGTGCTGGAACACCCATCCACGACCCATTTTCAGTTTCCTGGCAGAGGGAAGGAGATTGTCGCTCAGGATTTCACGATACATGGCTCCGTCCATTTTCCCGTTAATGCGATTAAGTTGTCCTGTGCCCTTAGCAGAAAAACACCCCCAAAGCAAAATGTTTCCACCCCCATGCTTGACGGTGGGGACGGTGTTTTGGTGGTCATAGGCAGCATTTTTCTTCCTCCAAACACAGCAAGTTGAGTTAATGCCAAAGAGCTCTATTTTGGTCTCATCAGACCACAGCACCTTCTCCCAGTCACTCTCTGAATCATTCAGGTGTTCATTGGCAAACTTCAGACGGGCCTGCACATGTGCCTTCTTGAGCAGGGGACCTTGCGAGCCCTGCAGGATTTTAATCCATTGCGTGTAATGTGTTTCCAATGGTTTTCTTGGTGACTGTGGTCCCTGCTAATTTGAGGTCATTAACTAACTCCTCCCGTGTAGTTCTAGGATTCTTTTTCACCTTTCTCAGAACCATTGACACCCCACGAGGTGAGATCTTGCGTGGAGCCCCAGAGCTGAGGTCGATTGATGGTCATTTTGTGCTCCTTCCATTTTGAACAATCGCACCAACAGTTGTCACCTTCTCTCCCAGCTTCTTGCTAATGGTTTTGTAGCCCATTCCAGCCTTGTGCAGGTCTACAATTTTGTCTCTGACATCCTTGGACAGCTCTTTGGTCTTTCCCATGTTGTAGAGTGTGGAGTCTGCTTGATTGATTGATTCTGTGGACAGGTGTCTTTTATACAGGTGACTAGTTAAGACAGGTGTCCTTAATGAGGGTGACTAATTGAGTAGAAGTGTCTAACCACTCTGTGGGAGCCAGAACTCTTAATGGTTGGTAGGGGTTCAAAAACTTATTTCCCTCAATGAAATGCAAATCAATTTCTATCTTTTATTTAAAGTTATTTTTTCGATTTTCCTTTTGATGTGCAATCTGCCACTGTTGAAATAAACCTACCATTGAAATGATACTGTTCTGAGACTTTTCATTTCTTTGTCATTGGACAAACTTACAAAATCAGTGAGGGGTCAAATAATTATTTCCTCCACTGTAAATGTGTGTGCACATTGTGTATGCGGTTGTGGTCACAATTGGAAATATATCAACTTTGAATCATCATAATCGTTAATAGTATGTTTAATGGTATATAAAAAAATATGTCTGTGTAACTTAGGTGTTACCATTTCTGCGAAAAGAAACAAAGTGTGTTTCAGGGTATCTGAACCTTTATGTAGCAGGTTTGTAAGGTTAAATCCTTGTTTAATTACCGTTTGTCTGAAGGTAAGTGTTAATTTTCACAGATTCTGTGAATTGATTAAATATATTCAAATATTAAAAATAGGTTTATTGCTCATGCAAGGGCAAGTGAACCTTTTAAGTTCAAGTGTATTTCATATGTACATAGTACAGTGAAATTCTTCCTTGCATGTCTTATGATAGGGATAGTGATTTTAATACCAACTAAACACCCACACACAAAAATAAACCAAATAGCATACATAGAATGCAGTGTGTATATACAGTAGTAGAATGGGTACCTGGTGTGTTGCTGAATGAAATGAAGTGCAGGTGCACCCACTAAATAAATTCTCAAGGAAGAAAACCCTCCCTGCGGGCTTTTTTCCTTCTAAAACCTTTCCCCTTCCGTTAAAAAATAAGGGGAAAAGGGGCTTTTGTTTCCGAGGAGGCAGAAAATGAGTTAAGAAAGCTGATCCCGGGACTATTCTAATACATAATTGTGAGTCATGGCGGTAAATGATAAAGCTAGGATTAATAATCTACTGTCTGATCTATTTGTTTTAAAATACGGGTTTTTATCAGCATATATTCTCATATTCTTATATTATTATTACTTACTTATTACTTATCATTACTTAGTATTACGCTAAATGTTTGTGTTTTATTGTGCTTAATTACGTTTTCCTCCTCTTTTTTTTTTTTTCTAGTTATTTCATGTGTACCCTAAATGAGACTGTTCAATATCATACCCTTGGTTTGCTGTTATTGCTATTACTGCATTAAGACTTGTTATGCTTGTTTTGGACACATCTTTAACACCATCACCTGGGTTTATTATCTGGGGATATCATCTTAATGCACTAAAATTGATGAAGATTATATGTATGTATGTATGTATATATATATATATATGTATATGTGTATATATATATATATATATATATATATATATATATATATTAAGTGCAAAATTCTTTTCTTTCTTTTTCCTCTTTTAAAGACTATATTGGTAACAGATATCTCTATCTTTTAACCTTAAAGCGCCACTGCATGGGGGCTTGATGTGCTTTGGACGTGCTCTGTCTCTGGGTATGTCAGAGGACTGGGACTGCATGAAGTGGGTTTTAGCCTCACCTGGGGAGGCAAAAAGGGAGGGTGGGGGTTAAGGGGAAGAGAAAGAGAGCAGGCTTGATCTATATCTAATCTATCATCTCAATCTTTATAATTATAACTATCAACGTAATAATAAGCTGCATGGCAACAACTCTTGGGGGAATAGGAAATTAAGACCTAAACTATTTCACTTCCAGTTAAGACTATAATATGACACCAAAAACTCAGAATCAGTGTCTCCATGATGGGACAGTTAACTTCGTAAGCTGGAATGTTAAAGGCCTGAATCACGAATTAAAGAGAAAGAAAGTACTTTCTCACCTAACAGGTCTAAATGCTAAAATAGTATTTTTACAGGAAACCCACTTACTAAGTAAGGATCAGTTCCGGCTGCAAAAAGACTGGTCTGGCCAAATGTTCCATTCTAGTTTTACAAAGAAAACTAGAGGGGTGGGAATTCTCATACATAGAACAGTACCATTTGTAGCATCAGATGTAGTATTGGATCCTGAAGGGAGATATGTGATGGTCATGGGAGACTTATCTAACTGTAAAATGATTTTGATAAATGTTTATGCACCTAATGTTGATGATAAGGAATTTATACAAAATTTATTTGCATCCATTCCCAATCTGAACACTCATAAACTTATAATGGCTGGGGACTTTAATTGTGTTCTAAATCCACTTTTAGATAAGACTTCCTCCACAGGGGGGACGCAAACTAACACCGCAAAGATAATTACAAAGTTTATAACTGATCACAACTTATCAGATCCCTGGAGGTTTTTAAACCCAAATTCAAGAACATATTCTTTCTACTCACCAGTACATCATTGCTACTCAAGGATTGATTACTTCTTTATAGATAATAACTTCTTGCCTAAGATTAAATCTTGTAAATACGATGCTATTGTTATTTCAGACCATGCTCCGATGATCTTGGAGCTGAAATTACTAAGCCCCATACACTCACCCCGAGATGGCGTCTCAATCCGCTTCTATTAGCTGACGAGAATTGTACTGAATTTATATCCAAACAAATTGAATTCTTTCTAGAGACAAATACATCCCCTGAGATCTCTGCAGGAACACTCTGGGAAACTCTTAAGGCCTTCTTAAGAGGACAGATTATCTCATATCTTTCCCACAGAAATAAATCCGAAGAAAGTAGCAGAGATAAAAAGCGAAATTACTAAAATAGATGAAGAACATGCCAGACTACCAAGCGAGACTCTACATAAGAGGAGGCAGGCTCTACATTCAGAATTAAACCTCTTGACAACTAAAGAAACCGAACAACTAATTTACAAATCCAGACATCATTATTATGAACATGGAGAGAAAGCTAATAAGCTTTTAGCAACAAATTCACAAGCAAGAATGCATAGCGCAATCTCGTAATTACTAACACGAATGGAGATAAAATCATCGAACACAAAAATATAATGTACACTTTTAGAGACTACTATAAATCCCTATATACTACTGAGTTTAAAGAAGACAATATACAATCTAATGCATTTCTGGATAAATTACAGATACCACAAATTGACGCTATTAGTGTGGAGGAGCTCGATAAACCTCTGTCATTATCAGAATTACTGGATGCTATAAAGTCACTCCAAGGTGGAAAAGCAGCAGGCCCTGATGGCTACCCTGCAGAGTTTTACAAGAAATTCTCCGCTCAGCTAGCTCCCTCCTATTAGCAACATTTACAGAAGCCAGAGATAACCAATCTCTTCCACAAACCTTTCGCCAAGCACTAATCACTGTCTTTCCAAAACAAAATAAGGACTTATTACAATGTGCATCATACAGACCAATTTCACTTCTGAATAACGACGTTAAAATACTCTCTAAAATCATAGCTAGAAGGATGGAGAAAGTGCTCCCCTCAATAATATCACAAGACCAAACTGGATTTATTAGGGGCCGACACTTATCTTCAAATCTTCGACGCCTGTTTAATGTAATATACTCACCAACTAAATCAAACACCCCAGAAATATTATTATCATTGGATGCAGAAAAAGCATTCGACATGATTGAATGGAAATACCTTTTACTATTTTGGAGAAGTTTGGGTTTGGCCCAACATTTGTGCATGGATTAAATTACTGTATACTAACCCAGAAGCTTCAGTTTGCATCAATAACATTTGCTCAGACTACTTTAAACTAGAGCGTGGCACAAGACAAGGATGCCCTTTGTCACCACTGCTGTTTGCAATTGCCATTGAACCACTGGCAATACATTGTCGAAATACTGATCAGATAAAGGGGATTAGCAGAGAAGGACTGGAACAGAAAATCTCATTATATGCAGATGACATGGTACTGTATATATCGGACCCAGAAAATTCTGTGCCTGCAGTCTTAGCAGCACTCACAGAATTTCAAAAGCTCTCTGGTCTCAGAATTAATCTGAATAAAAGTGTACTCTTTCCGGTGAATTCAAGCATATAATATTAGATTAGACACCCTTCCTTTTATCATTGCAGAACAGTTTAAATACCTCGGGTAAACATCACAAGTAAACATAAAGCTCTTTATCAACAAAATTTCGTCTGTATGGAAAAAATTAAACAAGACTTGCATAGATGGTCAACCCTTCATCTCACACTAGCTGGAAGAATTAACACTGTTAAGATGAATATTCTTCCTAAGCTCCTTTTTATTTCAAAACATACCAATATACATTAATAAATCGTTCTTTAAGCAATTAGATTCAACAATAACCTCATTTATTTGGAATTCTAAACATCCACGCATCAAAAGAGCGACCCTACAAAGACAAAAGGCAGAAGGCGGCATGGCTCTACCTAACTTCCAGTTTTATTACTGGGCGGCAAATATACAGTCGATAAGAACCTGGACACAAATAGAAGAACATACACAGGCATGGACCGCAATAGAAGTAAAATCCTGCAGTACTTCTTTGTATTCCTTGCTTTGTGCTCCAATAAACACACGCTATCGGCAATACACTAATAACCCAATTGTGCTCCACTCACTTAGAATCTGGAACCAATGTAGAAAGCATTTTAAGACGGAGAAGCTTCTTTCTGTGGCACCCTGCAAAAGAACCACCTCTTTCAACCCTCACAAACATATGCAGTTTTTAATATCTGGAAAAATTTGGAATTAACTTGCTTAGAGACCTTTATATAGACAACGTCTTTGCATCCTATGAACAATTACGTTCCAAATTTAACATTCCAGCTACAAATTTCTTTCACTATCTTCAAATCAGGAACTTTGTTAAACAGAACCTTCCAGATTTTCCTCATCTTGCACCCTCATCCACGCTGGAAAAATTATTGCTCAATTTCAAGGAGTTAGACTCCATCTCTACAATATATAAAATCCTTTTACAATCCCTTCCTTTCAAAGATCCAAGAGGACACTGGGAAAATGACCTCTCAATTAATATATCAGAAAAGGAGTGGAAAGTAGCAATGCAGAGAATTCACTCAAGCTCCATATGCAAAGCATACAATTATACAACTCAAAATTATATATCGAGCACATCTGTCTCGACTAAAACTCTCAAAATGTTTCCGGGGCGTGATCCGGCCTGCGAGCGTTGCAACCAAGCCCCAGCCTCACTAGGTCACATGTTCTGGGCCTGCTCCAAATTAACATTATTCTGGACAAAAATTTTTAATTACCTCTCAGACAGTCTTGGACTCACAATCCCTCCTAACCCATTAACAGCTGTGTTTGGGGTTCTTCCAGAGGGTCTTAAAGTGGAGAAAGACAAACAAACTGTGATTGCATTCACTACACTGTTGGCACGCAGACTTATTCTGATAAACTGGAAGAACCCAAACTCTCCTCTTTAAGTCAGTGGGAAACTGATGTGTTATATTATTTAAAATTGGAAAAATCAAATACTCAGTTAGAGGATCTGTGCAGACTTTTTCAAAACATGGCAGGATCTAATCAGTAATATTTTGAAATGATTTTATAAAGCACAGAGAATTTGTTGATTTAGGTATTTTTAAAAGCCTTAAATTTTACACCGTTTGGCTTGCTCTCTCTCAAGGGTGGGGATCGATCTGTTCTTAGCATAATTCTTTTTTTTTTTTTTTGTAAAACTTGATTGCTATGTATTGATTGTAATAAAATTAATAAATAAATAAAAAAAAAAAAAAAAAAAAAGGAACCATTGACACCCCACGAGGTGAGATCTTGCGTGGAGCCCCAGAGCGAGGTCGATTGATGGTCATTTTGTGCTCCTTCCATTTTCGAACAATCGCACCAACAGTTGTCACCTTCTCTCCCAGCTTCTTGCTAATGGTTTTGTAGCCCATTCCAGCCTTGTGCAGGTCTACAATTTTGTCTCTGACATCCTTGGACAGCTCTTTGGTCTTTCCCATGTTGTAGAGTGTGGAGTCTGCTTGATTGATTGATTCTGTGGACAGGTGTCTTTTATACAGGTGACTAGTTAAGACAGGTGTCCTTAATGAGGGTGACTAATTGAGTAGAAGTGTCTAACCACTCTGTGGGAGCCAGAACTCTTAATGGTTGGTAGGGGTTCAAAAACTTATTTCCCTCAATGAAATGCAAATCAATTTCTATCTTTTATTTAAAGTTATTTTTTCGATTTTCCTTTTGATGTGCAATCTGCCACTGTTGAAATAAACCTACCATTGAAATGATACTGTTCTGAGACTTTTTTCATTTCTTTGTCATTGGACAAACTTACAAAATCAGTGAGGGGTCAAATAATTATTTCCTCCACTGTAAATGTGTGTGCACATTGTGTATGCGGTTGTGGTCACAATTGGAAATATATCAACTTTGAATCATCATAATACGTTAATAGTATGTTTAATGGTATATAAAAAAAAAATATGTCTGTGTAACTTAGGTGTTACCATTTCTGCGAAAAGAAACAGTGTGTTTCAGGGTATCTGAACCTTTATGTAGCAGGTTTGTAAGGTTAAATCCTTGTTTAATTACCGTTTGTCTGAAGGTAAGTGTTAATTTTCACAGATTCTGTGAATTGATTAAATATATTCAAATATTAAAAATAGGTTTATTGCTCATGCAAGGGCAAGTGAACCTTTTAAGTTCAAGTGTATTTCATATGTACATAGTACAGTGAAATTCTTCCTTGCATGTCTTATGATAGGGATAGTGATTTTAATACCAACTAAACACCCACACACAAAAATAAACCAAATAGCATACATAGAATGCAGTGTGTATATACAGTAGTAGAATGGGTACCTGGTGTGTTGCTGAATGAAATGAAGTGCAGGTGCACCCACTAAATAAATTCTCAAGGAAGAAAAATGTTGGCCCCAGAGTTTCATTAGCTGAACTTACTGTGGGGAACAACTTTGCCTACCTTGGCAAAGTCCAAAAATGCCTCCCTGGGACACTTACTTAATAAAGCACAGGTGCAGGCAGATTTTGAAATGAAACAATACATGTTGTCTTTCCGTGTACGAACGAAGAATCTGTGCTAAACCTTTTGAGATGGCTTCAACATTGTGCATTTGCATAAGGGACAAGCAAACCTATTCAGCTTTGTATATTGTAGAAGCGATCTAAAAGAACACGTACACTTACTGGTTATTATAACTGGCCTATTTAGTAACCTCATGATCTGTGGATAGAGACTGTCTATAATCCAATAATAGGTTGAACATCCTTTAATGGGTATGGCAGCAGCCAGACAGGCTTTTCCCATAGTTACTAATCGGTCTCTCTCATTTGCTTTGAGAAATTATTAACAGGACCTGAACTTCTTTTTTTTTTTTTTGACATGTAGATAATTTTTCTTCTATGTATGTATAGCTTGCAAAACAATTATAAAGCATAATATGAGGGACTTCCTGATTTATTCTACTGTATGTAGATACCAAACAATTTCTGTTTGCTAATTGAAAAATGAAATGCTACTTAAATAATTAGTAAGAGAATCAGAATCCAAACATGATTTTATCAGTGTCACATGAATGAATAAAGAGCAGCGTTATTCAGGATCATTTCATTTACAAACACCCTTGAGATGCTTTCATAATAACCTACTTTTCAAATTGGATTTGTCAACAAATAAAACAGGATGGGATACTTGCTATTAAGAGATGTTTGTATCTTTATCTGCAGGAAACATTAGCTAAACTAAATTGTCTCAGTGTGTGCTTGGTGTGTGTGTGTAGGTGTGTGTGCCCTGCAGTGGGCTGGCGCCCTGCCCAGGATTTGTTCCTGTCTTGTGCCCTGTGTTGGCAGGGTTTGGCTCCAGCAGACCCCTGTTACCCTGTGTTAGGATATAGTGGGTTGGATAAAGGATGGATGGAAAATTTCAAATATAACTTTCTTTTGATGTTTTAGTTTTCCAGAACTCTCGCACCTTTTTACTTCCATGTAAATAGAAGTTTGGTTATGGGGTCAAAAATTTACAATCAAGTTAAGTTCAGATACTAATTTTGTGATGTTTAAAAGGTCAAGTAAAGTTGATTTTAGCATGGTGTCTGCATGTGCATGTTTATGTGTCTGGAAGTTGTCGTTGTACATAGGTCATCTTGTTTGTGGTAGCCTATCCATTTCATCGAAGTTGCATCGTGTTTGCCTTATTACAGCTCCAGGCCTATTGATTTTGATCCTGTTTAGTCCAGTACTTATCTCCATATCCTTCAAAAAGAGTTTGCCTTATTCTACTGCTGTAGAATTTTTTTTTAATTTAACCATGAGTTTTTCAGTGTGCTCCATTTAGTCATTAGACCAGGGCTATCGATTTTCTGCAAGAGTAGTTTTTGAGATGCATCATTTATTTACATGTACATTCACAGAGTCACATGTACACAGATGCATGCACTCTACACTCAGACATTTTTAAATGAAGATAGCTGACAGCTTTTTTCCCTATTAGAGCAAATGCAAGATGAAGTAAATGAAATGAGCAAACAAACACAGAGATACCTAGATCTGTAAAGATCGACGTGTACAGAAACATTAAACCATCCCAGTAACAATCTATATAAGCAGCTTGTATACAGCATTTGATCCAGTGTGTATAGCTTAAAATGAAATATTATTTAAGTTGTTCACTTGATTCAGTTACTGTTCACTTTACTCTACATTTCTTTGTGAACATGATAAATATTATACAAGTTAAATCACTTCATTCTGTATTATTATACAGTACAATAAATGTTATTATTTTCCATTGAGTGATTTTTTGCAGTATCACTAAAGTGAGATTTAGACTGAAGTAATGTATGGACCATTGCATATCAATTTATTTTATTTTATTTTTTTAAATACCTACCTTCTTACCTGCCTATCTTTGTGCAATCAAATTTCTCACTTAAAGCTCTGTCAGTTATGTTATAATTGAATTAAAGTCAGTCAGGGTTCCTCACTTAAGTGATCAGTCTTTTAAGGTTTTTGCCTGTGGGCCGAATAAGGATTAGTTGCATAACAGCTCAGGACTTAACTGTGGTATTTTGCTTGTAATTGGTGCATCCCAGTCACTTGTGTACTTTTCAAATGTGTGTCATTTGTTACACTTCAGTTTTCATACTAATGGACATTTTGGCTTCTGAAAACCCTGCAAGAGTTTTTAGGCGTGAAGTGTCTTGTTTAGCTGCCCCACTTTCTCCAGTTCTGTACTGTCTTAAAATTTATAGATATTGTATAACTGGAATAGTCGGCCTTGTACTTCAAAGCGGTGTTATAAAGACAGCCATGTGAATGTGTGGACAATGTAGATGATGCTACATACAGAGCATTTTATTTTGGAGTGACCATACAGAACAGCTCATTTTGGCACTGTTGTTAACTATCCACAAGTGCATGATGTAAACTAGCCACTTTGTTTGAAACTTGCCAAAGCTGCAGCTTGGGAGTGTAGGAAAAGCTACTGTAATATCTAAAGCAGGTTGCTTAATGAGGGTTCTTGGACTACAAACTATGATAGTATCTGGTGCAGACAGTTAGGTTTATGATTTCTTTGTGAAAATGCTTACTGCATACTGTTTAACAATCTTGCACCCTCAGCAAATATTTGTAGACAAAATACAGGAATTGTTTTAGGCCTAAAAAAAGAATGTTGCAAAGCAATTTCATCACAGTCCCCTTGATACTACTTTTTCTTGGGGGAATTGACTCACTACTGGAAAATATCACTTTTATTAACTGAAAGATACTAGGTGGCAACATCTAAATCAGTATATAATAATGTTCGGGCTACAGAGTAATTAGGGTGATTTGTTTCTCTTCCCATGACCATTATTAAGCTACATAAGTTGCCTATATTGTATCCAGCTGATTCACCTTATTTTAAATACAGTATTGCATTTCATAGAGCACAGCATTACAGATAGTTGTATGGCTGCAATCCATAATCGTTCAAATACATATAGATGTAGCCCATAAGAAAAGCAGAGGCAACAAGTTTGTACTCTTCTTTGATCTCTGTCAGTGCAGCACATCTGTGCGTATGATCCCCTTTACAAAAAACGAAACATCAGTAGTCATTTGAAGGAAGTAAAATGGTATAAATATCTTGTTAGGTGTGAAAAACCTGTGCTTAACCGAAAACAAATTTTTTAACTGCATTACTTCGTTCTATGCTACATACTACAGATAAAATGTAAATTAACTATTTTTATTTTGCATTATTTTTGGAAATGAGTGTAAAATTGCACAGTACAGTTTCCATCAATACTGTATACCCTATTTAGAAACTAAAGTAAATACAGGCATAGCAGATTTAAGCTGCAAGGGGATATAAAGATGGCCTTTCAATTACACTTTACCATTAACGCTGGAAGGGCCTCAGTTATAACCCCAAGGATAGAGTTCCAGTTGTTGTGAACCACAGTGCTTCTAGAGAGTCAATTGAAAATTGCACAATGAGACTTTGTAAAAATTAAAAAGCTTGTGTTAAACAATACATTTGTCTGGTAGGTTGATTTAGGATAGGCAGTGATGCCAGGTAGAAATGTATGTTGTCTGCGTGCAGCAGAGTTTTCAGGATGATGAGTGACAAATGTAGTGTAGTCAGGCCAGTTGATGTGATATGATTATTTGCATTAAGTTCATATTGGTTAGATAATTTTGAAGCTTTTAATCCAGAACAATAGCTTTCACTCTGTTTTAGATTTTGTTTTAATTTGTGTCTCATAAAGTACAAATTCACTTCATTAACAGTATAATGTTGTTTAGAAATGTAGTGTTGTCCTGTTGCCATAATATATCAAAGTGTGACTCAGTTATTTCGTACTGTTAATGAAATTTGGATCTGTGGCAAAGCTAACAGCCATTTTTGCTGAGCTACGGTATATGGTTGTTATTTGCGTATATGATACTACTACTTGAAACTAGGACTTTTCAGCTGGTAAGCCTAAAAGTACTGACTTACATGAGGTAAATTCAACCAGTATTTGCAGTAATGCATTTTGTGAATAATAAGCAAAATTGTCTTGTACATATAGCCTGTATTTGTGGCATTTTTGTGGTATTTAGTAAACTGTAAACTCTGTTAACAAAATTAAAAAGTATAATCATCAGGCGTGCATAGTCTGTTAATATTCTTCTTACAGTTAACTGTGGTCATTTCACTTATTAGTGAATAGTTGTAGTGAAAATGTGTTGCTTGCATCCCTTATATGTAATACATCTGATATTTATATGTGTCATATAATGTTTATACTGCAGTTTTAGTTGAGTCACGTAAATTTTCTTCACTTTTGCTTTCTTGCAGCTGATATATGCAGAGTCTGCCGCTCTGAAGGCACGCCTGACAAGCCTCTCTATCATCCTTGTGTGTGTACTGGCAGTATTAAATTTATTCATCAGGAATGGTACGTTGATCCATTTTTTTGCTTCCTTGAACAGTGTCTTACTTACACCCCTTGCTTTCTTTGTGTCTTCATGTGCAACTTGTGCGACTGTTTGGCTGTTATTTAGATTTTAAACCAAAGTTTTCCTCACAATATTAGGGGTTTCCTCAGCATATGTAAATTACTGAAACTGACAGCGTCATAGTGAAATGGGTTTTGAGAATATTAGAATTGTTTTTTGGGAATATTTAGATCCACTTGAGTGTGTTTGCACTTTTGGCACTCGTAGTTTAAAGGAAAATTCATTTTTTTCCATAAATTTCCTTTCGGTTTTTCTGCATTAGAACCAATTATTTTATTACTTACTATTTAACCAAAATAACATAGTTAATCAAAGTAATTTGAGAACAGATAACACTCTAGCTGAACACTCATGTATGCATCACCCACAAGGAAGAACCATCCATGGGCAGTTTAGCAGTCCATTACAGAGCGTAATTACTCCCATTTATAGGCTCTATTTCTGACCCATTTTGGAAT
Source organism: Polypterus senegalus (assembly GCF_016835505.1). Lineage (NCBI taxonomy): Eukaryota > Metazoa > Chordata > Cladistia > Polypteriformes > Polypteridae > Polypterus > Polypterus senegalus. The sequence continues at coordinate 23,442,614 of NC_053158.1, forward strand.
TGTAAGTTGACTTTCCACACATGTATTTTGGTTCTGGGAGCAAACCTTGAGAAAACAGGAGGAATATCTTGAGAAAAAAGTAACCCTTGTAATATTTAGTAATGCATTATTTTGCACCACCTTTAGCTGTTTTAGTTTAGATATCTGTTGTAAAGAAACTTTTAAAAGATTTTAAACATTTTTTGACTATGATATTAACAATTTTAAATTATAATTATAAATTACCAGTAACGGCATACTGCACAATAACATGCAGTGAATACACTTGAGTTATAGTTTTCATACTCTTTCTCTGTACGGATAGTAGGCGTCACATAGTATATGTGTACCAAGTTTCAAGTCAATAGTTCAAATGGTTTGCGAGCTACAGATGATTTAAAGTCCTGGACAGACAAACACACAGCCACGATAGCGTATTATATAAGAAGAACAGTAACGGCACACTGCACGATAGCTTGCAGTGAATACACTGGACTTGAGCATTCTTAGTTTTCATCCTCTTTCTCTGTACGTTTAGCATTTGTTTGCTCAGAGGTTGATGCGCTTACTGCTTCCTGAGCAACTCTTCTTTACTCCACCCTAGTGGCCCGCTTCTTTGTTTCTTTCGTCTGCATCTTTTCGCGTTAATTAAAACTGATTAAGTCAGTTTTTGTGTTGCAGTTACTTTGTACATTTTCCTTAATTTTTTTACATAAGCTGGCACTTAAATCATCTTTGAGGCAGATTGAAGACTTAAGATATGAAGAGGTAGGGGAAGTAACGGCGAAGGTGATAGGGATGAGAATGGCACCTATATGCAAGCGCCACACAGCCGCCCTATTGCCTAGAGTTGATTCTACAATAGAATAAAATAAAAATAAAAAGAGGAATAACCTTGGAGGTCAATCATCACCCCGAAAGTGTACCAAATTTCAGATCAATAGGTCAGACGATTTGCAAGCTACAGGTGATTTCAAATCCTGGACAAACAAACACACAGCCACGATAGCATATTATATAAGAAGATAAGTCTTGCATATTTTACTTTTTTTTTTATAAGATTATACTATATTATGTGCAAATTATTAATAGCTGCAGTAATGGATATATTAATTATTACCCTGTAATCAAATAGTTTTTGTGTTTTTATCAAACATTGAAAGTTGTCTGGGTTCTAAGGTAGTCTCCAAACTTTGACACTGCTACTGTTGTGCTTGATGGTTGATTTTTTTTTTTTTTTTTTTGGAGTGTAGAGTTTGAGTTTTACCAGACAAAAGTCCTTTAGATGTATCTGTCATTGTACTATTGCTGTTATAAGATCATCTCTATATATATATATATATATATATATATATATATATATATATATATATATATATATATATATAATATATATATATATATATATATATATATATATATATATATATATATATATATATATATATATATATATATTTTTTTATATATATTATTTTTAATTTTTTTTTTTTTCCAAACTTGGCATGTATGAAAGAAGTTATTAGAGACCTTTGTCTCCATGGTCAGACAGTACTATGTCCATGTGGGGACTGGATTTGTGATCCTTACCAGGTATTATGGGCATCATTTATAAAGTTAAGTTTTGTAGAGTTCCTCAGCACTGTGTTTGATTAAGGTCATAATGTCAGCGGAAACTGTAGTAAAATCCTTGATTTGTAGATGCCAGATTTTTCACATGGGTGTGTTGAAATCATTTTACTCACCAATGAAATACTAACAGGTTTAAACTTGGGTGTTTATGTTGACTGTGTCACTCATCTCTAAAATATAATTCAGTTAAATGTAAGAATAATATAAACATTTCAAAACAAAAAGTGTTTTTCACATTGAAAATCTTCCTGCATGACTGCAATTTTTTATTTAGTTCCAACTTTTGAATAATTTCATTATGTCTTTGGAGATTTTCTTTCTGTTCTTTGAAAAAAAAAATTAAACTGTAGTGAATGCAATCAGCAGATTGAGATTTCTGGGAAGAATCCAATTTCTATAAATCGAGATCTTGAAAGTAGAGAACTTCAGCAGAAAAAAATATTTGGCTATTTACTCCCAATATGCTTCATAACAATATTCTTAAGATTCCAGGGTGTTGTTTTCTGCATGCTATTTTAATTTGTTGTTACTTGTAAAATAAATTTTTATCACTGTGTTATTATTGTTTTATTAAATTTTCATTCTTTAAGCTAATCATATTGACTTAAATGTATTCTGATTGATTTTGTCATATCTCAGATGTGATTTAGAATGTATGTTGTGTGTATTGATTGATTATTCTCCAGTCAAGGATGTAAGTTCACCTAATGCTTATTATTTAAGAGAAAAGATTCTGTAAACAACATAACGATCTGCCCTAGACATGATAGGAAATGACCAGTGCCATTTCTTGAAATAGGTGCTTGGCCCTTAAATATCTCACTATTTGTCAACAGCTCACAACCTTTTATTCGCTGGGGTACCATAGATATAAAATTGAAGTAGAAGCTTTATTATTTCATCATTGACATTCTGTAGAAATTTGACACTGTGAAAGGAAACAATAAATAGGTTATTAATTATATTAGTTAACATGATATGGGTGTTTTGTGAATTATTACCCTGCTGATTGATACAGAAGTCCTATACAGGTGAACTGAAACTTCATTCTCCTTGTATTAATGAAATACAGTTACTCTGTTTCAGATTAATTTTCTGATTGTTGAAGAAATATATTCCATCACTTTTGTAATTTATGTAACCGTAGGCAGGATACAGTAAAATGAAAATTACAGTAATAATTATTTGTCACTGTTACTTTAACCTTTTTTTTTGGTGTAGTGTATAATGTAGCTGTTTTACAGTTCTACAGTCTCAGTCCAGTCAATGTCTGTGTGGCATCTGTATGTATATCACACATTTTTGTAGATTACCACTAAGACTATCAGTTTCTTCTCACATTCCAAAGGCATGATTTGGGAATATCCATAAGGTAATAGAGGAGGTTAGGAGCATGCACTGATACAGTGCATTGCTGCACCCACTACATAGTTGAGATTCAAATGTTTCATATTAAAATATGTATTTTTTCAGATATTTTCAAATATGCTGTAGACAGAAAATTCTACAGAAACAAATGCAGCTCCATGAGTGGAAAGGAAACAGTTTATTTTTACAATACAGTTTTAGCATTTTTCCAGTCTTTGGCACTCATTTTAAACAGAAGGTGTTCAGCACATTTTGTCACACAAATCCAAAACAGATTCATGGTAATTGACCATTGGGTAAGAATTGTACTCTATCACTTCTGTTTTGGGTTTTGTTTATTTTTTTTTTTAAATTAACCTTTTATGTTTTTGTGACCAAATTATTTATTGATAACCTTTTTTTTTATTAATAAGTATTATTCCTCCTAGAGTTTCATTGCTCTTTGGGCCAGATTTCCATGTTATCAAAGTGAATAACCTTGAATGTTAAGGATAGAGGCTAACAAAGTGCAAAAAAAATTATGTGAAGTGCTTTGCATGCTGTTGCTTGAAGGTTTGTAGATCTCTAACTAACTAGATGTTAGTTACTTAAGAATATATGTTTTTACTGAGAATCTTAAAACTGTTCAGGCTTTCTACCACTCCACTGCGCTGGTCAATCTACTGCTGTATTAACACTATAAAGTGTCAGTCAGCTCTGCCTTTGTTGATCTAAAGCATCTTGTGGTTTAATATTTTTTTTTTGTCCTGCTTTGTAGTCTTTACTGCTTATCACTCTAATGTGTTTAATGCATATTAAGTTTTTTTTAATTCATCAGTAAATCATGTAATCATTACATCATTACAATACATTTAATACATTTGTGAACCGTGAAAAGACTTATAGTGCCTCAGTATATATAAAAGAACGAATGGCATAAATATTACACCTGCTAGCCCAAGACATAGCTGTATAGCATAAATAACCAGTCCCATGCAATTTTATCATTGTTAGGTGCGTTCGAATGTAATTCACAAAGCATTTATTGCAATAGCTATGTTTGCCTTTCCGCATAAAAACAACTTGGTTCCCCAATGGATCAATTTTGTTGAAATGTGGCATGTTTATTCTTCAAAGTTTGTCGAGGCAGTTTAATTTTTGTTGATATATCTTGAATGGATCACACTATACAAATTTTAAAAATCTCTCATTGGAAACAATTGGTGAATTTGCAACGTTCTCTAAGAATTTGCTTACTATTTCAGTTTTTCCTTACTAGGGGATACACCAGGTTTTATATTTTATATATCTTCTCTTTTTTCCCATCTCTGATAAATGCTACGGATGACAAACATATCCCTATTACAGTGGCTATGGCACTAGTCATAAGCACTGCATGCTTTGCAGATTCACTGTGAGCAACAAACATAAATGTTAATAACGTGCTTTTGTATACAATACAATACAGTTTATTTTTGTATAGCCCAAAATCACACAGGAAGTGCCGCAATGGGCTTTAACAGACCCTGCCTCTTGACAGCCCCCCAGCCTTGACTTTCTAAGAAGACAAAGCAAAACTCCCAAAAAAACCTTGTAGGGAAAAATGGAAGAAACCTTGGGAATGGAAGTTCAAAGAGAGACCCCTTTTCCAGGTAGGTTGGGTGTGCAGTGGGTGTCAAAAGAAGGGGGTTAATACAATACGATACACAGAACAGAACAAATCCTCAATACAGCATTAAAATAAACATTTTAGAAGTACAGAGAAGAATTTAACAGTAGAGGATATTACATAATAAGATTTGGATATTTTTAGAGTCCTGGAGACCTCATCCATCAAGCTGCCTCCCCCATTTGGCCATTCCACGGCTGAAACAGTGTTGGGCCAGCCAATCCGATGAAAAGACCCCTCTTTCCCATGATTCCTGTGATCCTCCATCAGGGATGACTTCACCATAGGTTGGCAAAACAACTTGGCAGGTGGGCCATTGCACCAAGTGCCACATTTGAGTACCGAGAACAGAAACAGAATAGGTGAGGGTTAGTATTCAATTATAGCTATCATGTTACTTATGTTTTAGTGCTAATGACTAACAACAGAAATGCAGTCTGTACAGCTAATCAGCAGCTCTAGTCAGAATATGCTAAACTGAAGTAGCGAGTCTTCAGCCGGTATTTAAAGGCTGAGACCGAAGGGGCATCTCTCTTGTATGCTAAATTGTGAAGTACAAACATACATATAGTGGCACTTAAAACTTTAATCTACATCTCTCTCTCTCTCTTATTTTTATATTTATATATATATATATATATATATATATATATATATATATATATTTATATATATATATATATATATATATAAAAATATGCTTTTCACGACAGAACTACTTAACTGATTTAGATCGGGTTTTTTTCTATAATTTGCTTGAACATTCCAGTTGATTTTGCGACTTCTGTCATCGTGCTAAGAACCATAGTTCACTTGCTGGAGCGATATATTCGTGCTAATCCGAGGCAGAGGCATCAGGAGTAGGGAGCTGGGTGGGGCCCTCCTCACTGTTTTGTTTCCCTACTATGTGGGCGGAGCCACAGAGGACGGCTAGTTCAAATATATATCTGTTTTTAATGTTAGTATTCACCCTCGGTTTGTGTAACTTATTATTTCAGCCCAAATAAAATCTATTGAGTGAAAACCATGAATATTCCATTTCTGGAAGTGATGTGCAAATATACAGTGGTGAGCTGAAAGATTATGCAATATTTAATAGCAGTAAAGAGAGATTTGGAGGAAAAGTTGTCTACCACCTTAACATCTTCTAACTCTGACTTTACAAGATCTTTCACTTCTGTAGATTGGTTTAAGCAGATAGAAGAAGCACATTAGTGTCATCAATCCTGCAGTATTGTTGTGATGTTGAGTCTTCCACAGTGGCAAAATAGTGTGAGGTCCTCAAAAGAAGCTGTTTAAGCAGGGAAAGATCTTCACTATTTTGCCCCGAAAAGCCTCACCTTAACCAACCAGACTCCAAATATTATCTACTGAGTTCAGCCGCAGCAAGCTCACAAATGGGGAACTAGTAAATTAACAAAAAATGTGTCAAAATATGTCAGCAGCCCCACAAAAGGGAGGATAAACATAACCTCCAAATTGTGCAACAAAAGGGCAAGCAGGGATATGTATAAATCAAAATTATTAAAAAAAAAACAAACTCCATAGCAAACGAATGATCGGCTCCTGGGTCTTCAAAACTTGATCATTTTATCAGAATTAGGGCTCAGGAACAGTGATGTTAAGGTGGCTTTGCCTCCTTGGGCCTCACCCACAAAGAACAAGGAACAGAAGAACGTTTAAAGAAAAAGTGCATAATTATATAATTTCAAGATAAGCCAATAAAAATAAAAAAGTAATGAAAAATAATAACTGAAGTTAACAAAATACATACTTTCAAGCTGATAAGTAACATATACTTTGTGCTTAAATTTTATTATGTTAAATTATTGAAATGTTTTATTTTCCACCATGCTGAGAACATTTTTCCTGGCTGAACAATTCAGTTAAATATATTATAAAAAGAACTTAAAATTCTTTAAGACGAAGAGTTACTCACTAAATCCTTAGGTATTCTACATGTTTTTTATCTAGAATGGAAAATATTTTTCAAGCAGAAGTTGGCAAGTGCAGTAAATAAAACTTTTAAAAATCTTTCCTGCAAGAACTGGTACCTGCATGTTTCTTGTACAGTATGCTCAGCTTAATATTTGCATTTTTGTTTTTTTTGTTTTGAGAACTCAATTATCTTTTCAAATGTTTTGTTATGTATCGGAGGTATTCACTTCTTTATCTTTATTGTCTATTTGCTTCTTTATCTTATTGTACAATTCTTTGATGGCAGAACAGTAGTCGGTTTTCAGCAGTTAAACATAAACGTTAGACACTTTTAGTGTACTGATTAATGGGTCAGTCTTCATTTGTGATATATTATTGGCATTGTGCTTTCAACTGCCTTATTTGCTAATGTTATAATAAAATGAAAGTGACCCAGATGTGTGTGCGTGTTTTATAATCATTACGTGAAAGGTAAAATATGCATCCTCTTTAATAAAACCCTTGTGTGCGTCCAGTGTCCGTGTGTGTGTCTTCTGGTGAAGTGCGCATGCGTGGGCCGCGCCTCAAATTGTACCGTGCCCCGCCCATGCACTCGGCACGTGGACGCACACACACTGGAAGCTGGGCGCGCAGTGAATGGCCTAGCCGCCGCGCACGATGAGCAAATAAAGCACACACACTGGAAGCTGGGCACACAGTGAACAGCCGCGCATGATAAGATATAAAGGACACCATTGCTGGGGAGAGTGCTGATTGGGTAGTCGCGGCAGCGCACATAAAATCCGTTGTTGGGGAGACACCACACAAAATAATCAGTTGCACGCCCCACAGATTAAAATAATTGCTGGGAAACTGCACAGTACTTGCTGGGGAGACGCCACAGGCACGATTATAAGCAGCACGCCACACATTACATCAGTTGCTGGGGACACTCTACTGATTACCCACTGTTGTGACAGAAAATTAAAGTCATATTACGGACATCAAAGCCAGTATTACTGTCAGAGAAAATTACAGGCATTTTATGGAAATACAAACCAGTATTATTGCGAGAGAAAATTAAAGACATATTAAAGGATGCATATTACAGCCACATACAAGCCAGTATTACTGTAGGAGAAAATATTACGGACGTATCTACTAACAACATGCCACCCAAAAAAAGGCCACGTCAAGTTGGACAAAAGACACAGAAATTCAAATCCTATATAAGCAACATCTCCTGGAAGAACGGTCAGCTCAACAAGTAAACATCGACAAAAGAAAGGCTGAAAGACAAAGAAAAATACGAGCAAATAGATCGATTGAAGAAAAAGAAAATGACTGTCAGAAAAACGCTAAAAGAGAAAGACTCAGAAGAGCAAACCTTAGAAAAGGTTGCCATTTACTTGCCAGAACCAGTATTTAGCCACTGTCAGTTATATGTTGCATTATCAAGAGTTAGAAGTTTTCCAGATGTTGTTGTCAAGGTTGTAGAGATTCCTGAACAAGGCAAACTGTTGCCAAACTCGGACAGAATATTTACAAGAAATGTTGTCTATAATGAAATTGTACAGAAAAATTTCATGAGGTAAAAAAATTGAAAATTTTACCTAAATATCTTCAGATATTGTGTCTTACAGATTGTTACAAAGTTTTACACTAAGGCAATATTAATTATACTTACTTTATTGTCATGTACGTTTCTATTTTATTTTTATTATTATTATTTTACTTTAGGCTTCTTGAAAAAATATTTTTGACAAAAAAAAAATTAAGACAAGAAACAGAATGAGGTCAAGGTCCTTGCCATTTAATATAGACTGTTCCTACTAATGTTTATGCACTACTGTTCTAGCGCCCGTTATTGTAACAGGCTTAATGTCTAGTTGTTTTATAATTGCTGAAATGCAATGGATTTTCTGCATCATCTAGGTTTGCTCTGCGTCTGACTTGCATATATATTTGAAAGAACCTTGATTTCAGTAGTCAAAATGAAACAAGAATAGGAAAAAGATGCACTGTTTATATTCAATTAATGCTATTGTTACTGCCTTTAAATACTTAAAGCACAGTTGCTGCTAACATGTTCACCTTCTACCCTCATCTGTAATTTATAGAGGTTGTTACAGAAGCCTGCTTAATTATGCAGTTTTACAACTAAGGCACATGTTAAAGTAGAGGTTCTCTTTAATCCTGACACCTAAATATAATTGAACCAGAACTCTCATTATTAGTGATTACTGGGTATGAATAATATAAGAAATAGATATGTACATGATATGATTGTGATTTTTTTTTTCTTTTGTTCGTCAAGGGTTCCAGGAGATAGTTTAAAAAAGGAGAAGTGACAATTCTTGAGGAATATCCGGGCATATTCAGGGAGGAAAATAACCATGTATTCATTAAATATATCATTTTGAGCAACTCTGAAATAAAAATTAATAGTCCTTGCCATATGGAGATGTTTGTTACAGCAAAATATTTGATAGCTAATCAGCAAATCAAATCTGAGGTGGCTAGAAAGAGTCCTGTAGTGCCCCTCCTCTAAATTCTTTTTTTTGTGTTATTATTCTGAAATAACATGCACTTTTAAAGGACTGAAATTCAATGACACTACAAGCATTTAACATAACATAAAGATATCTGCTAACCTATAATTTTGGATGCAGAAATGGGAGGCATTTTGGGCCACTTGGTATGATGGAACTACAGAAAAAAAGCTGCCAAAAAGTTTTGTGTAATTTACTATGTTTATTGCATTACTTTTTTCTAGATAAAGTTTCAAGTTGTTGTCATTGAACTTTATATTTAAACATTTACAAACTGGAACTTGTTCAGAGTATCTTTTTGTTTGATTTTTATATGTCCAGAACAGTATCCTTAAAATTCCTATTTGGCAAATTTAAAAGCATTTATTTTGTAGCTTTTATTAATAGAAATTGTCAGTTTCACAAACCATTCTTGCATGTGTGTGATTAAAAGCACAATTTATTTTTCCAAGTTGTAGTCATTGCAATCAACCAATCATTCAGTCAGCAAATAATGTTCCTAAAAAGTGACTTGGAAAATACTTTTTTTCTTTTTCAGTTTGGTTCAATGGCTGAAACATAGCCGGAAGGAATATTGTGAATTATGCAAGCACAGATTTGCTTTCACACCAAGTAAGTAAAAAGGTTACATTTTCATGTTTTTTTTCTTAATATTTATCTTAATATAGGTGGTGTATTTCTAGACATAATTCAGTTCAGTTTACTTTTGTATAGTCTCAAATCAAAGCATTGTAACAAATTCACAGGAAAATGCAGTTACAGCTTGATAGATTATTAATTACATGATGCATGCACAAAAAAATGCAGATGTATTTAAACATTCAGTAAAACAAAGCACTTCCAAACATATTGTCATAAATGGAACTTAACAATATATGTCCATTAATGTTATTGTTCAATTGACAATGAGAGAGAGAGTAAAAAAAAGTTCCAGTCAGCAGCATCCTTGGAGAAAACAAACCTCTGGTTAAGTCAGTTATAATATAGAAGTCAAAGTCGGTTTACAGTCACAGTCCTGGAGATCTAGGCCACCGCGCCCACCACCTTATCTTTGGGGCATTCTACTGTATAAGTCTGTGCTAAGCCATCTGATATGATTACAAAATCTTTTCATACAAATCTCCGGTTTCTTTTGGGCAGCATATTTTCCATGACAGTTACTGACTAGTTAACAATATTGACTTAGTTACCGTGTAAGCATTTTCCTTACTAGAAGCTGTAAAGTTTAATGTTGCCATTATTTTTTTCTTCTTTCTTAATACTTTTCATTTCTATTTAATTATCAGTATAGTAAAACCTTGATCTTGTGATGGATAACAGAACAGCTACTTTAAAAGTAGATTAGTTTAACAAATATTCGTATTTATTTACAAAAAAAGTTAATAAAACACAGTATTAACAAAATAATATTAAGAAAATTAATTTGTATAATATGGTAATGACCAGCATAATAAGCAAATATAACTCAGAGCTACTGGAGTTTTCCATGTTTTATTTGGGAGTCTTCTTTCCGTAACAAATGGTGCCCTATCTTATATACTGTTATCTGGGTTACAGAGCACAATAAAAAAAGCTTTCCCTACCAATAATTATCTCCTGCCACTCGCATTTTGTCTTTTTCTATACTGCAAAGACTCCTGCTTATTGTCTCCTGACTCCTTACTAAAAACTTCCTTCTGCCTCACCTTCCTTTATCTCCTAACTTCTCCTGTCACTCATCTCCTAAGAGGTGTGCCTGCCCCTCACAGAACAGAAGCCTTTCATCCAGTCATCACTTAAACCATTCATTCCACTCTTACTGCTCCTTCACAGCGCATCACAAGCTGTCTGCACGTCACAATATATTAACAAAACATAACAGTATTTAAAAGGAAAACTGAAATGCAGAAAAACATTAATACAGAATAACATTACTGTCAGTGGTTTCCATTTTCGACAAGTTTTTCAATTTTGTCGGCATCATGCATTATATCGTTTTCTGTTCTTCCTATTCTGTAAATATTTGAAGCGTTTTTGCCGTTTCATAAACATTTAATTTCAACTTTTTGTGACAATTCCAACACCACACACAAATGTTTATCAGCCATAACAAAGTACTATAGTAGTTTAACTATAACAAAAGAGAAAAGCTACGAAAAGCTATTAAAGCTGAAGGTATGTAACTGACACTGTGATTTCGAAATGTGGCATGACACGTGGTGATGGGGAGGAACACTCTGTGCTAGCAAAAGGGAGAGTTGTTCCAATGTGCACAGCTTGCAGCGTATCATGCAGAAGTAATAATAGGTAGATGCTGGAGTACACAATGTTTTTCCTCCCCTGATGGCTAATGGAGACAGACGGTTAATTGAGTGACAGATAATCCAGGTTTTTCTGTATTTTGTTTTTTGGGGTACAGCACAAGCATTTGACCTGAAGTAGGTGCTGATTTAACCTGTTAAAATTTAGAAGAGCCAAAAGCACTTAGTTCCAAAATAAATAGATCACCATTTGACATACAATATCTGGACACATGTTCAACAGTACGTGTACATATGACTGTGCTTACATTAATTTTACATTTTACTGTACATACTTGAGAAACTGGGTATAGAACAATATTCCAATTAGCAAAGTGGGTCAACGGGCAGAAATTGTCTGTTTTTTTTCTTTCTTTTTCCTTCAGCCAGTGGCTAGTGAAGCTTCTTGGCTATATTTTTTCATGTTATCTGAAGTTTTAAGTAGAGTTGAAAGCCAGTATGGTTTGGCAGTGATTAACACTGCTGTTTCATAAGACATGTGTTTAGTCAGTACCTCAATCATGGAGTTTGCACATTTTTCGTTTGTCCTTGTGGGCTTCCTCCGAAGTTCCAACAATGTGTTTTATGCTAATAGGTTTATATACATTTTTCTGTTATTAAGTATGTGCTAATGTTCCCTCCCATGGATTTGTGTTTCATCGAGGGTATTTCTAGCTTAAGGCTTGTTTCTATTAAGATAAACTTCTACTCTTTAGTTCCTTTAATTTTTCTTTTTTTCCAGTGATGATAGAAAGGTCAGATTGGATAAAATGCATGCTTTACTTTATTCGCCTACTTGAAAAATTCATTGTTTTTGGTTAGTTTATGCTTATCGCAAGTTTACCTATATGATATTTTCAGCCTGCTGGAACAATAATATGCTTTTAAAACACAGAAAATGGAAATATAAAATCTGCACTAGTCAATACAGATAAAGAGTAATTTAAGTAAATATAAATATGCTTTTATCTTTTTATAGTTTGAGGCAGTAAAACACAAATGACTGACCTTCTTTAGCATGCTGAACATGTGAAATACAGATTAGTTTGTTCCACTTTTGTTTTTGCTTTTTTATTTTTATTTTAAGAACTGGTTTATTTCCAGCTGTTAGTTTAGTTATATGGTAAAATTTATTATTTTTATTTCATAATTACTACAGCTTGGAGTCATAGAAATAAAATGTTAACTTCCAAATTTGCCGATCTTGCATGTTGTTAAGTTTGAATTTAATAATTCATCAAGTGTTCTACAAAATGAAAGACTGACTTGCTATAAAAGAACTTTTCACTGCCCACACTATTGTATCACATGGTAAATTACAGCTGTATCCTTGGGATTTCTCCACTTTAGTCATTTATCTCTTTTTTTGTTCAAGATTCTGCTGAAAACCGAATATGTTCTAGTTTGGTATTGCCTTAATATTATTTCCATTAACAATTTTTATTGTAGGTTGGTTACATTTTTTCCTCATAGTTGTTTCATTCATAGAGATTTTTTTTTTTGTTTTGCAATTCTCTTAAGAATGGCATTAACGTCTAAAAATGTAACCAATATGCTCAGAATGGGCCACATCCTCAGTGATTCTGCTTCATGACTATAATTTAAAAATGTAGCTGGATACACAGTATTAGTTTAAAAAACATTTCATTATTCTTTGTATTTTTTCCTAAGTTTACGACACACCCATGAATTCATCCAACAAGATTAATATGTTCATTGGTCAGTGTGGCCACGGTTGTTAGATGATTTCCACAGTCCTCTGCATATTTATTCTATTAGTTTTAAACATATTTGTGAAACTTTCTTTTATGAGTATATTTTATTCTATATTTTATATAGATAGATACTTTATTGATGTTTGCAGCCCAAATTGGTTTCCTCCATTTGTTGCAGTCTTCGACACCCTTTTGGGCAAGACCCATTCCTTTTCATACAACACCACCTCCAATCATGTCATTTTCGTCATCCCTCTAGGCCTCATCCTGTCCACCCCAATTTTGGGGCACCAATTCACCCAGCTATCTTTTGCCTTCCTGTCTACATGGCCAAACTATCAGTCTGTCACACTTTAGCACAATACCTGTTACCTCTACACATTTTTGTCTTTTTTTTTTTTTTTGCTTTGCTTCATGTTCTTTCTTCAGTGGAGATATCTCTCTCCCATAAGTCAAACTGCTGCCCACGCAACTTTGATAAACTTCTCCCATCAGTGCCAGAGAAACTCCTTTAGAAGTCAAAATGTGTGACATTTCCCAGAAATGTAACTGGTGTGTCTTCAATGTCACTTGTGTCATGCACTAGGTGAAAAGGACAGAAAAACTCAAACTTTAAAATGGTATGGTATCTGAATTTAAAAAGTCAGAATACCCAAAAACACGCGTATAAAAACATTAATATAAACCAAACATCAAGTTACCTTAATAGGTGAGTATATTTTGGTATTGGTCTAAGTTTGCAGGTCTATTAATGGATTTGTCCTCCACCAAGTGTTGCCAGGATAGGCTTTCAACCTTCCATGTCCCTGATTTAAATTGTGCAGGTTTGAGAATGTATATATATTTATTCAGTATGTCATGACTATAATGTTTTATTTACATATTAAAAACATCTAAGTAAATTAAAAGAAAAATTCTTTTCATTTTGAAAACATGATCATTTTTGTAACTCTAGAAATAAATGAATGTGCAATTACCATAGTACATTTCATTTAGTATCCTGGCTCAGTTTGTTGTGCAGTATTCTAATTTCTGATTATTGTATGATGGCTTCTAATTAATTTTTTTCCTTTTTTGTGCTAGTTTACTCTCCAGATATGCCTTCACGGCTGCCTATCCAGGACATTTTTGCTGGACTGGTAACAAGTATTGGAACAGCAATACGATACTGGTTTCATTATACACTTGTGGCCTTTGCTTGGTTGGGTGTTGTACCACTCACAGCATGTAAGTAACAGAAAACTGAAACTGATTTTTGTACTGTCTGTTCCTAGATGCATGTAGGTATGTTTATTGAGTAATCTATAGAATGATTGTTGAAAAGAAATAGTGTATTTTATGTATTTTGCTGGTTGTATTGCTTAGGCAATGCCAGATTTTTATCTTATTTTTGCAATAAATGCTCAAAGTTTAATTTCTGATTTGCTTCTAAAAATTTGCTGACTACATTTATCGGCTGCTGCATTGGAACAGTAAAGTCAAACATGCTAGTATCCACACTGCTTTAAGTATATTTAATTCTTTTTTTGGATATCCGTAAACAGAAATTCACACATAAAAGCCCCAAAAATGTGCAGTCTCAATAGTATGTTAATATAATAATCTGTAGAATATTATGCTGGTTTGATTTGCTGTTTAATCATGTATAGAGAAATAGTACAGTTTCCTTATTTATAGTATTTGCCTCTCACAGAGCATGAATTCCAGCAATATCTGTCATTCCTGTTAAATCCAGGCTTTTATCTCAATGCTGCCAAAACAGGGTCTATTCCCCATGTGACCCAGAAATGGATTAATTTGATTTGGGAAGGTTATATTATAGTGAGGGCGGCACGGTGGCGCAGTGGTAACCCTACTGCCTTGCAGGTGGGAGACTCAGGTTCGCTTCCTGGGTCTTCCGGTGTGGAGTTTGCATGTTCTTCCCATGTCTGCGTGGGTTTCCTCCCACAGTCCAAAGACATGCAAGTTAGGGGCACTGGTGATCCTAAATTGTCCCTAGTGTGTGTGTGTGTACCCTGTGCCCAGGGTTTGTTCCTGCCTTGTGCCCTTTGTTGACTGGGATTGGCTACAGCAGACCTCCATGTCCCAGTGTTAGGATATAGCGGGGTGAATAATGACTGACTACCCGACATTATAGTCATCTTGTGCAGTATGCAATCCTAATGAGTTGGGTCTAAGACTAGGGTATTTAATAGCTTAACATCAAAAAAACTGACAGTATTAGTGCAGTGTTGTCTAGGTGCTTGGGGTGTGTAAGGTGCTTATTTAATTTAAGCAAATGGTTTAAATTCATTTTTTTAAATGCATTCTAATTTTTTTTTATTTACACAGCTTGTGTAAATTTTGGTTCAAATAACAAACAGTAGATTGTAACACATGTAGAAATAAAGCATACTTTTCCATTTAAACTAAAGTTTTGTTTTTTTTTATTTGAACAGCGGAAATCTGTAATTAAACAAACACAAATGAATACATGTCTAAAGGTTGAAATTGCCTTTAAAAATAATCATAATGAAAATGCCAAGATATACATATATATAAAAAAAATATTTTTTAAGGCATATGATGTAGGTTCCATTCTAGGACATCCAGCATATTTACTTTATCAAGCCTTAATTCAGATGTCTCTTTAGTGGCCATGTTCCCCTTTGCAATTGAACAAGCCTTAAAAATATAGTGGTGGTGGGGCAGAGATACAAATGTTTTACTAGTTTTGAGCTTGGAAAGTTTATTTTTGCTTGCCATCCACCAATGAAGGGCATTCTCTGTTGTACCAAGTACCACCATTTCTAAATACTTCACAAGTTTGTTGCCAAAGCACCTCCATTTATGAATACTTCACAAATTTGTTGTCCATATATACACTTAATGGCAGTGCAGTCCAAGTCCTTTTTATGCTGTTGTCATTTTTGTTTAATTCAAAGTCTTCAGTGTTAGCTGTTTTATCACCCTTACCAAAGATCACCTACCAGACTTTACCTGTTGTGATGATCTGTGTCCTACGTAAAATAAATAAATAACTTTTAAGTGTGCAGAGGTTTGGCAGGTAGCTTGCAGTGCCTTCACTTTTCTTCTTCTAGTTAGTTGTATCTTATTGTACATATAGGATCAGTTGTAGTGTAGCTGAGATATCACCATATTAGCTGTGGATCAAGACCAGACTACACAGGATGGTACTAATAGGAGATGATCTTCTGGTCCAATTGCTGTTGCAGTCATCAACAGAACAAGACCAATATCAAGTTTAACTGATCCACAGCTTATCTTGTTTTTGTTGCGTGTTTCTCCTTAGTTTGTCCAGGTGGCTGTCTGGTTGCCCTTTAAGAACAGTGTGCCAGTAATTTAACATCTTATGCACTCTCAGTTAACAGCATTCAGGGATTGAGCACAGAAAAAAAGTATATCCTAATGTAAACGTATTAAAAAATAGTAAAAAGGTAATTGTTAAGCTACATTAGATCGAAAGGAGTGTCCTAGTTATTGTAAATGTTATTTGCTTTGAGTGAATGAAAAGACCCTGAATTCGGTCTCTATGTGGAAAGTAATGACGAGAGGTAAGCATTAGTAAAACTATATCTGAAATATAATTGTCTCTGTTACTCCTGGGTAGATTTACAATCAGGATGTGCTGGGTACATGCCCTGGTGCCACATCCTGGGGTCTTGGCATATACAAGGTAAAATTAATGCCATTATTTTTATATTTTAGCAGTACCCTGGTTTCTAGCACACTACATATACAGTGCATCGGGAAAGTATTCACAGTGCATCACTTTTTCCACATTTTGTTATGTCACAGCCTTATTCCAAAATGGATTAAATTAATTTTTTTCCTCAGAATTCTACACACAACACCCCATAATGACAACGTGAAAAAAGTTTACTTGAGGTTTTTGCAAATATATTAAAAATAAACTGAGAAATCACATGTACATAAGTATTCACAGACTTTGCTCAATACTTTGTAGATGCACCTTTGGCAGCAATTACAGTCTCTAGTCTTTTTGAATATGATGCCACAAGCTTGGCACACTTATCCTTGGCCAGTTTCGCCCATTCCTCTTTGCAGCACCTCTCAAGCTCCATCAGGTTGGATGGGAAGTGTCGGTGCACAGCCATTTTATGATCTCTCCAGAGATGTTTCAAGTCTGGGCTCTGGCTGGGCCACTCAAGGACATTCAAAGAGTTGTCCTGAACCCACTCCTTTGATATCTTGGCTGTGTGCTAAGGGTCGTTGCCCTGCCGAAAGATGAACCGTTGCCCCAGTCTGAGGTCGAGAGCGCTCTGGAGCAGATTTTCATCCAGGATGTCTCTGTACATTGCTGCAGTCATCTTTCCCTTTATCTTGACTAGTCTCCCAGTTCCTGCCGCTGGAAAACATCCCCACAGCATGATGCTGCCACCACCATGCTTCACTGTAGGGATGGTATTGGCCTGGTGATGAGCGGTGCCTGGTTTCCTCCAAACGTGACGCCTGGCATTCACACCAAAGAGTTGGGACCTTATATAGACAGGTGTGTGCCTTTCCAAATCATGTCCAATCAACTTAATTTACCACAGGTGGATTCCAATTAAGCTGCAGAAACATCTCAAGGATGATCGGGGAAACAGGATGCACCGGAGCTCAATTTTGACCTTCATGGCAAAGGCTGTGAATACTTATGTGTCTTATTCTGGTCCTGCTGTAACTCATTTCCCAGTTACATAGATACAGAGGAGCAGAGATGTGTCATTCATTATGCACCCAGTTTTTCCATATAACTAAGTTGATCCAGCAGTCACCACAGGGTATAAAATACCCAGTCAGAGACAGGACAATGTTTGTCTCCTTGCAGCTCAAACTTCACAGTAGATCCCAAGGTCTAATATAATAAACTTTGTGAGAGATCTCATATGAGATCTAGAGGACACCCGCAAAGATATCTCCATAGCACTCCGAAAAAAATACAGCTTTAAAAGAAACTGAAAGCATCTTTCAATGCGCACTTTCTGAACTGGTGGCCAAGTGATTTATGAGTTAGGGACACTGACACTGTGTTTTTTACTGAAAATGAATAGTTAAATGTATGGTGATCCATATTTTCAGATTTCTTATATTGAACACTATATACAGTATATTTCCATGCATCACTCATTTTTTTTCTGTGGCATCAAGTTAAATATATTTGATTTAGTGTTACACTACACTCAAGTCCAAATATAAATGTAAAATATGGTTTCCGTATTTTGTTAATGGCATATTCATGCCTTTTCTTGTCCATGACAGTCTGTCTGATGCATATGGAATTCATTTTACAACATTAACCACTGTACTAAGTCTGTTAAACCTGCTTAGTCTTGTCATGGTAGATGCGTACTAAGACCAGATCAGCACGGGATCATTCCCAACTCATAGCCACTGCTACCTGACCCATGATGTTTCTTTCACTTTCAAATATTAAAGTACAGAAACCTTGAGGCATTACTGTGTTGTTATTTCAAAATAATGTCTATGATTATCTAAAGTAACCATAAGCCTGTAAGCTCAGATAAATGATTGAACTCAGTTTTTTTTCTACTCATCACTTGTGTTTTTTGTTTTTTTTAGGTCGAATCTACAAGTGTCTTTTTACTGGCTCTGTGAGCTCATTACTGACGCTGCCATTAGATATGTTGTCAACGTAAGTTTTCACAGCTTTATTAATAAGAAATCATTATAGGCATTATTGTTTACATTTGTTTTCAGTTGGTAAAAGTACTAAGAAGTTTTTCTTATCTTCTATTGCTTGAGATCATTTAATGTATTATGTAGATTTATGTTTATACTCAGTGCCAGCAGTAGTAGAGAAAATGCAGAAAGCAACAATTGGCATAGCATGAGGACATAGTGGGCTAGTTTAAGTTCTTAAAGACAGACCTCAGTATGTACGTCTCAGGAACTGCAGGTCAGACATTCTGGTCAGCAACACAGGGGTGCCGCAGGGGACTGTACTTTCTCCGGTCCTGTTCTGGCTATATACATCGGGCTTCCAATACAACTCGGAGTCCTGCCACGTGCAAACGTTCGCTGATGACACTGCTATCGTGGGCTGCATCAGGAGTGGGCAGGAGGAGGAGTATAGAAACCTCATCAGGGACTTTGTTAAATGGTGCGACTTAAACCACCTACAACTGAACAAAAGCAAAACCAAGGAGCTGGTGGTGGATTTTAGGAGGACCAGGTCCCTCATGGACCCTGTGATCATCAGAGGTGACTGTTGCAGAGGGTACAGAGTGCAGCTGGATGATAAATTGGACTGGACTGCAAATACTGATGCTCTTTGTAAGAAAGGACAGAGCCGACTATACTTCCTTAGAAGGCTGGCGTCCTTCAACATCTGCAATAAGATCAGAC
This sequence comes from Polypterus senegalus, assembly GCF_016835505.1. Classification (NCBI taxonomy): domain Eukaryota; kingdom Metazoa; phylum Chordata; class Cladistia; order Polypteriformes; family Polypteridae; genus Polypterus; species Polypterus senegalus. The sequence continues at coordinate 23,462,076 of NC_053158.1, forward strand.
AGTTGTGGCGAGCGCCCTCTTCTAGCGGTGGTGTGCTGGGGAGGCAGCATAACGAAGAAGGACGCTTCACACCTGGACAAACTGGTGAGGAAGGCAGGCTCTATTGTAGGCACAGAGCTGGACAGTTTGACATCCGTGGCAGAGCGACGTGCGCTGACCATGCTCCTGTCAGTGATGGAGAATCCACTGCATCCACTTAACAAGATCATCTCCAGACAGAGGAGCAGCTTCAGTGACAGACTGCCGTCACTGTCCTGCTCCACTGACAGACTGAGGAGATCGTTCCTCCCCCACACTATGCGACTCTTCTATTCCATCCGAGGGGGGTAAACGTTAACATTATACAAAGTTATTGTCTGTTATACCTGCATTGTTATCACTCTTTAATTTAATATTGTTCTTTATCAGTATGCTGCTGCTGGAGTATGTGAATTTCCCCTTGGGATTAATAAAGTATCGATCGATCGATCGATCTATCGATTGATCGGCAGGCAGTTTTTTGTTGAATTTGAAAACTCCCCTTACACAGTATTACACAGTGGCCTAGTATATCAGGACTGTAGGCAACAACATTAACCAAAATGCAGCTATGTCACCTTCAGTTCTAAAAGTAAATGATATTGTAAGTTACTCTTGGTTCAAATGCATCTAATTGTTCTGAAATATTTTAAAGTTGACTACATATAGGATTAAGGAATATTAAATATCTTCTGTTCTGCCTGACATGAACAGGTGTCTGCTCTGGGAGACCAGGCATGTATTCCTGAAATACTATATGTGCTGATAATTAACAGGTAGGGACAGGAATGGGGAAGCCTTGTGACTAAACAGACCATCAATTATTTGTCTGATGTCCAGCTTAGGACATTTCCTTCCCCTGACAAAACTCCACTCTTCTTGCTGTCTATGACAAAAGTTCATCCTCTTGACATTTTACATTGAAATCAGTGTCATTTTTATTTCCCAATGTGTTCCCCAGAAAACAATAAAATATGAATGCTAGAAGCATTGGAACAAGAGCCATTAATCTTTTTACATTTTTGTTGTGGTTTGTTCCCTGTTTGCATTTGTATTGGCAGGGATATGTTTTTGAGATCCAGACATCTTCATTCCACTTCATTTTGTATGTTCTTTTTTTAAAAAAAGCCATTCTCCAGTATCCTTACACACTAAGGTGCTTTGCTTAAATAACTTTTTTATATCCCCAATCAACATTAATAAACATTTTGTGTAATCTCTTGTTTTAAAAATATAAATTAATATTTTATACTTTTGCAAATTGTTTAATATAACACTGAGTATGTTTACATACATTCTAATGACCTGTTCTTTCTCAGAAATCCAGTTTTCTGCTATGTATGCATTCATTCCAGTTAGAGAAACTGGGGTAATGCATGTGATTTTCTCTATGAGTAACGCAGTTATTTGGTCATATAAACCCTTAACCAGGTTACACGTAAAAGATGTTTTAGTCTGCACAAGTCTGTTGGACTCTATTAGCCTTTGCATGTCTTAGCTTTGAATATGAATCTAACAGCCACTGGTAGAAAATGGCGGAAACGTCCACAAAGGTTATTTTCATGAAAAGGTTGCTTGCATTATTCGTTCTCCATGTTGAAGTAATCCATCGTAACATTTCAGAAATCACTAAATTTATATTGATTAGCTCAATGTACAATGCTATTTTAAGCAGTACATCTGTCAATGTCGGTGGTAATGTGTTAAATGTATCGTGCGTTACATAGTCCAATTTAAAGTAACAAGCAACCTGACACAATAGTTATTTCATTGAAATAAAAATACCTGCATTGTTATTATTCCAGCTGCACTGGATGTAAGACAAGAAGCAAACATATTGGGATGCTGTTCCTTTGCAGTGCTCAATCGCACACCCAAACAGAAAAGAATGGGCTGCATACAATTAATAAAATGTCCGTTTAGCTTTAATCCAGCTATTTGCTAAGGATATGTTGAAACAGTGGCCAGTCTTCACACCACAAATCTTCGGGGATGTTAAAAGGGGATGGCTGTTAATTACATAACCACAAATTAAGGACTGAATATATTTATAAAACATGAAAATGATCACATTTGTCTGTTTTTCTGGTCAGTTTCATATTTGGGCTTAGGTTTTAATAACAAGTGCTGTCCTGTGAATTGTGCAGTTTTTCATACAAAAGAAGAAAAAGTAACGCAAAAACAACACACTCTTTGTAACGCATTACATTTTATAATAAACAACAATAAAACATATTTAGCTACTTTTTTTGTAAGTAATACATTTTATAATAAACAACAATAAAACATTTAGTTACCTTTTTTGTAAGTAATGAATATGTGTAACTAAGTTACTTTTAAAATGAGCGTTTTCCACACTGCTTGGGAGACGCAGGCACCATGCTTCTTTTTGGATTTAAGGCGGGTGTTGATGTTTAATCTTTCTTTAGCAAATTTTTTGATATTGGAGTTTTGTTTTGTTTTTGGTTTTTTTTTTTTTTAAAAAGAACTACATAAGTGGACTCATTTATGTAAATGTAGTTTTTTGTTTAATTAAGAAACAGGGTTGCTGCCTTAAACGGGTTACTCATCCCAGTTTTGTGTATGCTATATACACACTCATTGATTTTTTTCTGTTTTTGAGTTATTTAGTGTGCTATACAGTATACATTTAAATACTGTATTGTTATAGTTACTTTTACAAGATTACAGCACATTTTTCACCTATTGTAATCCTGTAAAAATATATATTTTCTGGATAGCATTTAACATAGCTAAGCAAATGTGTGCAGTAAACATTACAGTATGTTTAAAATAGATTGTAATGAACATAATCATCAAATGAACTGTTTACAGTTAAAATGCTCTTCCATTTTGTATTTAGTAGAAAATTAATAATAAACAACTAGAAAGTAAATGGCTATATTTAAGAAAAAAATTAAATTCCCAAATAAAAGGTTATAAAACATAAGTTATGTAAAAGTGATACTTGGACAAAAGGGCTTAGTACAAAGGGATACTGGCTTGTGGGTCTTTTTACAAACATATCTTACCAAGGAATGAGGGTGATTGACTGCCAGAAACTTAATTCTCTTTGAAAGAAAGATTTATTACTGTATTTCCCTATTCCAGTCATTGGCTAGTACTAAAAATGTTGACACTTTAATTGCCTGGGCCATTAAAATGATTGCCTCTAGCTTGTATTTCCGTGTTTTGTTTTTTTTTTTTTTGTTTGAGAGAGAAAGGAGATTTTGAAGGGTAAAATTATTAGGTTGCAGGAAGTAGAGATGTTTTGCCATAGACAGCAGGAAGGATGTATATTAATGGAAAGAGAATTGAGTTTTGTCAGAAGATGGAAGGTGCTTTGCTGGAGGTGACAGGAATGATGGCATTTTGTGGGAGGGAAGAGGACGATGGCTTAAAATGGATACCATGCAGTATGCATATTAAACAAGCGTTCCATTCTTCTCCCCACACAACCTGATCACACCTAAGACATAATTCATGGAAAAAATATTTGAAATCAGTTTCAAAATTGACACAAAAATTCACAGTCCAGTTAATGAAATAACTCCAAAAATAAGAACTGACTTGAGGGAAATGTTAGAAAGCATATTGCTTGTTTAGGATCAATTGTGACAGAAGGTTGTTATCTATAGGTACTGCAAGCACATTAATAGCACATCTGTTGTAAAGAAGTATATTTTGATCTCAGTGCTATAGTGTGAAATTATCCCATTCTTAACTATGTGAAGTGGTTGTAGAGAGACCGACATTATCATTGAAACCTTTTTTTGTTTCATTTTCAGAGGTTAAGTCATTCTCTTATTTTTTATTTTTGAAATTTATATGTAATAAAGCACAAAAATCTTAAGTACAGAATACAAAAGTTAAGTAGGAAGTGTTGCATGCAAACAGTTTTAAATGTTTTTATTCTTCTGTTTTCTTCCCCAGTTTGTTGTTGATTTATTTCTATTTTTGTTTATTTTATTGTTTCTGTATTTCAGGGAGAATTTGTTGGCTGACTGCTTACAAGGCTGTTTCGTGGTGACCTGTACCCTTTGTGCATTTATAAGTCTAGTTTGGTTACGTGAGCAAATAGTTCATGGAGGTGCCCCCCAGTGGTTGGAGCAGAATCAACAACAACAACAACAACAACAACAACAGCAGCAGCAGCAGCCTCCTAATGGTGCAGGACAGGCCAATGAGGTATTACATTTTGTTATCAACTTTTATTCATTTATTGTAATTATTTAAACTAGGCTAATTAAATATTTTGCATTAGCATTATTAATCATGGCTCCAGCGGACCCCCGTGATCCTGTAGTTAGGATATAGCAGGTTGGATAATGGATGGATTATTAATCATATTAAATAGTTTCCATAGGTACTGAATGTATAAAGTAGAGCCATCTCTTTTAGAGACAGTAATACTAGGGTGTTATACCATGTTAGCCATTATGAATGTAGTGAGAAGTCAAGCAAAATGACAGATTGCCTAAAGAAGGGGCCTGAGTTGCCTCGAAAGCTTGCATATTATAATCTTTTTAGTTAGCCAGTAAAAGGTGTCATTTTGCCTGACTTCTCACTAAAGACAGTAATAATGATTTAATTTACATATCACATTTCTGACTACTCAGATTTGTTTACATAGTTAAATTTGTAAGGAGAAGCTGCAGTGTAGCAGCCGAAACACAAGAACTGCATATCATACTCTAAAGATATAGCAGTAACATAAATAAAGAGACACAAATAAATAAACATCTTCCTGTTCTAATTATAATTTAGACACAATACAATGGGAGAAAGAACATTGTGTTGTCATATGTGTTATGTTATAGAATCTAATGGTAGCTGGTAAGAAAGACTTTTGGATGGAAGATCGTGGTACATTTATTCTTGTGCTGACGGTGCTTGTCAGGTTGTCTTCAGAGGAAATTACACATTTTTTATAGCTTAACCAAAGTCATTCTCTCTGCCACTGTACTCGGATGGTCCAGGTTAATCCTCAGAGCAGAGTTTGATTATTTTATTTTAGGAGTAAAGGAAATGGCAAGATATTTATTGCTACAGCCCCAGCTTATCACTGCATAAAACTTAAAGGCTCTGGCATGTTTTTTGTATATGGCTTCTTTATTTGTAATCCAGTTTCACTTTCTGTCCAGATGTATCCCCAGATATATATTTGCATCCATGGGTGACACCTGAAGTTATAGCAGCATTGCTTGTCCAGAAATCTACCACTAATTCTTTTTAGTTTGCTACTGTTATGCTGCACCGTGAACCAGTCAAAAAGTTGTTAATCAGGCCTTTCTTTTCCTCCATTCTGTCCATCACTTATGCAATCAATGATTGCAAAATCATTTGAAAACTTGTACAGGAGGCCTGTCTTAAAAATATACTGAAGCCTGATGTCTTGCTGAACACGTGTTTTGTCGCATAAATTATTAGGCTCACAAGCTGTGGTCTGCCTGTTATCTGAAACTATTAAGGGGCACTCGTCTTCATTGACCATTACAGTCTGTCTGATACTGTGTGATTTCAAAAACCATATACTGTATATATATTTAACCACACACACATCCATTCATACATCCATCCATCTATACATCCTCTGGTCACAGGGGAGGTGTTCCCAGGCTAGGTGAGAGATGTATTCTCTTCACTGTTCCCTGGGTCTGCCCTGATGTCACCTCCCAGTTGGACATTCCTGAAATGCCTCCCCAGGGATACGTCTAAGAGGCATCCTAATCAAGTGCCCGAACCCACCTTAACTGACTCCTTTCAATGTAGAGCAGCAGCAGCAGCTCTACTTCGAGCTCATCTCGAATGTCTGTGCTTGTCACACATCCTCCAAGCCTGAGCCTTCATATTGACTTTTATGGAAATTCAAGTCATGAACTCTCCCAGAAAAAGGAAAGTGGGGCCCTGCCCTACAGCCAGGCTCAGAGGGCTTGTCATTGAATGCCTGGTGCTTGGGCTTTTACCCATGGGACCTGGCTGGGCATAGTCCAAAGGAGCAATATGGGTCCGTCCTCTATTGGACCCACAACCTCTAGGAGGAGCCATAAGGGTGTGATGCATCATGGCTTGGGTGCTGTCTGAAGGCAGGTGCCCTGGTGGACCGATCTCCAGCTACTGAAACTGACTCTAGGGATACAGAAAAAAATAAATATATATGACTTTATATACACACACGCACACACTATACTTTAACACTGTACAATTTAGTTACTAAAAGTCTGAAACATCTGAAATTTTCCCCCTCCACTCTATCTCTCATGAAGGCCCCAGGTGCTGGGAATGGAGCTGCTGAAAACATTGCAGTACCACTTGCTGCCAATCCTCCTGTAGACAATGCTGTGGTGGCAGAGATCCCAGACATCCAGGTAGATCCAGCTGATGACATTGGTGATGAAAATGATGATGATGATGATGCGGCTGCTGAAGATGCTGTGGACGCAAATAATGGTGCTCAGGGTAAGCCATGAGTTAAAACTTTGTTTTTAAGGAATATTTGTATGTTGTTACAATGCAGTGCTCAAGTTTTTCTTTTTGGAGCATTTTGGAATTATTTATTTATTTTTTTTAATATATCCAATTTTATGTTTGTTTGAATCCGTGGATGCAAAGCCTACAGTTACAAAAGACCGACTGTATAAATAGTTTACACCCTCACCTGCTTTGGTTAACAGGACTTAGCTAATCTGCACTCAAGCAGGTACAATACTGAGTTTGCCTTCTGTAACATCCTTTTTAGTTTAGTTGAGAATTTACCAATAAGGCGGCAAAACTGGATGTTGGTTTGTTGCTTAAAATTGGACATTGTTTGCTTAAGTGATGTGCTGCACAAAATGTTCTTTCAACGTTATTAAAAATTTTCTAAATAACTGTGATCATCCAAATGGTAGGCACTGCAGACAAAGCTGTTACCATTTAGCATCTAAAGTATATGCACTATGGGTTGCAGATATAGGAGTGCTACAGAATGGCCTGATTTAGAACTTTGACTGTGCCTTTTTCAGTGGAATTGTTTTTTTATTGCCTTTTTCTAGATGACATGAACTGGAATGCACTAGAATGGGATCGGGCTGCAGAAGAGCTTACCTGGGAACGTGTAAGTAATTGGTGCTTTTACTTCATGCATGAGAAATCTATATAGCACTGTTAAAAAAAAAAAAAAAAGTTTTTATCCTGTTGATCTTTTAAGCAGATGAGAAGCATTCATCCAGTTCTAGAATGTCTGCAGTTAGATTTCTTTTGATAACATTGGAATTGAGTGGAAAGCATAAGCAAAATTCACAGTGAATATTGTGCTGTAGCTGATGGAAAAAATCCTTTTGAAGGCAGGTATGAGATTAAACCAGTCCTGCACAGACTTCTCTGGAGAGCATTTCTTTCAAAATCACCATGCCTGTTCTCTGCCTCTGGAAAGCCAAATACCATACCCCCATCACTCTTCATAAGAGTTTTAACATTTGCAGTCCCCCAAGTGTTGAATAATAATTGAAAGAAAATTAGGATAACTGAATGCATAATTATTTTAAAATGTGGAGGACCTTTTTGTCTTGATTTTATTTTTTTTAACACTTTAAAATATCAAAAGAGTGCCTTATTCATCTTAATAAAAGAAAAAATGTCTGTGTATCTGTGTGTTTGTGTGGTTGCTATGTCTCTGTTATATGCCATCTGGTATGGGATTTGTTAAAACAGTGCTAATAGTTGCATCTGTTGGAATGAAAAGTTCAGTGAATTTATTATTACATGCATTATAAAATACTGTACATTCCAATAGATGGTGTCCTGTAAATATTAATGCTGAATATGTCCAACAAAGAGTAGCTACCAGACAAACAGAAATCAGCTTATATACCTTACTAAAAGAACAAGTGTTTGTGTAACAGTGTGTCTGTCCAGTTTCTAGGTTAGGAAGAAAATTTTAAAAATAGGCAAATTCCATAAATGACAATAAAAAGACCATGGGTCTAAAAATAAGAAAATTAGTCCTTTTTTTTTTTGCTGTACATCATTATACACTGGCAAGAAAAGCATAGTAGCAACTACATGACCGTGGCTTACTGTATAGCTGTAATGTCAATGACTGATAACTTTGTGTGTTGGGAAATGGATTGGTGAAAATGAAGGTAAATCAATGCGCACCTCAGGAAACCAAAGCCCTGGCATGATTAAGCTAGAGTTAATAAACAAAGCCAATGTGGTAGTGACAACCACTGAATTTTTCCAGCAAAACATTTTGACTATAAAAGCGATCAGTTTAAAAAGTTACACTGAACAAAGTGGTAAAAATATGAGGCTCTATCTGAACAAGAAAAGGTGTCCACAAGGGAGAGGGATCAGTTCATACTATCTTAATCAAAGGACAGCCAGTGTATCAAATAAAAAAACACGAGGGCTATGTTGATTACTTAGAATTTAACCCATCTTAGATGTGTAGCACAGCTAGTTACATAATATTTGAAAGTTGAGCAAAAAGGACAGTTGTTCTGTGATATTAAGCAAAATTTTATATTTCTTGATTGAGTTATCCAAATTTGTATTTGGCTTACAGCTGGCATGTATTGTCACAGAAAATTAGGCTCCTCAGTATCTGGATCCTGTTTTTAAATTCATGTCTGTCTTATATTAAGTTGTGCAAGTGTTTTGACATTAATTATTAATAGTATCCCTCTCTTTCATGCGATATTTTAAAAATTTTTAAATGTTACCAGATTATGTTTTTTGCAGATTGCATATTGTTACTTGCACATTTTGTCAGCCCTAATCATATTTGTTTAAAACTGAGGTATGTTTCTTTCTCAGGTCTTTGTCTGTGTACCATGTGGGGAAAAAAAAATGAAAAGAGAAAACTGTCCTTACGTATTGATTTATAGATGGTTTAAAATAGAATATTAAACATTTTGGAGAATTTTTCTAGTTTACTTCAAGGACAGTAACAACTTCAGAACTGTTCTAGTGCAGTTGTAACAGCTCCCTGTCCTGGCTTCTGTTTTTAGTCTGCAATACGTGTTAGACTGAAGTGATTAAATTCTTAAGTGTAAATATATAAATGCGAAGAATTTATTTATTTATTTAAATGAGTATTTAGACTGAATTTCATTAATAATAAATGTGAGAACCTTTATCCACTAGTCTGTGCATATTTCTCGAGTTTTGTTTTTCTGGATGTTTCAGGAAAGGAAATTGTAAACATGAATTTAAAAGACATGAGCTTGTTTTTCGAATAATTTTTTTCCGTGTTTTTCTTTTTCAGATGCTTGGACTGGATGGTTCCTTAGTTTTTCTGGTAATCTCTTCATTCTTCTTTTGAAATGTTCCATTTTGTAGTTATTATATGGGAAGTAGAGACACATCTATTTATAATTTTTACTACACTTTCTAATATGTTTATTAAATTAAAAAAAATTTAGTTAGAAGTATTTAAATGTGTTTGTTAAGAGCACTATAAGAAGTGCTTTTTCTTAATGGTTGAGTATGTGCTGATGTTTTTTTGTGTTTTTCTTGTGCTGTGTTTAATTTTAATTAACCTTTTATTTCTTTTTTAGGAGCATGTTTTCTGGGTGGTGTCACTAAATACTCTCTTCATTCTTGTGTTTGGTATGTTTGTATTTATTTTACTGTTAAAGTTTAAAAGAATGGTTTTCAACGAAAATATAAATCCCCTGAAAGGAAAATATAAAAAATACATCTAAATCATTCATTTTGTCTGTCCAGTTAATCATTACTAAGTGTTTGCCCCATTAACATTGTTTAAATATAATAACAGAAGATCGTAACCCAGATTTACTATTTGCTTTAGATTGTTTTGATAACATTAAAAACAGATGTAAATAGACATTTTTTTCCTTTTTCACTGCTGTAAAAGGAATGCTAAAATTTGTTCTGTGTGCGGTAGGACAATTTCTTAATGTATGTACATCTACATCTACTGAAGGTTTTGCACCATAGCAGGCTTTTATATAGAAATGGAGTAGCAAAGATCCAACTGTACATTAAAACCTTGAGATAGATATTGGGCTTATTGAACTTAACTCTGTCCTCGTTCCAAACCCTTTTAATTAAAAAAGGCTTAAGCCCAACACACCATTTCAATAAAAGACAATATGCCTAATTCATCAGTTTTATTCAGCACAAGTATATGTATACATGTATATATCATTTCCAATAAATTGAATCCATCTCTGGTAGCAATTTTCCTATGCCAGAAGGCAAGGAAAGTTTGGAACAATTTCAGAAGCCAGACACTTAATATAGCAGATGCCCATGCAGAAATCCCTACTTGAGGGAGATATGCTATCCTCCTTGTACCTTGTCAATGCTTATAGATTATATTTGGCATGGACATCACACAGCTTTTTTTAAAGCAGAGACTAAAATTGTGCTACTCTTTGCCAGTACATATAAAAGTAATCTCTGTTTTTCAGAAGGAGTCATGTATTGATCTTCTGGGAGTGTACAGAGTATGATCTTTATTCTACATTAATGGGGTTAATAGCTTTACCGGCTATTGTGGGTTCCTAAAAACATTACATTCCAGTGTACCAAATGTATTTAAAATCTCTCCAAATGGAAATCATGAGATGCATCCTGGAAAGGAGTGCAACACCCCATATTCAAACAAAACCCTGTTATTTCATAGGTCATAGCATCATGTACATAACAGCAGTAATAGGTCTGACTCATGTATATAAATAAATCAGTATGAGGTAAACATACATGAAACGTAAAGGTCCCAGAGTTGAGCCCTATGGTACACCATTACTAATAGGGATCAAAGGAAATTTTTGGCTGTTTGCAGCTTCCATCTTGTGGCCGTTAGAAAGCAGAAGATTAAAATCTGGTCAATACAGGGCCAATGATGACCAAAGGCATTTCAGCAGTGCAGACTGACAAACTCTGGCAGCACTGAGACATGAAGGAAACATCCCCTGAATTGGCTGCTGTAGGCAAACCCTTTTAGTGGTATAGTATACCTGGAGTGAAAACAGGACTTAAGTAGTTCAAACACATTACTTGCATGTGTGTGTGCTTACATTTGTTTAGTGACTACACATTCAAAAATTTTATAAATAAATGTGAGCTAAGTAATGGGCATGTAATCTGTAAGGGGAACCATGTACAAATGTGTATTTTTATGTCTAATTCAAGTGATTTAGAAGAAAATAAGCTGCTACAATAATAATGACAAGAGAAAGAAATAAATAAATGTTTAGTAAGAATACCTTTCATGGAAAAAATGTAATTTTTCTAACTGATTTTAATCATTTTTGTCATTGTATGTATAATAACAAGGGGAAAGTTTGAAAAACAAGTAAGAGCATTCTTAACAAAGGAAATATAGAAAAATAAATTGACTAGTTCCTGGACTGCTGCATTTTTGAGGGACAAAAGCAAAAACAACCATTTATAATCTAATGGGAACTAAAGTGTTCAAGGTAAATGATAATATGTGATTGTAATTTATAAACTGCTCAGAAGAGAGTAATAGAGTAACAGTGCAATAGTGTCATTAGAGATAACTTTCATTAAATCCCTGAAATTAACTGATTTGATATCTAGAACATAATAAAACACTAATGTCTGTTTGTCCATTCCGCCAGAGCAGTCAGATTGGTCAGTTTGGCTTTGGTGGTGAGATGAAAGAGAGAGTGTGAGTGTGAGACACAAAAGAAGGAGTGAAGGGGCATCCTGCGAGAGTCACGTTAAAAAACAGAAAGTATAAAACCAGACAGGAGATGAGAAAAGCACCTGAAAAATAAAGCCTGCTTCTCAGACACTGCCATTAAGGGTATGCCAATGTAGAGAGATTCAGACACAGGCAAATACGTATGCACTGAATGTACATGTGAAGTTCATATTTAACCAAATGCTGGGAAGGCAAATTTCAAATTAGGGTTAGGGTTGAATATTTTTTAGTGGACTTACTGTATTAATAGTACTTACTAAATATACAATATGTCTTTTTATATATGTGGAGCAGCTAACCAACTGCAAAAAGACAAAACACTCTTACAATGACTGGAAATCAGCTTTAGGAATAATAATACATTTTATTTATATAGCACCTTTCCCATGCACAAGGAATAACATTAATCCCAGTGATTTTAGTGACCCAGGTAATTCAGAGCAAAACAAAGGCCAGCACTAACAAGATTGATAGACTAATACACAATTTAGTGTTGTTGCATAATCTAAAAATCCAAGTGAAAAATAATTGCCAAGCCAAAACTACAAGATTTTTTTCTATAGGAATAATCTTTGACCATGTCTTTGACATGCAAAATGTTAACATTGTTGTCGACGATAGTTATTTATAGTGCTAGTGTTAATATTTGTAAAAATGTTTATTTTTTAAAAGTAATTTTAATGTCCATTTCGTTTCTCTGAGACAGGGATAAATAGATTATTATCTTCAGTTTGAGTATTGGTTCTGTCACATTTACTGAAATGAGGTCAAGATTTCAAGTTCACTCATCTCAAGTGCAATTATGAAATCAGGTCTGTTAAGATTAGGATTACCCCTCAACCTTCATATTTATTAGAGATCGGGGCTCCAGGCGGAGTGGTGGCTCTGAGGCCAAGGATCTGTGCTGGTATCCAGAAGGTTGCCGGTTCGAATCCCCGTCACTGCCAAAAGAGATCCTACTCTGCTGGGGCCTTGAGCAAGACCCTTAACCTGTAATTGCTCCAGGGGCGCTGTACAATGGCCGACCCTGTGCTCAGACTCCAAGGGGTATGTGAAAACTAACAAATTCCTAATACAAGAAATTGTATAAGGTGAAATGAAGAACAAAAAAAACATCTTGCAATTTATTTCAAAAGTATGGTCTGTGAAGTGTAAATGAGTGTGTGGTATTTAATTGTCAGATATTAAACTATTTTTTTCCTATATTAATATATTTAAAATTTTCTATACCACATTGCAAATGTACAATATAGATGTACTGTTCCTGCTGAAACCAAAGTAATCCATTTCATGGTCTGAGTGGATTAGCACATCACTAGGTAGACACACTCACAAACCCACGCATATTCTGTAGCCGATTTACAGTTGCCACTTACTTAAACCCGAACATGGAAGTTTGAATTATGGTACGGTATATGCACAATGAAATCAGTTGTGGAATGTCTTAATTACTACTGTTTATAATTTTTTTTTTTTTTTTTGTTTTTGCAGCATTTTGTCCTTATCATATTGGACATTTTTCTGTGGTTGGACTCGGCTTTGAGGAGTATGTAAGTAGTTGCTCCAAAACAGCTGACATTTTCTGTTTCTTTTGTCAACTTTTCATTAAATATCCTTTGTGATTCAGATCTGCTAAGAATTATAATTCCTTCCTTGTGTTGTTTATCTACCACATTGTTGCTTTATGCTAAGCTATGCTTAGTGTATCTACATTGATAACTGGCATTCTGAGGCACGGCAACTATATGTCAAGTCTCGTTCCCTGATTTGCTGAGTTCCTTACCATATCATGAAGTATGCCCAGCAGTCCAACAAAAACATTTTCTTTTCTTTTAGATGTAATTGTTTTGAGCCTTTTATGACATTTTCACTTACACTTTGCAAATTGATAAACCACTTGTGAAATTGATGATGCATCTTCTTTCCACTTGTCAGTCATACACTCCCATCCCTCACCTCACTATGGAAAAAAAATTCATGGTTTTACTTTCTTTCCCTCAGGTTCAAGCATCTCACTTTGAAGGCCTCATAACAACAATTGTGGGCTATGTCCTCTTGGCTGTAACATTAATTGTGTGTCATGTATCCTTTTTCTATTTATGTTACTTACTTTCTAGGTTCTTTTTAACAACTTATTTTTTCAACTTGAACGAACGTGACTTTAGGCTTATGATGCTGACTTTTTCATTGCAATATCACAAAATATATAAATACACAAAATATACGAAGGGTTTTCTTTGTAGACATTCTGAAACATCCTTTAAAACTACTACTTTGTCTTCTGCAGGTAAGCATAGCTACTTACAATAGAAAAATCATATAAAGTGTATATTTACAAATGCACAAGGTTTTTTTTTTTCATAAATACAGTCATGGCCGAAATTATCGGCACTCCTGGAATTTTCCCAGAAAATGGACCATTTCTCCCAGAAAATTGTTGCAATTACAAATGTTTTGGTATATACATGTTTATTTCCTTTATGTGCATTGGAACAACACAAAAAAAACAGAGGAAAAAAAGCAAAATCTGACATCATTTCACACAAAACTCAAAAACTGGGCTGGACAAAATTATTGGCATCCTCAACTTAATATTTGGTTGCACGCCCTTTGGAAAAAATAACTGAAATCAAGTGCTTTCTTTAACCATCAACAAGCTTGTTACACCTCTCAACTGGAATTTCCGACCACTCTTCTTTTGCAAACTGCTCAAGGTCTCTTAGATTTGAAGGGCGCCTTCTCCCAACAGCAATTTTGAGATCTCTCCATAAGTGTTTAGATCCAGACTCATTGCTGGCCACTTCAGAACTCTCCAGCGCTTTGTCTTCAACCATTTCTGGATGCTTTTAGAGGTATGTTTGGGGTCATTGTCCTGCTGGAACATCCATGACCTCTGACGCAGACACAGCTTTCTGACACTGGGCCCTACATTGCGCCCCAATATCTTTTGGTAGTCTTCAGATTTCATGATGCCTTGCACACAGTCAAGACATCCAGTGCCAGAGGCAGCGAAACATCCCCAAAACATCTTAGAACCTCCACGATGTTTGACTGTAGGTACTGTGTTCTTTTCTTCGTAGGCCTCATTCTGTTTTCTGTAAACAGTAGAATGATGAGCTTTACCAAAAAGCTCTACCTTGGTCTCATCTGTCCACAAGACATTCACCCAGAAGGATTTTGGCTTCTTCAAGTACATTTTGGCAAACTCCAGTCTGTTTTTTTTATGTTTCTGTGTCAGCAGTGGGGTCCTCCTGACTCTCCTGCCATAGCGTTTCATTTCGTTCAGATGTCGATGGATAGTTCGAGCTGACACTGTTACACCCTGAGTCTGCAGAACAGCTTGGATATGTTTTGAAGTTGATTGGGGCTGTTTATCCACCATTTGGTCTATCTTTTTTGTTGCAGTCTTCTATCAATTTTTCTCTTCCGTCCACGTCCAGAGAGATTAGCTACAGTGCCATCCATGTGTTGTGATCTTCTTGATTATGTTGCGCACAGTGGACAAAGGAACACGAAGATCTCTGAAGATGGACTTGTAGCCTTGAGATTGTTGATATTTTTCCACAATTTTTGTTCTCAAGTCCTTAGACCATTCTCTGCTCTTCTTTCTGTTCTTTATGCTTAGTGTGGCACACTCGGACACACAACAGAAAGGTTGAGTCAACTTTTCTCCATTTTAACTGGCTTCAGGTGTGATTGCTATATTGCCAGCACCTGTTTCTTGCCACAGGTGAGTTCAAACGAGCGTCATATGCTTGAAATAAAACAATTTACCCACAGTTTTGATAAGGTGCCAATAATTTTGTCCGGCCCATTTTTGGAGTTCTGTGTGACATGATATCAGATTTGGCTTTTTTTTCTCTTATTTTTTCGTGTTGTTCCTATGCATATAAAGGAAATAAACGTTTATACCAAAACATTTATAATTGCAACAATTTTCTGAGGGAAATGGTGCATTTTCTGGGAAAATTCCAGGGGTGCCGATAATTTTGACCATGATTGTATATTGTGTTACATGGCAGTTGCATAATTTTATAGTCAATGTACCAGTCCTAATTCTTTACTTGACATGCCCTGTAATAATTTAGGGGGAAAATATAATTTACTACATTTGCATGTTAATGGAAAAACAAGAAAATAAGCATAATCATTAATGTGATTGACAGTTTTATGTAAAAACAACATATACACTGTATATAAAGCTCAATTACAACTATGCACTGTTTTATTTAAGTTCTTATGTTGATGTTTTTGTTTTTACTTATGATATTTGAGATGTACCAAGAGGCCCATTTAGCTACTGGTCCTAATATTTCAACTGCTGTCTTTCTCCCCTTTGCAGTCTCACAGCTGTCAACATCTTCCACATTGAGCAGGGTATCACTTCCGCCAACCAGCTACTTAATTCTTTATGCGGTCTCTTATTACATTCTCAAATCTGGCACTTCCCTCTTTTTAAGACCTTGTATTATCATTTACTCAGTGACATTGGCAGCTCAATGAGGATGATTTTTCTTTACCCCTGCAGAGTTTAATACCACATCTATTCTCAGTGATGTTTATTCAACCTTGAGAGATTGTAGGATTTTTTTAGGATTTATACATATGCCTTACAAAAATAATGTATTTGATTTGGCTTGACCTCATTGGCTTCTTTTCTTTGATAACAGATAAGCTAGTTGTTTTTTATGCTTTGCTCGCTCTCTCCCTGATTTGTTAGCAAATGTCATTTATTCTTTCTGTGGTAGACTTTAAGTTCCTTTAATGTGCTGTTTTTTCACCTTCACACATATGTGTACCAAGTTATCCTGTTATTCACAAAGTCTGCCCTACTGATTTGTTAGTGCTGGGAGTGTATCAGTTTAATAACTGCCCAAGACTGACGGTAAACTTGAAAGCGCTCAAGCCTGAACAATTTAAAGTGTCAGTCTTCTTTCTAAAATGTGCCTGTTGTTCCATCTCCCATGTTGAATCCCACTTCCGGTGCTTTAACCTTTGTTCACTTTTATTTTATTGATGATACAACTCATATTTCAATATTGCATGGTTTACACCTTTATGAAATCTATTTTTTATTTTAACAAGTATTTAAAAACCATTGTATGAAATAAAGATGTAAAAGCAAATTATCAAAGATCTTTGTCCCTAATTTTCAAACCAGTTTCAGGACATTATAACCTTTTTTTTTTTTTTTGCTGCTCTGTGAAATTCCCGACAGATTACTATATTGGGCAACTAATTAAGAAAACCTCTGAGATAAAACTATAACCGGACCAAAAAAATCTGCATAATCCATTGTAATTGAGGTTAACAGAACAGAGGTTACATGTCTTTTGGTTTGCTTTTTAATTTTTAAACATTTACTCTTTAATAAATGTTTTCCTATGAAAATATTAGGCTAAACATCACCTTGGTTTCCTTCATATTTTCTGCCTCTTGTACACATTTTACTCTAATTTTACATAATACCCTTTTCTCTGAACAGACTCACATTATTTGTTTTTGTTTGAAAATTTAGAATTTCCTTTCATACTGTATATATCTTATAATTAATGTCAGAAGACACACAGAGTTTAAATATTTGGACTTCATTATAGCCTTGTCCAAAACCACAGTATTTTAATAATTGAAGCGTGATGTAAATGTTAAAGAGTTGTTTTTTATTCTTCCATTAATCGTTTGTTGTACTTTTTTCAATCAAATGAGTATGTAACTGTACAGACAAGTATTCACATTTTTCCCCTTACACTTAGTAAATTTCCTGTTGTTTGAACATAATTGTTAATTTGTTTACATCATAAAAAGTTAGTGAACACTTGGGGGAAATGCACAGTATCAGAAATTGGTGAGAGGGCTTTCCTTTTAAATATTTTAACAAAAAAAATAAAATCATTATAATGAAGCTTCAGATAATTTATGATAAATAAATAAACACAATTATAGCATAACTGTCTTGTTGGCTGATCTGCAACTTTATATTTTCATTTCTTTCTTCAAACGTTTATTCCTTAATCAGTGCTAACAGGGTCTAGCTGCACTTGTTAAATTTCAGAGATCCCGACGATTATTAGGAGTGTGCTACATTGTTGTCAAGGTAATTTCTTTTCTTTTTCATTCAGTAACTTATTTCACTTTTAAACTGTCTTGAATTTTCTTTGTGACAAAATGCTGAATTTTCTGCTTCTTACATCTTCACCAAAATTTGTATAGAAAGTCTTTGTGACATTTAGAAGACCTAATTCTCTTTCTGTTTATGTAAAGCTATAAAAAGTTGCTTTTGCATTATCTTTCTCATAAATATAATAAGCTACAATGAATAAATTAAATGTGCATATATATCTATGTCTATATATATCAATATCTATATGGAAGTGAAGGTCTGTGATATGTTTTGCATATTTGTAGCTGGAAATCCACAAAAGGAGAAAATAAATTGCGTATCTTAAAATAGTTTTTTCCTAAGCTTTCGACTTCTATCAGGAATCATCAGAGGAAAATAATTAGACTTAAGGATTCCAAAGCAATAAATAGCAAATTAGGAGGGGAAGGTAGGTGGAGTAGGAGGTTGGATTGTTTTAGATTGAATTGATGAGGAAGAGTTCAGAGGATGTTGGAAATAAAGTCTTATTTATTATGTGCATGTTCTTCTTTTCAAACCTGCATATCCTGGCTTTATGTCCTTTATGTCCAGATGTCTGTTAATGGTGTTTGCCATTGTATGACCACATTTCAGCCAGTTTTCTAGCACTTTTAGTATTAGCCTTGAATTTTACTTGCTTTACTTTTTTCCTTATTTGCTATATATTACCTTGGATTCCTTTCAGTCTAATCATTTTCCTCTGATGATGATTCCTGATAAGAATTAAAAGCTTAGGAATTAAAAACTGTTTTAAGATACGTTATTCATTTTCTCCCTTTATGGATTTCCAGCTATAAATCTATCTTAACTATATATTGTCTATATCTGCATTTGATTATTTTGACTTATTTGTTTACAGTTTTACTGTAAACCTTTTTCTAGTTCTACATTTTGTTTCTAAACTTAAGTGTTTACATTTTGATTATAGTCCAGTCCAAATTCTACATATTCCATGTTTTCACTTTACATTTTCATTATGCAAAGCTGATACTGTTAATCATCAGTGAAGAGAATCGCACATTCTGCTGGTAGATAAGAACTTCTCTATTTCTGGCCAGCAGGGCATGAGTCTGCCTTCATAATATTTATTGACATTTTATAAATTAATTTTAAGCCTATGAAATTGATTGCCCTTCTTTATTCAAGAGTAAGATTTACTTACATGTACAGACAACAGCTATAGTATTGAACAAGAAACAGTGTGGTTATATTACAATCAATATTTTGCCTTTCTTGTAGGTTTCATTGCTGGTGGTGGTAGAAATAGGTGTATTCCCTCTCATTTGTGGTTGGTGGCTTGATATTTGCTCCTTGGTGAGTCATTTTGAAATAGATAAAAGTAAATCTTTTTTAAAAAGTATTTCCTTTGTGTCTATACGTTTAAAGCAGCTAAAGAAAACATGATTGCTAAAAGTCTTCTGCCTCAGGCAGTGTGGTGTAGTGTGTAAGGGTTTGGACTTCAAACCCTGTGGTTGTGGGTTCAAATCCCACTACTGACACCGCTGTGCAACCATGAGCAAGTCACTTGACCTGCCTGTGCTTCAAAGAAATGTTGCCAATTGTATCATAAATGTCAGGTGTCGGCCAAATAAGTAAATGTAATATTTCTTGTCTCCCTTAGCATTTGCAGAACAATAGTTTATTAGTGAAATAGGTTTTAGGATTTTTTTTTTTATATATAACCTTTTTGTCTTTCGATAAGTTCAGTATTTTTCAAGTTTAAGTTTTGTCTTCACAATAATGGTTTATATTAATCTGTCACATAAAAGTGCATTCTAAATTGAAGTGTATTTTATACATTTAAAAAAAAATTACTAGGCTGCTCTTGCATTTTGTTATGAAACTTATTGGTACTGGGGTCCAATTGTGGGGGAAAAAAAAGCTGTAAAACTTAATGTACTATGTGCAGTTGTATATAGAAAAGGTTTCAATTTAAGAAGTGCATTCTGTGTTTGTGAGGCATGCTTGTGGCAACAAAAGTAAATTGGAAATAATGCATTTTATTTCAGATTCTAAATACTGTTTTCCTGATGTAAGGATACATTTCTCACTCACTTCTCTGCTTCCTTGTGCAATTCTGGTTTTTCAGCAGTTATATTCTGCCATGGCTTGTAACTACAGACAGATGTGTTCTCAAATTATGATTATTTCTTCCTAAATGTCGCCTGCTTTTCATTCTGTGTTGTTATTTTACATAGTGTACAGAGTAAGATATACACAGAGAAACAGCCTAGTAAAAAATAGCACATATGAGTTTCATTGTACTTTGTACATTTAAAAATAATTCTGAGCCAAATTGATTATAGTGCATTATATTCTTAGATAGCCTTATATTTTTGAAAGACCAAGCCACCTTTACATCACATTTCCATGGTGTGTTATGTGCATGCATAAGAAAGAAAAATACTCGGAGAATGGCACAGGGTGCAAAGAGAAGATTACATTCCAACAACCCAGTCATGGCGAGCCACTCTTTCTTAAGAAACAGTACCAAAAGAACTGAGGCCAATGCTTTTGAATGAGTAAACTTACTGATACCAATCAGTCCATTAATATACTGGGAGAATGTGCAAAGACCATGGTGCTGTGAGGCAGAATCGACAGCTCTACACTACCACTCTGCCAGTACTAAAACATCTCTCGGAGATGGCCTGGCACCCTGCCCATGGATTGTTCCTGCCTTGCGCCCAATGCTTACTGGGATAAGCTTTATCAACTCCGTGACCCTACCCTGGATAAGCATTTTAGGAAGATGGATGGATAAATAGATAGATAGGTGTGAGTGTCCTCATGCATGGTATTTATTGATGGCAGTATAAAACAGTATTGTAAAATAAAACTGTAATTAGTAAGCACATTTTAATACTAGGACTGTGATTTCTCTCAGCTTTAATCAAAAATTAAGAAAATGACTTTAATCAATAAAAAAACAATTGAACATCTCGCAATATGTTATACTGTCAAATTATAGTATGGCAAATATTAAGAAAAGTGATTTTTTTAATAGTTATTATTAATTATGAGAATGTGAGTGTTATAAAATGTTTGTGAAATATTTGTCTTTTTATAACAAAACTTTTGCTTGTTGTCACACCTTTGCTGTAAATTGGGCACCCGCAACTATACTATATTGATCTGTCAAATAAAGGTTCACTAAAAAAAATGTCAACTCTCTGTCTAACAGAATCTATTTGCTATGCAGATGCATATACATAAGATGTAAATATGCAATTCCATATCTTGGGTACAAATAATTATAATTGATATGATTAATTGTTATTTTGTCACTGTATCACCAGGAAATGTTTGATGCTTCATTAAAAGACAGAGAGCTGAGCTTTCAGTCTGCACCAGGAACAACAATGTTTTTGCACTGGCTAGTTGGGATGGTCTATGTGTTCTACTTTGCTTCTTTCATTCTTTTACTAAGAGAAGTAAGTACCTTTTAGTTTGCCTTTGATATAGCAGCACTTAAAGCTGTGCAGAGGAGAGCAACTAGGTGCATCCTAGGACTTAAGGACATGTTGTACTCTGATAGACAATTAAACCTGTTGTTTAGTGCAGGGAAGACTGTTTGGGGGACCTAATCCAGGACAACAAAATCATCAGGGACATTGATAAAGTAGATGTAGGAGAATTCTTTTCAGCTTAAGGCTCAATCATGTACTTGAGGACATCAGTGACAATTAAGGGGGGGGTGTGTATTAGAGAATAAAGGCAGGAAGCACTATTTTATGTGAAGAGTTGTGGGAATGTGGAACAAACTACCAAGACATACAGTTGAAGCAGCGATCTTGACAACCTTTCAGGACAATCTGGATGAGATTTTGGGACAGCTTAGCTATTAGCTAAACAAATGAGCCTGATGAAGTGAATGGTCTACTTTTGTTTGTTAGGTTTCTTATATTTTATAAGTGTAAGTAAAGAAATAGAACATATTGCAGGTAGGTAAAATATTTTTTTCTTAGTACTTAAGTGAAATTACATGTTGTGTTTCAGGTCCTGAGACCAGGAGTGCTGTGGTTTCTACGAAACTTAAATGATCCTGATTTTAATCCTGTCCAAGAAATGATTCATCTTCCTATATATAGGCATCTTAGAAGATTTATTTTATCAGTGGTAAGTGTTTATGTTGATAAATTTTAATTAGTGCTTTGATTTTTTAAATTATAACACTTACCATTTTTGGTTTTGTTTTCACAGGTGGTTTTCGGGTCTATTGTGCTTTTAATGCTTTGGCTTCCAATTCGCATAATAAAGCAAATATTACCAGATTTTTTACCTTACAATGTGATGCTTTACAGGTAATTCTAACTGTATGCTATCTGTATGTTGTTAATAAAATGTAAGGAATATATATATATATATATATATATATATATATATATATATATATATATATATATATATAAAGAATAATACAAATGCACATTTACATCTAAAGAAAACATATTCAAAATATTGCTTGAGTTTCTTTCTTTTAGTAAATCATAATATAGCTGCAACTAGGAGCTAGTGCAGCCCTAGTATTAACTTCATTTTTAAATTGTTTATCTGTTCTGATTGATGAAACACAGTTTATATGATGTTACAGTGATTTGGGTTTAGTTTATTTACAGTATATATTATGTAATGTAGTTGGTTTATTTTTAGTTAAATGAGAAATTAAATTGAATCTTTAAGCAAACAGTAACATTTTGCACAATTTAAAAAAACAGTAGGAATTTGAAGAAATGTGTTCAAAATGGCAGAATTTTAATAGAAAAATCAATGGAACTGATCTGTTTAAACATTCTGAAATTCTCAGCAGTACTCACAGTTTAAGTTTCGTTGGAAAGTAGAAGCATTCGCACTAACATTTACTTCTGTACAAGTTCATTAGACTTTAATATATATTAAAAGAGGATGCAGCACAAAGGCAGTTTAGTTTACGTCTTTGGCGTTGATACAAGTGCCCAGAAAATTTCAGTTAAATTAGAATTAATTTTATGTCATGTTCTCCATGGTTGATGGACTTAAAGTATTTGGAAAAAAGTAGGAGTTGAATTATTTAAACCTAAGTAAACATAAAAATGAGACTTGGTAATTGCTATTCAAAATTATGAAATTGAGACTAGATAATTGTTCAGAATTATAGAAATGACTCATAAAGTAATTGCTATTCAGAAGATTATGAAATTTAAAATGGAGTCAGTAACTCCTACTGATTTAAAAAGCATCCTTCAGTCTGGGTGTTGTAGTTGTCAGTTTAGGTGCATGTATATTGGAACATTCTAAGATGCTCCTGAGAGGTCCAAAATGCACTGTGGAAAGTCAGTATTAACAAAACAGAAGGTTTTATTGTTCAAGTAATATATTAATAAATAGGGGGATTAACAGAAAAGGAAGCAAAAAAGATAAGCCAGTAATGTCCCTCATACCAAAAAGAGCTTTTGTGCCCGAGATCTTATGTGACAGCTCGATTACCTTAACAAACATAACTTTTCCTCTCCTAATCTGTTACTCTAGAAAGCCATTGTCCAAGACACCATCCCAACATCAGATTCTTCCTAGCTCTTGTCAGATACTCTGGGTATGCTTATGCACATCTTGTATCAAGTAGAACATGTAAAAGCTCTGATGCCAGTCTGAGGAGTGTCCTGTAGCAGCACAGGTTGCTTCTGTTCTCCTGGATCATAAAAATATGCTTGTATGCTTCATAGACTGGTTTAGGAGCCAAAAAACACTCCATACCTGCTTCACTGCCCTCTCTAAAACTCAAGGAATTCCCAGTAACTGACAATTTACTGTATCTTTGAAGTCTTGGTAGTAGAGAAAAGCCAAGCAAAATGACACCTTTTATTGGCTAACTAAAAAGATTACAATATGTAAGCTTTCGAGGCAACTCAAGCCCCTTCTTCAGGCAAGATGTAATACAGAAACTGGAGTACCCTATGTTTATATATACATACTAGGACAAGAAACAACATTGGTAAATCTTTAAATGAAAAATCTTAAATGTAAAAAATTAATAGATTTGTTCAGTCTAAGATTAATTTAACAAGAGAGAGAACAACAATGTATGGTCAAGATCTTTAGATAAGATAACTGTCCAACAAAGTCCTTTGAAGTTTGTGTTCGGCAGTGTGGTATAACTATACGGTCTGTGTGGGCACACGTTTTACATCTTTTCTGTAGGCAGGGAGATGTGCCATTTTCTGTTGGTTCATTTAGGGAGCTTCGGACAATTAGTTGCTGAAGGTTTGGTGGTTGTCAGTATGCCAGGAGGGGAGGTTCAAGAAATACATTTTTCAGTGTTTGGTCGTCGTTTAGCATTGGCTGAAGTTCTTTTATAATTTGTCGAAGTGTTTCAAGATGTGGGTTGTAGGTGACAACAAGGGGGATGCGGTTCTTGTTGTCTTTGTTTTTATATTCCAGAAGGTT
Organism: Polypterus senegalus; assembly: GCF_016835505.1. Lineage (NCBI taxonomy): Eukaryota > Metazoa > Chordata > Cladistia > Polypteriformes > Polypteridae > Polypterus > Polypterus senegalus. The sequence continues at coordinate 23,486,339 of NC_053158.1, forward strand.
GTCTCTGGGTATGGCAGTAGCTCCTCTTATTTGAGTGTCTGTCGTTTTGGGGGTATAACCTTGTCTGATTAAATCTTGTCTGAGCTCCTGCAGTTGTTGTTCCCGGTCTGTCGGGTCTGAGCAAATACGATTGTACCGTATTGCTTGGCTGAAAATAATATATGCTTATATGCTTGGGGTGGAAGCTGTCACTTCTTAGGTGGGTCTGTCTGTTTGTTGGTTTGTGAAAAACAGAAGTTACAAGGGTGTTGTCTTTCAGTTGAACGGTGGTGTCAAGGAAGCTGACTTTTGTTTTTGAGTAATTCAGCTTCAGCTTTATGTTGGGGTGAAAAAAATTATATTCATTATGAAAATGGACTAGTGCTTCTTGCTGCCAGCTGGAGGTGGCACTAACTGGGTCAGTTTCACAATATGAATCATATTAAGAAATTGCCTATCCAAAACACTTTACCAGATTATGTTTATAAGATTAAATAATTGATATATTTTTCCTCAATAGTGATGCTCCTGTCAGTGAGCTTTCCTTGGAGCTGCTGCTGCTTCAGGTAGTTCTTCCAGCTCTTCTGGAGCAGGGGCACACCAGACAGTGGCTAAAAGGCCTGGTTCGAGCATGGACTGTCAGTGCTGGGTACTTACTGTAAGTTGATGCGTTTCAGATGTTTATTAATCCCTCTTCAATTACACTAGAAGACTCAAAGTATTGAAAAATGTTTTAAATAATTCCAAAGACAAAACATTCTGTTTTACAGAGATCTTCACTCCTATTTGTTAGGAGATCAGGAAGAAAATGAAAATAATGCTAATCAGCAAGCTGCCAACAACAATCAGCAGGCACGTAACAACAATGCCATTCCTGTTGTGGGGGAAGGTCTCCATGCAGCTCATCAGGCTATCCTGCAACAAGGAGGACCAGTGGGCTTTCAGCCATATCGCAGGCCAGTGCGATTCCCATTCAGGGTAAGTAGTTATACAAAGATTTGCGAAATCTGACATGAACACCTTAGCAAATATATAGTTGAAATTTCAGTTAGACTCCTTGTAAAAAGTGGAAACTATTAAAACATCATTTTATATTACTATCCTGTTCATTTTAAACAAACACTTGTTTTTTTTTTTCCTTGTTTTGAGGCAAAACTGTATATTAAAAGTAAATGTTCTTAATTAGGTCACAATAACTTTTACTTCTTTTTTGTCAGTACTTATCTTCCTAGGTGTCTTTCCTCTTTATGATTTCTTCATGATTTTTATTAATATTTTCTCAAGGGATATTTGTAATTTTGGTGACTACCAAAACCAGTTATTGTTTATCCAAGTCAAAAACAGACAGAGGGCTTCATTAGTTTAGTTGTAAATACTTTAATGTGTAGTTTTTAGTAATTAATAAAATAAAAGCACTTGTACAGAAATGTAAGTATGGTATATATTTACATTTTTGCAGGGTAAATAAACAACATGTGTTTACCATTTATTATTCAATTTATCTATGACTATATCAGAAAGGCATTTTTTTTAGAATTGTTATGAGTAAATAGATTCTTAATTAAATTTTATATATTTTTTTTTCTTTTCAGATTGTGCTGCTAATACTATTTATGTGTATAACTTTGCTTGTTGCCAGTCTCGTCTGCCTTACATTGCCAGGTTTGTTTTCATTAACTCATTTTTCAAAAATGTGAAATAGTACATATATAAACTATTAGCACCATTTAACTTGGCAGTGAAGCATGTAAAATGACTTTAATGTAACTATAAATTGAATAGTGGTATTTCATTTTGAACTAACACACCCTATGAATAATTATTTTATAGCCTCATTTGCCGTTAACTCAGATTTTGAAATCCAAAACTGCACAACAAATTTACCTTTATACACAAGTATAAAAAAAGTGTTCAGAACAGTCAATTATTTCTTTCAAGAGAGAAAAAAAAAATTGCAATATACAAAATAAGAGGTATTGGATCTTTTAAATTGAATTAATTTGGAACATCCTGAAAATTACAGGGGTTTATTAAATGCTTTATTTTTTCATTCAACAAATTCACAACATAATTTACCAATCTGGCAGCTAAAACATATTCTAAATTTTGGTAACCAAAACTGAGTATTTCTGTTTGAAGAAGGCAAAAATCATGCTTGCAGAAGTTATACATTAAAAAAGAATGAGAAAGAGAAACCCCTATATCAGTACTTTTTGCTTTTGGGAGGCATCTACAACTCTTACCCTTTTTTTTTCTTTTTTCAACCACCTAATTAATTTGATGATTGAGCATGGTACATATGCAAAAAGTAAAGAGCAAAATAAACATATATATACACATGTGGACAAAATTGTTGATACCCTTCAGTCAATGAAAGAAAAACTCAAAATGGTCACAGAAATAACTTTAATCTGACAAAAGTAATAATAAATAAAAATTCTATGAAATTTAACTAATAAAAGTCAGACATTGATTTTCAACCATGCTTCAACAGAATTAATAAAAAAAAAACTCATGAAACAGGCCTGGACAAAAATGATGGTACCCCTAGAAAAGACTGAAAATAATGTGACCAAAGGGACATGTTAATCCAAGGTGTGTCCACTAATTAGCATCACAGGTGTCTACAATCTTGTAATCAGTCAGTGGACCTATACATAGGGCTCCAGGTAGTCACTGTTTTGTTTGGTGACATGGTGTGTACCACACTCAACATGGACCAGAGGAAGCGAAGGAAAGAGTTGTCTCAGGAGATTAGAAAGAAAATTATAGACAAGCATGTCAAAGGTAAAGGCTATAAGACCATCTCGAAGCAGCTTGATGTTCCTGTGACTACAGTTGCACATATTATTCAGAAATTTAAGATCCATGGGACTGTAGCCAACCTCCTGGACGTGGCAGGAGGAAAATTGATGACAAATCAAAGAGACGGATAATACGAATGGTAACAAAAGAGCCCAGAAAAACTTCTAAAGAGATCCAAGGTGAACTTCAAGCTCAAGGAACATCAGTGTCAGATCGCACCATCTGTCGTTGTTTGAGCCAAAGTGGACTTCATGGGAGACGACCAAGGAGGACACCATTGTTGAAAACAAATCATAAAAAAGCCAGACTGGAATTTGCCAAACTACATGTGGACAAGCCACAAACATTCTGGGAGAATGTCCTATGGACAGATGAGACAAAAATTGAACTTTTTGCCAAGGCTCTATGTTCACAGACGGAAAAATGAAGCATATCAAGAAAAGAACACTGTCCCTTCTGTGAAACATGGAGGAGGCTCTGTTATGTTCTGGGGCTGCTTTGCTGCATCTGGCACAGGGTGTCTTGAATCTGTGCAGGGTACAATGAAATCTCAAGACTATCAAGGGATTCTAGAGAGAAATGTGCTGGCCAGTGTCAGAAAGCTTGGTCTCAGTCGCAGGTCATGGGTCTTGCAACAGGACAATGACCCAAAACACACAGCTAAAACACCCAAGAATGGCTAAGAGGAAAACATTGGACTATTCTAAAGTGGCCTTCTATGAGCCCTGACCTCAATCCTATTGAGCATCTTTGGAAAGAGCTGAAACATGCCGTCTGGAAAAGGCACCCTTCAAACCTGAGACAACTGGAGCAGTTTGCTCATGAGGAGTGGGCCAAAATACCTGCTGAGAAGTGCAGAAGTCTCATTGACAGTTACAGGAATCGTTTGATTGCAGTGATTGCCTCAAAAGGTTGTGCAACAAAATATTAAGTTAGGGGTACCATCATTTTGTCCAGGCCTGTTTCATGAGTTTATTTTTTTAAATAATTCTGTTGAAGCATGGTTGAAAATCAATGTCTGACTTTCATTGGTTAAATTTCATAGAATTTTTATTTATTATTACTTTTGTCAGATTAAAGTTATTTCTGTGACCATTTTGAGTTTTTCTTTCATTGACTGAAGGGTACCAACAATTTTGTCCACGCTGTGTGTGTGTATATATATATATATATATATATATATATATATATATATATATATATATATATATATATATATATATATATAAGGTTTCATTATATATATATATAAGGTTTCATATTTTATTTGATTTAATTAACTTGTGTGTTTTATTTTGTCAGTATTAGTTATTTTGCATCTTAGTGTTTTTTAAATATACGATTTTCAAATTTGTGCTGGTTGGTTACAATAATCAATGACTTGTGTTTTGTAGTTCTTTCTTTGTCGTTTGAGTAAATTAATTTACAGATTCTCACATATAGAATAAAACCAAAAAAGAAATGGAATTTTGTATACTTCTGGAGCCTCATGTATAACCCTTTCTATAGAATGCATAGTAAAACATGGCTTATGGTATACAGAAAAAGCTAGAAATGTTCATTTGAACAAAATAATTAAGATGCATAAAGCTGTGCATAAGCACTTTTTCTTAATAAATCCCAGTCATCGTGAATTTTAATGCACATGCTTGAGCATACAGCTCCACCCCGTCTACTCCCAGAATGTAACCTTTTAGAACATGAAAATCAATATAAATAGTCCCTTCTGTTCAGTGTGTTGTTAATAGGCAATGGCAAAAGCATGTATAATAAAAGAAGAATTTCAGCAAATGTAAAATGGAGGTCCTGCTCAGTGAAATGGAGTCAAGGAAAAATATACTATTTGGTTTATTAAGCAGTGGTATCAGCAGCAAAAAGAAATTGATGGAGAGGCACTTAAAAGTTCAAGTTCAGAAAGTCGCAAAGTGCCTGAAATAAAAAAGAAGTGGTCAGATATCAAAGTTAACATGAAACGATGAGTCACGGCCCACCACCTGAATGTCAACAGCACTGGAGGAGGTAGTAGAATTCTGGGGCTCACACCGTTTGTGCAGCAAGCTTCTGAAATTATTTGTGAGACTTTTATATATTTTGCCACAACTTTAATGAGACGGACTATCAAATCACAGATAATTTGCACATTGTTAGAGTGGAAATACGTTCAATTAACATAAGCAAATTCCTTCTCTGAAGGCACCTTTATAGCAATGTGCAGTTGATTGCTCCAGTTACATTTGAAAAAACAGGTTTTGCTACGAATTGCACATTAATGTTTGACACACCAGTGTATGGAAATCTTATATATCTGGAAGACAAAAGGATAATACCATCCCATATAGCTGGCATGGCGTGACTCAGTGATGACTCAGAAATATCTGATTGGTCAGCCAGTTCACTTTGAAAAGCTCCTGTGGCTAAAATCCCAAGGATGGACAGAACTTGCAAAGCAGCAGGTTTAGCACAGTTCCTAATAGTCTGACTTTGTAAAGCTAGTTCAATGTTTAAAGCCCCATTTTAGCCCACAGCTCCAAGAGGATAGCTGTTGAAAATCTAAATCAACTTAGAAACCAGTCATCATCATGGGGAAAGAAAATAAGTATGATCTCTAAATATAGTCTTCTAATTTTTACATTTACAATATATTCTAACAACACTAAAGCAGCCATTGTAGTTGGAATAGTTTGTCCATTCCATGCACCATTATATTGTTATAGATTGATTACAATCAAGTGCTTTAAATTTGTAAACTATATGCAGTTAATTTCGGTGTATTTGATAAAGTCCACATTGATTACAAAACTGAGCAGAAATGTGCATACACGTGGTCTGAGGCTGCAATGAAAATGTGTGTGGCATTATGACAAGTTTAGTTTTTATACATCTCTACGTGAGTGTGGAAATGGGTGTGTGTTTTTGTGTGTATGCAACATTTTTGTATGTAAACACCTTTTATACATGAAGCTCTGATGTGTCGATGTATACTATTTTTTATAAAACTAGCACACTGTAACCTTAGATTACCTTTTTTTTTTTTTTTTAGTTTTTACTGGACGTTGGTTGATGTCATTTTGGACAGGAATTGCCAAAATTCATGAGCTGTATACTGCTGCTTGTGGACTATACGTGTGCTGGCTCTCAATCCGAGCCATTACAGTCCTACTTGCCTGGATGCCTCAAGGACGGCAGGTTATTTTATTAAAAGTCCAGGAATGGTCACTCATGGCAAGTATCTTGTCTATTTTTATGGAATTTTCAAAGTATTATTAAATTTACTTGTAACATAACTTTCCACGTACATGATATTCTATGTTATTCAACATATACTGTGTTATTCTTTTAAATAAAATATACTTTAACAAATTGTTGTCTTACATATAAATGTATACAGAAATATAAAAGAAAAGCCTAAATCAGTCCAATAACTGTGTGAATGTGGCAAAAAAAAATAACCATGACCATAGTATGATAGCATCTTTAGCTAATAAAATTATATACTGAATGCATTATATGACAAATTAATATTTTATATACAGTTAATAACCTCTGGCTAACTTGCTTGGAAGTATAGACAAAAACATTGTGGAAAAAATGATAAAATACTTACCCTCCAAAGACTTGAAACTTTTATTGTTGCAGATGGTGGCTCTACAAAATATTAAATTGTAGGGATCAAATACTTATGCACTTATGCAAACAGCATGTTTCCTTGTTTTCTTCTTAAGATTTTTTTTCTACCATAAAACAATTAAAAAACAAAAAAATTTGACTTTCAGTGCTTTGAAACAAAAAATGACCAAGGAATAAAATTCAGCGTAGGATTTGTTATTTGATAAAATTAGACAATACTTTGAATACTCTTTTGCAAAATACTATATATAGTAGTTATTTAAAAAAAAAATAATGTGGCACTGTACCGACCTGAGAAGACTGTAAATTACAGTATCTATATCCTCACTGCTTTCTCTCCAAGTAGTTGTTTTTTAAAGTACTAACTTACAGTGGTGTGCAAAAGTGGCCAGTCCCCTTAAAAGTCATCATAATTTTCTGCATCACAAAAGAGTTGTATACATATTTATCAATTAAGTATTTTAATGTAACTCTTATACTGTAACAATACATTTCCATTGTCTAAATAAACTATTTTTTTTTAGATATAATTAACTGAAGAAGGAAACTCAAAAGTTAGTGTTTGCCTAAATATTTAAACTCTGTGCTTCAGAGGATTATAAAAATGACAAATTAATCACAAAGGTGACGATCATTATTCAACATAATTAGGTACTGCTTGTGCGTCCTTTATATCTCTCTGGATATAAAAAGACTCCTTTATAAGGGCCACAGTCTTTATTGGATAATCAATATTTTGATCAACAATTAAAGATGTGGGAGATGGTTTTATGGTCAGATGAGACCAAAATAGAACTTTCTGGCCAGACTTCAAAGAGGTATGTGTGGTGTAAAACTAACAATGCCCATACCTCAAGAAACACCATACCTACAGTGAAATATGGTGGGGATGCTTTTCATGTGCTCGGATTGGGGATCTTGTCAGAATTAAAGGGACAATGGATGGACACATATACCACACAACATTGCAGGAGAACTTGTTCCAGTTTGCTATGAACCTATGGCTCGAGAGAAGATTCATCTTTCAACATGACAATGACCCTAAACATAAGGCCAAAGCAACACTGAATTGGATCAAAAACAGAAATGTTTTAGAATGGCAAAGTCAAAGCCCAGATCTTATACCTATTGAGAATCTGTGACAGTATTTGAAAGCTGCTGGCCAGAGGCATCATCCCACCAACCTAGGGGATCTCTAGAAATTCTGCCAAAAAGAATGGGGAAGATTCATTCTTGACTATTTGCTCTTTTGATGTATATAATATTTCTTATGCAAAGGTCTGACCCTTAGAGTACATTTGAACTGTTTTTTTCAGCTAGTTTTATAGATTCAGGGTGAACAAATCTGAAAGATCCTGTATGTTTTAAACAAATACATGTTTTTAGGGAAACAGAGCCTATCTTGGAGGTATCAGACAGGAACCAAACCATGAGTGGAGCTACAGTTCATCTAACACTTGAATATGCCCACACTCATTAATACAGAGCCAAATAAAACTTTAAAAACAGTCTAACATGGATGTCTTTGGAATGCAAGACTTGTTAAGCAAATTTTATGTTAAAGAATGATCTTAATTGTTTATATCAAAAACAGTGTTGTAATTCTATCATTTTACTTGTATTTTACCAACTAATCAATTGTAATTGATTTTTCAGATTATGAAGACCTTGATTGTGGCTGTGCTTTTGGCTGGTTTAGTCCCATTGTTACTGGGCCTGTTGTTTGAACTTGTTATTGTTGCTCCTTTACGGGTTCCACTTGATCAGACTCCACTTTTTTACCCTTGGCAGGTGTGTATTTTATTAAAAAAAAAATACATTTCATTTTTAAAAGCTTAAAGATTAAGTTTGCTATTTTTCAAGTTATTTCATCACAATTCGGCTGCATACTAATTTACCACATGAAATTATGTTCTTTAGTGAAGCATATTTTATAGTTAAAAAAAAATAATAATAATTAGCCTTCTCCTGTTTTTTTTTAATGGAGCTAATTGACTGTCCCAGTAGCCTAATATATGGATTACTGCAGTGTGTGTTCGAACAACAGTTTGAAACTCTTGACCTGTATCTGTTTGCTCTCTACATTATATTGATTTAAGATGTCTGGAAGAGCAATCCGTTTAGTTTAGCAAGCTATTCCACCTTATAAAGTTGCCTTGTATACATATTCACATCTATGTAGAGAGGTACAGTATATTTTCTTTACGTTTTACTTTGTAGGACTGGGCTCTTGGAGTACTTCATGCTAAAATAATTGCTGCCATAACATTGATGGGACCACAGTGGTGGCTGAAGACAGTCATTGAGCAGGTTAGTGTACAATGTTTTTGGTGTCTGTCTTTTTAGTTAGCACAGCAATATGAAATTTCTTCTTAGATTTCACATTTTACAGCAAAAAATAGGCAAGGTAATTAGCTTGTAAGAGACTTATGAACCAATCATTCAATCAATCAGAAACCAAACTTTTTATTACTCTTGGCCCACATATGTTATTATGTTTCTCAGAATTTTACTTGTTTGACTCTTGTAGAACAACACATTTTTTATTCAGTTGAACTTTGCTGCAAAACATCTTATGGATATTACATTTTTTCTGTTTTAATGCTGCATTATGATTGCTTTTCAGCTCTTTAAAAATGAGAACAATTCTTGAAAGACAGTTTAAAGTAAACCATTGTTCCAACCATAGGTGCATTTACTATACTTTGTCAGCTTCTGTCTAAAACGTTTGTACTACATTGTGGTAATGACCATATTGGAAGTAGTTGTTGTTTTACACAATGGTGCATTAGGTCAGAAAACTAATTTTTGACAAAGCTGAATTATATGCTCCTGTTTTTTGATCTCATTGAAATGTTTTAAGATATCTTACTGCTCACAATCCAAACTGAAATTCTTACTCTTGTGGGCTTTGCAAAGTATTTTATAATACTTTGTTAATCATGTTGATTAATGATTACATTATTTCTGCATTTTATGCAAATAAAATAAAAGGAAGAAAATTGATGTCACTTCTTTGCACAGGTGACAGAAGAATTTGTTGTAATAATTCAGCTTGATTTGGACCTAGCCTCTTATTTAGCTTATTTAGCTTTTAATATCTTAATGAAGTTGTATCTTTTTGACAATTCTGATATCATCAGCTTGGGATCAAGAGTTCAGGTCACTTTTGTATCAGCCATTGCATTTTCTCCACACCGAGTTATTTTATACTTTTCTGTTGATACTTTATAATGTAGTCTTGTGCATTGCCAGTCAGAGTGGTGTAATGAACAATGCAGCCTCTGCCTTTTGTGGCCAGTTTCCTAAACTAATTTATTGCTTGCTCAGACCTTGTAAGATGTGGATCGTCGACAGAGCTGTACTGTTGCTAGTTTCATACGTTGCTTTACAGTGTACATGCCCAAATCATTTATATATTAATAATATGTATTTAAAATTAGTTGATATAAAATAATATGAAAATAATATTAGTTTTCTGTCTTTTAGGTTTATGCAAATGGTATCAGGAATATTGACCTGCATTTTATAATCCAGAAACTGGCTGCTCCCGTCATTTCAGTCTTACTTTTGTCACTTTGTGTACCCTATGTTATAGCAGCTGGCATTGTGCCATTAATGGGTATGTAAATAATGCATACTTAATTTCTGACATTTTTTCATATGTTTCTTTGTGTGTACTTACTAAAAATGTATCATGCATATTATTGAGATCTGTAGAATGTTGGTATATAAAACATTTAAGAACTTGGATCCAAAACGATTATTTAATTAATGGATTCATTGATAGGTTTTACATTTTTATTTTTTGATCAGCATTGCAGTCACCTTAAATGAAATTCACCTTTCTTCTGGTTTCTTAATGAAGGGTTATGTATGAAAGTGTTTTAGAAGGATTAAAAGAATACTCCACCTAAAATGATTTTACCCCATGTGTTTTGTAGTGATGACCAACACAAAATTTTAAGAAGATAAGAAAAGGTTGCTATAATACAAGAAAATGGTGATCAATACCACAGCAAGCAATAATAAAAGAAAAAGTCCAATGAAAATTTCACATTACTCATGTTGCATAATCCACATTGCTTTTCCAGTCGATATTCAAAACACATGCATTTTCTTCTAAAATATTGTTAAATAGATACTTCCAGAAAAATCTAATAATAATTAGGAAACACATTTACATAAGACTCTGCTTTTGAACTGAAGGCAGGACTCTTGCCCAGTGAATATGGGAGAGAGGCAGAAAGATCTTCATTTCAAGAGCACAGTATGTTGTGAATGTGTTTTGTGTTTATGATGTTTGATGATTATTCTGGAAATGTGCATTGTTTGCTAAAATATTGTTAAATGCATGTGTTTTGCATGTTGTGAGCAAATAGCTAGATAATTCACATGTGGATTATGTGAGTAACATGAGATTTTTTTTCCCCACCCTCATTGATATTTTTTATATAATTTGCCATTTGAGAACGCTGATCACTATTTTTCTCAGAACATTACTACAAAGCACAATGGGTAAATTATAAATTAAAAAAACAATTTTGGGTAGACTATTACTTTAATTTCAGTTTCAACAATACTTAATAAAATTAAATTTACATGATATTGTTCAATAAGTGTAACACTTACTGGGGACATCCTAAAATCATGTTCACTTCGAAGTTTTTAATTTATTCTGCTCTTGAACCACTGACTACATAGTAAGAGGCTAATCATTAACAAGACTGTAAACTGTTTGTGGTTGGTGTAAGTTAGATGTATTCTATGTAACAAAACAAACTGTACAGTGCAATACAGTTATACAGATAACATTATAAGTGTTTTTGTAATCGGTTTATGATCCTTATTAGTAGCATTGATGTCTTTCTGTTGTGTTTTTCTAGGAGTTACTGTTGAGATGCAAAACCTAGTACAGCGACGCATTTATCCTTTTCTTCTAATGGTGGTGATGCTGATGGGAATACTGTCCTTTCAGATCCGCCAGTTCAAGCGCCTTTATGAACATATTAAAAATGATAAGTAAGTTCTTGAAGAGTTACATAACTATTATTCTACCCAGTAAAGGAATAGTAGTTGAAATTGTCCTTAGAAATTACTTATTAAATGTTTAATAATTGACAAAGCATTCAGTTTGTTTTGAATTTCATAATGCTCATCTGAATCAGTGCAAATTTATTTATCCATTTAATTTTCCTTTTTATGACATTTTTATGGTTCACATAGTATACACTATGTATTTTTTTGCAACTTTTCATATTTTATGGGCCACATTTTTTCACAGTGTGTTTGTAGCATTTCCTTTTATTTTCAGTTTAACTAATCTGCCACTATAACTAAATTCATTATTGAAAAGAAGCCATGGAAAATTGTTGTCACTCTGATATTAGTAAAGGAATTATTATGTCAGTATAATATATATCAGAAATAATACTGTAGTTTACCATTAGCCCTTAAATTTCTTTTTGCAGATTTAATTGGCATTAGTAGTTCAGTACAATATTCTACTTTTTAGGTTTTAAAAATTAAACACCAAAAGGAAACATGAGTGATGTTAATAAAAATAATAAATTTTATTTATACAGCACCTTTCTGATGCATTAAATATACTGGATGATAAATAAGTAAATTGATTTTAATGAACATATTAATAAATTGGTGCTAAATAACTTTTTGAAGTAATATTCTCCATACTGTGTGTTTTTGTATTGTGCATTGCAAGATTTAAAATACTTTTTTCTTCTACTCTAGCTTTCAAAAGTTTGAAATCACCCAGAAATGCTCATGATTTAGATAACAATTGATAACCTTGTTGCAAATGGCTATTACTACTTGAAATAACTGGGCTTATAATGTTTTATTCATATGAGTGCAACATTCCATTTTCAGCAGCCATTGTTCCAGTGTCCTGAAGGTCAACACCCTTAGCGCATCATTAATTTGTCTGGTGTAAATGTTGATTGGTTATTGGAGAATCCTTTGTAATTGCATTTGCACATCTGAAAAGTTTTACTCTGTTCAGTAAATTGTAAGTATATTGTCTTTCCCTGGGTTGCACGATGCTGACATTTCTAAAGTTAAACCCTGGGTTCAAAAATGGCTAAAACGAAACATGTCAGGCTGTTGTTGTTTTGCCAAATAAAAATTCTTCCATGTAACACATTGCTGAGAAACTGAAAGTTTCCTACAAACATGGTTACTACTGTCTTGAGAGAAGGGGGCAAACTTTATTTAATCAGGATAGAAAAAGAATGGGAAGGCCCAGATGCACTACTGCATAAGAGGATAAGAACATTGGAGTGTATAATTTGAGAAAAAAAAAACTTCTAGGTCCTCAGTTGGCTTCTTTCTTAAATACAAGCCAAATACTAGTGTCATCTGTAGCAGAGAAAAGATGATTCCAGAATACTGGCCTTAGTGGCAGACTTTCAGAGTGTAGCATTCTTGGCTATATTGGCTATATCTTTAAATCTGATTATTGGTATCTTAATAAAAAGGCATAGATTTCTGTCCAAAACATGAACATTTCTGAGTGATTCCAAACTTTTGAATGCATATATCACAGATAAAATATTAAATTCAGTCTTGTTTTTTTGAAAATAGCTGTGCTGTGTGCCATACTCATACTATACATTTGTATGGTGAAAGTAACAAAGGGGAGTGGGGTGGTGAAGTTTTTAGAGTTGTTTTAATTGCTGCATTCACCAATTGCTGCCTAAAAATGTGACCTGATTTTTATTTACGATAACGTAACTGAAATTATACTGAAAAAAATAATGAATTGAATTTTTTCTTGTTTTATTGAACACACTTGTGCAACACATGGTCATAGATTAGATTCCTGGCACAATGACCACCTATGTAGAATGTGCATATTGCCCCATTACATCTGCATGGGTTTTCTCCGGTACTGTAGTTTTCTTCTATACTCCCAAAATTGCAGATGTTGTATTAATTCATGGTTCATTGTGGCTTGCACCCCATCTAATGAGGTTCCCACTTTACATTCAACACTGGAGGACAGGCTTCTGCCCTGCACTGGATAAATGGGTTTGACAGTAAATGGCAGAGTGCAGAAGTCAATCAATGCATTTACACACACATTTTAATAACCTGTTTATTCTCAAAAGAGCTGTGTTCTTAAACACAGTTTAAGCCATTATTCCAGATAAAGAAACCAGGTTATTGTTTTCTGCAGAACTAGATTAACATATGTACAGGTAATCGGGTTATTTGGCCAGGTTAACCCTTAACTATTTTACAGTTAAGGATTTTGTATTCTGCACATGTCAGTTGCACTCTGTTAGCCTGTGCATATATTTGCTTTGCACACAATTTCAGCAGCCACAGATATAAGCATCCACGAGATAAATTTCTTGAGGCAAATGCTCAGATGATCGCATTATTTGTTTTCAAGGTTGAAATAATTTGGCTCAGTATTTCAGAAATCAGTAATTTTATGTTGTTGAGCTCAATGGGCAGTGTTAGATTTAGCAGCAGTGTCTTACTAAGCCTAATTACTTTAAAGTAACAAGTAATACAATACATATTTTATTGAAGTAAAAATATTTGCGTTATTATTATCTTAGAAGCACTTGGGTGTAAGGCAAGAAGCACATATACCAGCATGCTGTTCCTTTGCAGGAGTTAATCGCATAGCCAAGCACAAAAGAGTGTGCCGCATGCAATTCAGTAACAGATGCCTATAGTGTCAGTTTAGTTTTAATCCAACTATATACATATGTCGAAACAGTGTGGTATGGTGACACAGTGGCCAGTGCTCATAATATGGATCATCAGTGGCTCATGTTGAGACAATTAATTCAGAATTTCTATTCCACACTAAATTCTGTTGTATTTTCTGATGGATGATATTTACATTATGCAGCATAATGATCTTAACTACAGCAATGCTTTCTTCCAAAGAGAAGCAAAACCATAAGAACCTTTTTGTTACTGTTATTTGATTGACCATATGAAAATTCTGGCTGCATTCAAAATGACGTGGTGTAACCGGAAACGGGGAGCTCTTGTAAAAGAGCACAAACTACCAAGAAGCTTAACAGTTTTTTTAATGAAGCCTGGCTAAAAATATGTCCAAATCAGTGTACTGGAACAATCAACAAGCACAGGGAAGGTTTAGGTGAATCCGCTCCTGCAGAAGGAAGTTCTAAAAGTATTAAATCAAAAGGTGCAGTTACTTTTTCAGCAAACACAGGACATTAATGTGTTCAATGAAAACATGAAAAAATAGATTTTCATGGTTTGTTTAATCAGATTCTCTGTATATTAATGTTAGATCTTAGGTGAAGGGCCAAATCATATTTAGACAACATTTACACAGAAACTCGTATATAATTCTAAGTAACAATTCATTTTTCCCTCATACACTTTGTCACGGTGTTATCGGACATTAAATACACCCTAGATTAGATTAGATTTATTTTTGTATTTTGTTCTATTTTTGTGCATGAACACTGCCAAACAAGAAAAAGACATTTCTTTTTATTTCTTATAGAACACTAAACCTTAAGTTTTATAGTAGCTGGTGGTTTTCTCCTATATAATTTTTGAAACCACTTAACTCCACTTTCTCTAGCAGACACTCTAGTCTAAAATATTAACTGCTGTTCTGGTCTCTATGGCTGACTCTTAGTGTGACCTGGAGAGAGTCGGTTAAACTGCTACTGCTCCAATTAGTGCTTAAAGGCACTATAGTGAAATATTTTGTAGAAATACACTAAGTTCTGTGAAGACCCAAATTAGATTTCTATTGTTAAAATTTGAGGACAAGCAGACAGTAAGGACTTTTTTTCTATTGCCAAGTCAATGTACCGCTCTCACCTTTGTTTATTGCTACATCTTCAATAAAACAAGAGGTAGTCCTGCTTATTTTGAACACATACATTATTTATGGTTATGTTCCTTACGTGTAAATGCGATGAAGAGACCTGGGACCTCATGCATAGCGCTGTGCATAGAATTCACACTATAACATGGCATAAGCACAAAAGCCAAAATGTGTTTTATGCACAGAAAAATCTAGATGCAGGAATCTGTGCGTACTCCCAACTTCCACGTTCTTCCACTACATAAATCCCAGTCAGCATGAAAAGTAACGCTCGTGCACGCGCCTTCTGTCCCGCCCCAACTCCTCCCAGAATTACACCTCCATGAATATGCAAATCAGTATAAATAGCCCTTAAGCTCAGCCTTCTGTGAAAAGACAATGGGAAAAGCACGGGGGAAAATATAAGAATTTCAGCGAACACCAAGTGGAGGCAAGGAAAAACTTACTATTTATTGGTTTAAACAGTGGTATAATCAACAAAAGGAAGCTGATCGAGTGACAGAGTGTCAGAGAAACTCGAAAGCTCGAGTCCACAAAGTTGTACAGTACCCGAAATAAAAAAGAAGTTGTCATATATCCAAGTCACCATGAAAAGGCGAGTCGTAGCCCAACATCTGAGTTTCGTATGAAAGCTTATTAGGGTACTGAGAAAAAAAAAAAAATAGGCACACAGTGGGGAAAAAAACAGGAAATGTCAACATTAATCTCGAAATTTCCACTTTAATCATGTAGTTTATTTTGTCATTAAAGTAGAATATCATAAACTTCATCTTAAAATCGATTAATTTACTAGTTTCTCAAATCCCATCGTAACACGTTAAATGCTTTGTTTTGTATTTGATCTCCTTTGTGCTCTGTGTGTGAATCACTATGTGGTTCTTAAACTGGCTTTCTCTTCCTCCGACAGGACACAGAATCCATTACATTTGTGATATTACAGCTGTCTGAATAATTAAAATACTGAGATGTATACGTGATATCTTTTTCATGATGATAGGAATGAAAGCATGTTATTAAACATGGGAACACGGTGACGGTACTGTCTCTTTCAAACATACTAACCCCCAATTCCTGTCCTTACTTTTCTTTCTCCAAATACCCAATCGCCACACAATCAGGTCTGTAATAGACGTTAAGCCATCTGTAAGCTTACAACGATGATTCTTTAAAACTTTTAAGGAACATTGAAATATCTTCGTAGTACGTGTTTAATTACTCTATCCATCTGTCCTTCCAGCATACAGCAATCAATCAGGATCAATGTGTGAAGTAGCTAGCGCTGTGGCACCGTGTCCTCACATGTTTAATTATTAACAATACAGATTATTTAAATGAAGTTAGTTTTATCTGTATAATATAATCAACATATTTTGCTGCATTTCATCTTAAAAATGATATTGTCATCATATGTAAATACGCGCTTTATAAAGTAGCACAGGTTGTGCAATATTATAACTGAAGTGCAAGTTTACAGTGATGTGATTGTACTTATAAGTACAAACAGTTCTACAAGAAGCACTTGATGGACTGATTGACTGTGTTTAAAGTTCTTGGGATGAAACTGTTTCTGAACCGCGAGGTCCATATGGGAAAGTCTCTGAAGCATTTTGCTGTGGCTGAGGCAGCGTGTGCTTGATGCTGTATCCCGATAATTCCCTTTCCGATCAGCTGCTACTTTGATTCATCACTCAGATACAGTGATATAAATACTCCGAGTTGTGCTGTTACGAGTAATATGGAAAAAGATGATCCGCTGTGGCAACCCCTAACGGGAGCAGCTGAAAGCAGAAAAAGAAGGTGCAGTGAAAGTAACAATGCTAAAGCAGTTATGGTATTTGGAATACTATGGCTATTCCCTGGACCATTTTATTGTTACAGGTTAATTACAATCAGATGCATTACACTAATAAACAATATGCAGTTAGTTTCGGTGTATTTATAAAGCCGCGTCAGGAAAATGAGTAACCACACAGGAACAGTAGCACTGCTTTGACGCTGGGTGCCGCCAGTCTGCAAAACTGAGCGGAGAACTTGAATACGACAAGGTATGAGGTACCGTGGAAAAGTGCGTTGTTTTACACCAAGTTTAGGTTTTTTACATCGCGATTTGAACGTGGAAACGTTCTTACACAACATTTCTGTGTGTACGCACCTTTTATACATGAGGCCCCTGGACTTCAGCACAGAGGTTAGCAAACTGCATTTTAATACTTGAAAACAATTTCTTAGTTTAGATAGTGGCTGATAAATGGGTTTGTGTTATAGGTGTTGTCAGTGACCTCACAATATTTGTCTATATTTTTGTAAATGTACAGAAACCAGCATCTCGATACCTGAGTATTGCAACAGAGAGGCATGTTTGTTGGGAAGTAACATCAGTCTTGTTTCAAACAACTGACTTGAGGCTGAAAACTACTTATTTATAATTTACAAAAGCAAAGTGCAAATGAGCAAAGGTATACAAAGAATCATTGTGTGAAGTTTTACTACAGAATTGAGTAATCAGTTGTAAGAAACAAGTTGTTAATGGAAAAAATACTTGTATTTAGGATTTTGTAGTGAAAACCTTTATCCTGCTTCATACCCGTGAAACACTTTTGCTGGATTGTAGCAAGTTATGTTTTGCTGCACATGTAACACTATGGAGATGGAACATTAAAACTATACAGCTAAAATACATTTTCAGAACACCGGTATTCTATTCTTGGTAGATGGATCGGAGAAAAGCAAAAGCAGATTTTGGAGGACATATAGGGACATCTAGGTATCATCATCCCAAGATGCTTTATAAATACTCAATTTTAGAGTAGTTATTTGCATTTATATTTATACAGTGATAACATGGGCACATTATCAAGACTTATTTTAAAATGAGTCTTTTTAAGAACACAGAGAGACAGTTGGAAACTCGTTAAGGGTAAATTTTGCACAAACATTAGGACGTTTTTCTTTACACAGAGAACCATAGACACAAGGAATAAGCTACCAAGTAGTGTGGTAGACGGTAGAACTCATGGTACTTTTAGAACGCATCTTGATGTTGTTTTGGAAGAATTAGGTGGATGTGACCGGTAAGCTTTGCTGGCCTGAATGGCCTGTTCTCGTCTAGAGTGTTCTAATTAAGTTTAACACAATGGTATTAGGAGGAAGAGACCAACCTTGTGCGGTAGCTTGTTCCAGACTCTAGCAACTCTTTGCATAAAGAAGTACTTCCTAGCTTCAGTCCTAAGTGCTTTTCCCCTTAATTTCCACTAAGGTCCTTGAGTCCGTGATTCACCATTCACTTAGAAGAATTCTGCTGGATATACTTTATAAATGCCTTTGGGGTTTTTGAAGACCTGGATTAGGCTCCCATGCAGTTTCCTCTGCTTAAGACTAAACAGGTTTAATTCTGCAAGTCTGTCAGATTACAAGATGTCCTTAAGTCCTGGGATGCACCTGTGTACCTGCACAGCTTTCATTTAGTGTGGTGATCAAAACTGTACATAATTCAATTTTACACTAACAGTAGTTTAAAATTAATGTGTCTGTGGTTTTCTGTGTGAAGAAAATCCTCCTAATGTTTAATGCAAAGTTTACCTTTAACAAGTTTGCAACTGTGTCCCTGTGTTCTTGATGAACTCAATTTAAAATAACATAACCTGACATCCTGTTATCCTTCTTAACAGCTTCTGAACACTGTCATTTCATGAAGATTAGCTTTGTAAGATATATGTTTGCTTTGTCATTTATAAACTGAGATTATTTTCTTTCATTGCAGGTATCTTGTTGGCCAGAGACTTGTGAACTATGAGAGGAAGGCGGGCAAAGTTAGTTCTGCGCCACCAAGTAGCTCTCCTCAAGAATAACTCTCTCCTTCCCACTATGCTTGCTATAGTGGGGAGGATAAAATAACTTTCTCTTGCATCTTGTTTCTTTTTTATTCCTTCACATTTTAGTTTTCAGGCATTATTCATTTTCTTTTCCCACGTATTACCCTGCTTGTCAAAACTGCCTGAAATCTGTACATGTGTAAATAGAAAAAAAATGTTCACCTTAAATTCGATCCTGGATGAAAAAAGAAATAGAATTTGCATTGTACATCTTAAAGAATATGTATATTAATTTATTAAATTTAGTTGTCACTTTATTTTGGACTCTTGTTATTCAGTTTGAAAAGTATGTCTAGAGAATTGGATTGCCAAAATATCATGACTCAAACGCAGTCCTGACTGAAACATCTCATTTAAAGGGCCACACGTTGTTCTCTTTAAATAGATTCGTATAACACTCTTAGTGCACCTAACAGGCAATAAATGGGGTGGAATTGTTCAAATTGGTCTGCAACTAAAATGTATTAATACCCATTAAAAGTAATCAACAATGTTGTGTCATGACATCAGGTGTTCATGTATGTATGTAATGATACAACTTCTTCATTATTTAACTTTTAATCAGTTTTATAAAAAAAAAAATAAATAAACATAAATTCTTAAGGAAAGGAGTTGTGTTGAGCATGTTTACTATACATAGGAAAGGAGGTAAAAGAATTATAAGAAACACTTTGTTAATGTTTTCTTAACTTTTATTTGGTCTGTCAATGATACTTTGGCAGGAATTAGTGCCTGGCGGACACCAAAGAGTTAGGAAAAGCATTGTAGATGTGCATGACGAATTGTGGTACTGGAAAGAATAATGTTTTGGTTTTTTGTTTTTTTTTTTCTTTCCGGCAGTAATATCATGTTTTTATTCTTTTAAACATGTTGTTCAGTAAATATATGAAATAACCAATGTTCTTACTTTCTGGCAAGTTCCAGCTCTAACCATAGGGCTGCTTTTTGTTATTCCTGCATGTTTTCTATAATTACTTTGTTATTATTGTTTTTTTTTTTTGGTTTTTTTCTTGTCTAAATCAGGATTATATGCTTTAATATACTTTAAGGTCTGTAAAAGCAACACGAGACTGACTAACTTTATTTACTGAAATAGCATCCATCTGAGTTTTAACTTTATTATTGTGTTTTCTGATTTAATAGCTCTGTGATAGCAGATATACACATCCAAGATTTAAGCCTAACAGCTGGAGGAGTAACTCCATTACTGCCACGTAATTTTAACTGAGGTGAGAACAATCCAGTTTGGGCAACAGTTTATTTATGCACAACAGTCTCTTTTACAATAAGTGCAGTGAGCCAATTCAACAACAAGCTCAGTTTAACACAAACTAATTCAACCTAAATGTAAAGGATATATTACTTCCTAAAGATATGATTTACAGCAGTGTTTCTCACCATTTTTGGAGTCGTGACCCAGTTTTTCCCATGCAAGTGTGTTGGAATTAGGGATGGGGGATCTCCCCTTGGTGAGTTTGTCACAGAGCTTCACTCTTAGTTAATCAAGTGCGATTGTCGGGAGAATTTCCTCTTGGTGAATCGAGTGTGACCTTCATAGTGGCAGCCCACTTGCAACCCACAACCTTTATAAGCAATAGCAACTCGCAAACCCACAACCTTAAAAATGGGTTATGGCCTAGTGGTTGAGAAACACTGATTTACAGCCTTGTTTGGAGTGCTCTGCCCTTCCAGACTTATTGCACAGCCTGAAGCACCCCTCTTCCATGCGATTGTTATTTATTAGATAGTTTATTTTATTTTATTTAGATAGTTTATAATGATGAAGTGGTTCTTCGTCATTCTTCCATGGAGTTAATAATAACAATAATGATACAGTAATACATTTTATTTATTTTGTGCCTTTTCCATGCTCAAAGCACTTCATGGTGAACAGCAGTGTATACAAATAATATCGCATAAAACACTAAAGATCTATACAAGATATATCCATCCATCCATCCATTTCCAAACCCGCTGAATCCGAATAGGGTCACGGGGGTCTGCTGGAGCCAATCCCAGCCAACACAGGGCACAAGGCAGGAACCAATCCCGGGCAGGGTGCCAACCCACCGCAGGACACACACAAACACACACTAGGGCCAATTTAGAATCGCCAATCCACCTAACCTGCATGTCTTTGGATTGTGGGAGGAAACCCACGCAGACATGGGGAGAACATGCAAACTCCACGCAGGGAGGACCCGGGAAGTGAACCCGGGTCTCCTAACTGCGAGGCAGCAGCGCTACCACTGCGCCACCGTGCCGCCCCATACAAGATATATAAAGTGTTGAATTGGAATAAGAGAAAATAAACCAGGATAAAAACATAAATGCTCACGAAAACCCTGAACAAATAATATTGATACAAACACAAATCATCCTGAGCACCTGGTCATGGAGTGTAAACTGAATGAAGTTTCAGAATGTCAGGGTAAATTAAATGCCTTCCAGAATAAATGAATGTTTAGTAGTTATTTAAAATGTTGAATTGAGTTGGTTGATCTCATTAATGTAGAGAGGTTGTTCCAAAGTGTGGGTGCCCTGTTACCCATAGAGCACAGGTAAGTTTGGGCCACAATGAGATTCCCAGAATCAACGGGCTGTAGTGGGAGGACAGACGCTTAGTGATGGAGAAGGTTACTGATGTAGTGTGGTGCAAGACCACTTAAAACTTTGTAAGTTTGTAATAGAATTTTTTACTCAACCCCATATTACACAGAGTCGGTGAAGGTGGAGCAGGATGGGTGTTATGAGCTCACTGGTTACAACAGAGTTTTGATCTCTATAGGGAGTTACAGTAGTCGATGTGGGATGTCATAAAAGCATGGACATATTTCTTGGCATCAGAAAAGGAGAGGAAGAGCAAACATACACCAATCAGTGACAACATTAAAACCACCTGCCCCATGTTGTGTAGGTCCTCCTTGTGCAGCCAGAACAGCTCTTACACATCGAGGAAGAACTCCACAAGAGCTGTGAAGGTGTCCTGTGCTATCTGGCACCAAGATATTGGCAGCATCTCTAAGTCCTCTATGTTGCAAGGTGGGGCCTGCATGGGTCTGACACATTTTTTTTCAGCACATCCCACAGATGTTTGGATTGAGATCTGGAGAATTTGCAGGCCAAGTCAACACCTTGGAACATTTTGTGTCTTGTTTCTCAAACCATTCCTGAACAATTTTTGCACTGTGGTAGGATGCATTATCCTTCTGGAAGAGGCCACTGGCAGGGAATATGGTTACCATGAAGGGGTGTATGTGGTCTGCGGCAATCTTTAGGTAGGTGTCATAATAACATCCACATGAATGCCAGAACCAAATGTTTTTCCCACTTGGACATTGCCCAGAGCATCACATTGTGTCTGCCTGCTTGCCTTCTTCCCACAGTGCTGCCACGTCTGCCTCAGGTAAATTGTTCACACGCACCTGGCTGCCCATGTGATCTAAAAGAAAATGTGATTCATCGGACCAGACTATCTTCTTCCATTGCTGTGTGGTCAAGTTCAGATGCTGGTATACACATTGTAGGTGTTCTGCCTCAGAAGGAATTATTACCTTTATGAATATTCATGTAAATAGTTGTAAGGACGCAGAAATAGAGTTACAGGAAGTCTGTGGTTAGACAACAAGCTTCACGAATAGTCGGTATTTGTTAATCCCATTGAAGCAAAGCCTGTATTATTTTAAGTTAATTGGATAAGTATATATAGCAAAGTTTGTATTGTGTATTGTTTATTGCAAATCGGTAATTATTTGTAATGGTTTCGTTTTAGTTTCAGTCTAACTTCATAAAATTGGAGCCAGACTCTATCTTCTGACTATGAATCATTTGTGAAGTAGAGTTTGGCTGCTGTTTAGTTTCTGGTTCAAACACCACAGACGAGAACAGTAGAGTAGGGGTTTTCAGCAGTGGACAGTGGTCACCATAAGTACTCTGACTGGTCTGTAGCTGCACACTTCCAAACATAGCAAGCAGCCGTGCATTGTGCGTTCGGACACCTTTCTCACGTGGCCAGCATCAATTTTGTCATCAATTTGTGCTACAGTAGCTCTTATGTGAGATCAGACCATATGGGATAGCCTTCAGTCCCTGTGTTTTGGGCCCCCATGACCCGCTCACCAGTTCACCATCTGTCCTATCTTGGGTTATCTTTGGTAGGTAATAAGCACTGCATACCAGGAAAAACCCCACAAGACCTGCTGTTTTGGAGATGCTCTGACACACTCTTGTAGCCATTATAAGTTGGCACTTGCGATGTCAACATATCACCTACAAGAACTGACTGTTCACTTACTATCTAATATATCCAACCATTTGTAATGAAATAATATTATTCACATTCACCCATCGTGGTTTTAAAGCTGTGGCTGATCAGTGTACGTTATTGAGGTGGAAGTAAGAAAGTTTCGTAGTGTGATTTATGTGGGTAGAATAAGAAAGTGCGGAATCAAAAATGACACCAAGACTCCTAGCAGAAAAAAAGGTCTCATGACCCTCGTCATCAAGATTGATTGAAAGGGAGCCTCATTTTCTTAAGCTGAGCTTTAGTGCCAATTCAAAGGACTCCAATTTTGTTGCACTAATTTTAAGGAGTTGTGTTCTATCCACGTTTTAATTTCACTGAGGTAAGACTCTGAACACTGAAATAGATCTGCGTATCACCTGCGTAAAAATGATTACCCAGTCCAAAGCCATGAATAATATGTTGTCATCTTGGGAAGTACTGCATATCGGTGTATCAGACTCGGACCCGGGAGAGGCTGAAGGGTTTTGTTCCAGCCACATTTTTAACGGATGACCATTTCTTGCTGTCTAATTGATTGTCGTTTAAAAATTTAAAGCCCTTAATTGTGTCTTTTTTTTCCTCTAACTAACTAGTGGCCACACATTTAAAGGATAAAAAGTGAACCAACAGATGACGGGACATCTTGATCACATTTGCATCTAGGTGTCCATTGTGCAATACGTTTCAATAAAATCTCTGAAAAACAAAAGTGAAGGTCTAAGAAATACTCATCTGCTCTGCTCCACAAAACATTTGGACTGTGATCTCAGAAAAACTGAAATCAGCAATACTGGAAATGCACAGTGGAGCAGCACAAGAGCAGTATGAGGCAACGGAATTAAAGAACGGGGAGGATTGACAGCAACAAGCTCCTAAATGATAAATAGGTTATTTGTATAACACGTTTTCATACAAATGATGTGAGTGCTTTACATAAGATGAAGAAAGAAAAAATTATGAAAATTAGGTAATGCTAATTAACGAAGAATAAAGTAAGGTCTGATGGCCAGGGAGGACAGAAAAAAGCAAAAAACTCCAAAGGGCTGGAGGAAAAAACAAATCTGCAGGGGTTCCGAGGCCGCGAGACCACCCAGCCTGCACTGGACTGGGCATTCTGCTTAACCTAAATGATCTCAACCAGGCCTCTTGGTTTATTTATATACAGTAGAGTCTCGCTTATCCGACATAGACAGGCCGGCAGAACGTCGGATAATGGGAGGTGTTAAGAAAAAGCCTATTAAACGTCAAACTATGTTATAATTTTACACATTACGAACCTAATACAGTGGAACCTCAGTTCATGAATGTCTCTGAACACGTACAAATCGGGTTATGACCAAAAAGTTCGCAAAACTTTTGCATCTGTTCACGACCACACACTAGGTATACGAACGAGGCAGTTTCCCTTTCGGTTTGTGCGCGCCGATGATTTCCACACGTGTTCAGTCTCCATCTGTGCATTCCCTGTGCAGCAAAAGAGAAAGAGCGTGAGAGAGAGACACACACACACACACAGACACGCCCGAGAGAGAGAGAGAGAGGCGCAGAGAGACACAGACAGAATGACAGAACAGACAGACAGACACATGTGCACGAGATAGAGAGACGCACAGACAGACAGACAGACACGCACGCACGAGAGAGACACAGGCGCACGCACACACACAGACAGACAGACAGACACACACACACACACGCATGCACGCGAGAGAGAGACACAGGCGCGCGCGCGCACACACACACACCAGACAGACAGACACACACAGAGAGAGAGACAGACAGAATGCAGACACACACACACAGACAGACAGACAGACAGACAGAGACACACACACACACACACACACACACACACACACACACACAGACAGACACACAGACAGACAGACAGACAGACACATACATACATGCACGAGAGAGAGAGAGAGAGAGAGAGACAGACGCGCGCGCGACAGAGACACAGACAGAATGACAGACACACACACACACAGACAGACACATGTGCGAGAGAGAGAGAGAGACAGACAGACAGACAGACACGCGCGAGACAGACACAGACACAGACACACACAGACAGACAGACAGACAGCAGCGAGACAGACACAGACACAGACAGACAGACAGACAGACAGCCACATGTGCACGAGAGAGAGACACAGGCAGGCGCACACACGCACACCAGAGAGGACAGGCCACATACTCCACTGTAATCATGTTTTACAACAAAACAGAAAAATTTAACTGAAAAAATGAACTTAGCAACAAAAAATAGACTACGCTCACAACTTGCAGTTCTTGTTGCCGATTGATGCATTTTTATTTTTTGGTTTTTTTTTTGTGGTGGGAAGTCAGATAATACAGAATGTTGGATAAGCGAAGGTTGGATAAGCGAGACTCTACTGTATTTAAATATATATATATATATATATATATATATATATATATATATACGGTATACACATACACGCACGAAGGGGAGTCAAAAGTTAGAAAATGGAATGAACCTTAACAAAACTGTCATGATGTCGTCTCCACCCTTCTCAATGCACTTGCACCACCTGCCAGAACTCCAGCAGAATAAAAGGTTTTGCCTTGTCCTCTCCAGCACTCGTGCGCCGCTTTCTGTCTTAAATCAACGACCACCCAGCTGTTTCTTCAGGAAGTTTCTTTTTTAGTAAACATTTAAAAATGAGTCTCATAATCCTGATCACCACACATGGATTAAAACTAATATTGGAAAATCATATTTTCAGTTATTCTTTAAATCAACAGAAACAATCTCCTTATGTGGTAATAAGTTAAATACACGTCTACCTTTATCATTGCATTAAATGATGAAAATGAAAACTCTGGTGCACCTAAACAGCTACAAATAATGAGGACATCATCAGAGAGTAATTTAGAAGAACCTTGTCTTACAGTAGTCTCACAAACCTCACACATCTTGCCAAGATCAGGAGAGTTCTCGGAGGCCCCGAGAAGAACCAGTTTGTTGTCAAATCGTTGTAATGTCTCCACTGGCAATCTAGCCATCCAGGTCAGGTCATACCACTAAGTTCAGCCCAAGAGCTAACTGAAAGGAGAGTCCAAGAATCCCAAGATTAAAGCAAGGGATTTACTGGCAAGGCTTACCTGAGTCAATTTCAAAGTGTACGAGTCAACCATCTGAAATGGACAGCACAACTCTGAACAACATGAGAGGTCACAATGGAAGAAAGACGTCTCAGCTCTCAAAAAGACAATCCAGATTGATGACTGACGTTTCACTGATGCAACACCTACGTGAAGAACAGGACTGTTGAAACAATGTGCTGAGGAGATGAGATAATGATATGGTACAGCTGTTTCACCATAATGTCAGATATTCAGGTTTGGTGAAAACTAAAAACAAAAAACGCCTTTGGCCAAAAGAGCCTCACACCAACTGTCAAACATGGTGGCAGAAGCATCACGGTTTGAATCCACTTGTTTGCCTCAGAACCGGGACAGTAAATCCACACAGAGTCACCAATGAACTCCACATTCTTTAAAAAGGGTACTTGAGGAGAATTTCAGGTCATCGGTTGGAAAAAAAAAAGCTGACCTGTAAGTGGACACTTTGACAAGACAGTGACCCAAGACAAGAATGGCTGAAAAAGACATAATGGAGGTTGTCACGCGTCAGCACAAATCTTGATATAATTTAAAATAATGTTTGCTTACAAGATATTTTGTACTTTGCACATGGCCATATTTAAAATATCTGTTGACAAAAGAGGCGAGTTATTCTGTACTTTTATTTAAGACAGTGATTGCTTACAAGAGATTCAAAGTTATTTTATACTAATTTTAATTTTCTTTGCAAGAAATACAAGCTATTTTTTTTCTACTTTTTTTAAGGAATTCACTTTTTACATTATAAATACAATGGGACCTTTTTCATAAGACATTTCGTTTCAAGCAATGTGTGCTTTGATTTTGGTTGAAAAATATTCAGTAAATAATTATAAATACTTCATCTCTGTGTGATTCCTTCAATTATTGTAAAATCCATCCACTATCCAACCTGCTATATCCCAACTACAGGATCACGGAGGTCTGCTGGAGCCAATACCAGCCAGTACAGGGCGCAAGGCAGGAAACAAACCTTGGGCAGGGCGCCAGCACACCGCAGGGCACACACACACACCACTAGGGACAATTTAGGACCGCCAGTTCACCTAACCTGCAGGTCTTTGGACTGTGGGAGGAAACCCACGCAGACACGGGGAGAACATGCAAACTCCACGCGAAGCGAACCCACACGTCTCCTAACTGTGAAGCAGCAGCGCTACCCACTGCGCCACCCGATTGTAAAATCACAATGATAAAATATGCACTCTTTCATTAAAGAAAAAAAAAATCTCAGATTTAATAGTTATTATTTACAGTGTAAATCGTGTCAGTGAGCTACGCGGGCACAAAACAAACAAACAAACAAATAAACAAACAAAAACAACAAAATAATTGTTCATTAATCATAATCGAGGTAAAATGCTCAATTAATACCGATACTGATTTGGGGTCACATCGCCCAGCCCTAGGGGGCGCTACCACTAACAGTGTCGTCTCCTTCTCTCCCTGAGTAACCGCCCAGTGAGGGCACTTGGCTCCACCCCTTTTGATCCCCCATCCATAAAAGTGTCAGATTCATTTGCTAGGCGGATAAACTACTAGATTAAGTTACATTAGTCCCATTAAAAGTGACTCAAGTTGGCCCGAAACTCTGGGCGTGATGATTTCTCATTTGTATTAAATGGTACAACTTGGTTGGCACCCCAGATTTTGATCCGGCTACTTGTCGTTCCTGCCCCATGCCACAAGGTTGGCAAAATGGCAGTCAAAGCCCAGATCTTAACACTATTGAAATGCTGTGGGTGGGTGAACCTGAAGTGGACAGAACATGCAAGGAAGCCCCCAAACAACATACAGTTGAAGGAGTTCTGTCGATTAGTCGGCCATTACTAAGAGCGCCTGCAAGACGTACTTTTTTTCCCAAAAGAGGCAACACCAGATAAAGAGCTGTGTTTACACGGGCATGTCTTCTTACCTCAAGAAAAATAAAATGACAATTTCTAATTTCATTTCATTATCACAAGGATGCCTCATAAACACAGAAGGCTTGTTTTCTTGAATCAAAACCTTTGCTGCTTCAAAGCAGACATATTCGATACGTTTTAAGGCTTTTTCATTCAGCTACGGACTCGTGAATCCATTAGTCTTGTTGTAAGCTGCACCTACAGACGAGCTCACTTGAACATTTACAAAAAAATGCTTTACTTTGGAACACAACTTTATGTAGGAAATGAATTTGTAGCGTGATTGTGAAGAACTAGCTTTGACTTTAAAAAGCACCAAACTGGTCCTTTAACATTAGTTGAGATGGGCAGGACCCAGGGGCGGCACGGTGGCGCAGTGGTAGCGCTGCTGCCTCGCAGTTAGGAGACCCGGGTTCGCTTTGCGTGGAGTTTGCATGTTCTCCCCGTGTCTCCCACAATCCAAAGACATGCATGTTAGGTGGATTGGCGATTCTAAATTGGCCCGTTTGTTTGTGTCCTGTGGTGGGTTGGCACCCTGCCCAGGATTGGTTTCTGCCTTGTGCCCTGTGTTGGCTGGCATTGGCTCCAGCAGACCCCGGGACCCTGTATTCAGATTCAGCGGGTTAGAAAATGGATGGATGGATGGATGGACAGGACCCAAAATCAAGTACAGTGAATCCTCAACACTCGTGCGTTTTAACTTTTCACGACTGTAAGCATTCATGCAATTGTTTTTATAACTTCTTTTTTACTTTCCCGAACCCTAACAACTTCCACATGTTCGCCGGGTTCGTGGCTACGCACAGTAGAGAAAAAGAAATGAGAAGTGCGATGCACGCAAGTTTCTGGTGCAGCTTGTATCCCAACTGATGCTTCACCAGTCTTGTCTGCCGTACCATTATACAGTAAAAAGTGCCACATGCATTTGTTGCATATTTTCAATTTTTTGCTTAAAATATCAAGTCTTGTGTTTCAATTATGCCCCCAAAACGTAGTGCCAGTCCTGCGGGAGCTAAGCCCAAACGTGCTGTGACAGATAGGTGGCGCTGTCGTCCCCTTGAACCCTCAGATCAGACGCCAAGCACCAGATAAAAGTCCAATAATTTTTTATTCGGACCATAATAATGTGCACAAAGCACCCTCCACTCCACAATACTCATAAATCAATACACAAATCACGATGATCAATCCTCCACTCCCAGACGCGTTGCCACCCTTCCTCCCGACTCAGGTCAACTGCTGGGATTTCCCACAGTCCTTTTATATTCCCTGACCCGGAAGTGCTTCTGATCCCCCCAGTCCGTGTGACTCTTATCACTTCCGGATCAGATTAAAACTCTTCTTTTCTTCAGCCCGGAAGTATGTCATCTCTTCTGTCCCCGTGACTGGGAATTACTTCCGGGCTATATGGACGATATAAGTCTCTGAGCCTCCCTGCAGCGTTCCCTTGCGGCCCCCATGGTATCCAGCAGGCCTGTGAAGGAAAACTCCAATATCCATGATGCCCTGCTGGAACTCGGGGCACCTCCATGCTGCCGGAAGGGCTCCATCTAGCAGCGTGGGGGTATTGGCCGGGATATCTCACAGTGCAAAATCAGTGGAAAAAAATAAAGGTGTTCGATAAACTTCATGCCAGAAAGTCAGCTGCGAGTTTGACGTTAATGAATCAACCAGCTGTCCAGAGACCTCGAGGCTGCCAGTCTCACCATCGATCGCATCCTCAAGGTTAAACGTCAACTCACCTCTGCTATGCTTGCGTACACCGAGGTCTCAAGTGGCGCACGAAGCAGATGTCGCTGACCGGTTACGTCGAGCCGGAGTGCCCTTCACAATCTCCAATGCCACCCGTGAAGGACAGAGTGTTGGAGGCGACATTGAGACCTTGCCAGTCTCTGCGTCTTTTGACGGCCGTGACGAAAGGTTTCTTCTTTTTTAATGGGGATGTTAGTGCGAAAGGTCACAGAATTCTAGTGACTGACTAGTGACAGACTAAGGGCCTTACGTGTTACAGATTGTATTTCGTGTGTCGAGACTCGAAAGCCGTTTTCCTGGACCTGTCAGGTGGCAACACAACCCACAGTTTCTTACCCATTTTATACATTCTTTAGCATAAAGCGAACTATTTATATAGTATAGTGCCTTTATAGTCACCATGATTAGGAATCATGTTACAAATCAATCTATTTTATTAAATTGTGCAATGCCCAGCTTTCTTTACCAGATGCACTTGTCCAATGTGAACTAAAAAAATACGTATATGTTTTAAAGATCAACTCTTTAGCTGTGTCAAATCTGTATGAACAGACAGGCTCAATAAATTAGAGGTGGTGGAGTAATTTGCTCATCTTTTGGAATGAGAGGACAGTGTAGCACTATATTAAATCGCTCCTCTAACAGTTTCCGAATCTCTTCGTCTGACAGGCCATTAAGCTTCTCCTTCTCTACCCAGCACCCTGGACTTGGATAAACCACATGTTTGAACCTGCGGCCCACGTAAGAAAGGACTCCATTGGGAAGGTGAAGGCAACAAAGGGACTTGCAGTAGAAGAGTGAGCTGGGGGAGGTCTGGTGATAGACACACATCTCAGAAAATTCCTCTACGGATCGTGGCGTCAGTGTGAACTTGTAGAGCTGCTCCCATTCACTCCGGCTGTGGACTGTAGTGATGGCCTCCTTATTGGCTGCAGTGCTGTGGCCACCAGCGTCTTTGCACTCTTCATCCTGCATTCTTTCGACGATCAAGACCTCTCCTTCTTGTTTAACCCTGTAAACTCCATTGGGCTGAGTCTGGTTAGATTCGGTCTCTAAGGAGAGTGGAGACTGGAAGCATGCCCCAAAGCCCACATCACACAGCCACCGGTGTCCCCCAAGGTTGACCATCGTAACGAGGTGGTCAAAAGGAGGTCCAAAGCGTTTAGTGATGCTGTTCTTTACCTGGGCAGCCAGGTGGGTGACGTTAAATCCAAGCTGGGACAACAGCCATCCAAAAAGGCTATTGTTCTCATAGCAGAACCCTCCCCTGTGCTGAACGACAATCTTATCATAAACCCAACCCAAATCCAAGTGAATTCTTCCCCCTGAATGGATTGTCAGATCCTCAAAGGGAACAGTAAAGAGATGCTGGCGACTGAGTTTTTGTAAGTCTTCAAGCGTGCCCTCCGGATAACCAGGGAACTGAATCCGACGCAGGTACTTTTCGACATCCATCACCCTGGAACAGGAAATCACAAGCGTTCAGTTTTACAAACCTCCTAGAAAACCTCACATTAAAACTAGTGTGGTGCTGAGGTGTCACCCGTTGCACGACTGCACTCGGGTCCTAAATTGGGGGATCCTGAGGTGGTTCTTCATGTGGTGGGTGCGGACATGTGTCTCCTCCTACATTGTGTCAGATCAATCGTCTTTGTGACTCCACAAAGTGGACACGTATGTGGCTCTGAACAATGTGTGTATAAAAAAAATGAGAAGAAGCAAAGGACTTTGTAGACAATCTACCTGCCGCTTTACAACGTATATACTATATGTGGAGCAAAACTAACTAAGACTGCTTTCAAATTTATTACCAAAGCAGAACATAAACAAGAAATCCTGAGCCTCATTCTGACAGGTGAAGGTTACGGGCCGCGTGGTGGCCCCTTTTATCAGACGCAAGAGTAGACTTCACTTACAGTCTGCACTTGTGTCACTACTCCCGTTCATCCACTCACCAGCCTTTTGGGACTATTCAGTTCACAGTCACCATTCTCTTACACACAAGACTATAGTCTGCTACCTTAAGATTTCACCCAGGTATAACGCAATATCATATTAATTAAAGGTTACATTTTTGTTTAAACCTGCTTGTACGTTTCCACCGTATTATTGCAGAGAGGCTAAGAGACTAAAGTTCATTTCTTACACCCTTGATTGACTTAGTTAAGAAATGAACTTTAGTCTCTTAGCCTCTCGGCGATAGCATACTGTAGAGGAAGTGTACAAGTAGGAAGAAGGTTTAAACAAAAATGTGCTTTATTTATTACGATTAGTGCCTTAGACAACATGTCTAATTGAATGTGGCTTCACACCATTTCAGCCTGGATCATCCTGTAGCTGTGAAAGCTGATGAGAATCAGCAAAACACATTCAATATATGTATGTCAATTGCAGGTGGCTCATAATCCTAGTAGTTACACAAAGTCTCTGGTCAGGTTCTCGTTTCTGTTCCGCTCTTTCTGGTTACTTCTATATCCTGACTGTGAACTTGGCTCAGTCAGCTTGTTTCTGTGTCTGTGACACTTTGTGTTCCTCTCTAACCCTACCAACTTATCGGCTAACTTTTTTTTTTGTCCTCTTTTTTACATTTTGAGGGTAATGACAGTCCTGGAAGTCTCTTGTTCCAGAAATCACTGAAACCCGACCATATCAGATGCACCCCAAGACTTACTTGTTCACCTATAAAATGATCCCACTAAACAAATACTAAGTACAGTATATACTTTTTATCCTACCGAATGTTAACTCGTTCTGCTTAATTATTAACATTTATAAAGTAACGAGTTAGTAATGGGTTGGATCGCTTTAACTAACTCGTGAACTCGAAACCAACAGTCAAGGTTGATTCATTCTGCTGTATTATTGCGGCCCCTTCCTGGAGTCCAAACATTTGAAAGAACAACGGTTTTTGGTTTTAAAGTCAGGGATGTTACGCTGGCAATATAAACAGGACGAATGTTAAAATGAACAACTTACTTGGAACGCTTTGAGTAAAGCCGTCAGTTTCCTTGTACTCTGTAAAAGTTTTGCTTTAATTGTTTTGCCCCACCACCTACTAGTGATGTGTCGTTCGCGAACGAGCCGGCTCTAAGAACCGATGCTTTGAAGCGAACGAGAGGAGCCGATGCTTCAGCCGCTCCTGCTCAGCTCTGCTGAAAATCCATTCGGCTGGGACGGGACTTTATTTATATGGGCGCACAGAACATTTGCTCATAATGCCGGCTCGTTCACAAACGACACATCGGACTAGGATCGTACCACTATGTGAAAGAAGGAAGGGGGGCAGATGCTCCGAAGACAGCGAGTGTTGGTACAGGCCAGGTACACTGTACCTGTCAATGCGACAGACGAGGAGCCAGATTTAAATGCAAGCGCCTCGTGAAGAAAAAAAAGAGTAAAGAAAGGAGTGAAAGCCGAAAAAGCAGCAGCATCTGGCTGCAAAGCTAAGTGCAGAATTTGTAATATGAAAATATCCGTTAGAGCAGGGTCAACAACAAACCTGCACAGACATAGGCTATAAGATCCACCCACCCATCCGTGCAACTGGAGGAGAGCGTGCCTTCTCTCCTGCCATCCACTGACCCTGGAAAAGAGACAAGTACTTCTGCTGCAGCCTCCAGTGTCTTACCGAAAACTGCAGGTATAACACGGTCTTCAGTTCAAACCAAAATAAGCACATTTATTTAAAAACAAATGACGCCAGACAAACAAAGAAGTGCCGATGAGGAGCTGGCTAAAATGATAGCTAGCGACTTTCAACCATTTTCCATTGTGGAGGACATTGGATTTACAACTTTTGTACAGGCCTTAAACCCCATGTATGTTCCTGGCCTAAAAACTTTTATTCAAAGAGTCATGTTGTTGTTGAGACTGGCCTTTGTTTGCTGAGGTTTTGTGTTAAGTTGTTCATTTAAAGCTTTTATTAAAATGTTAAATAGTAACGGTGTATTTCTGTAATGGAAAAAATGCATAAAAATAGGTAATGTCTGAAAACAATGAATAAGAAATTGCTTATACACAAACCATTCATAATTGCTTAATTAGGCTAAAATATAAGCATCCAAGTGATACTAAACGAAGAGCCGTAAGAGCCGGCTCTTTAAAGGGAGCCGATCCAAAACAGCCGAAGCTTTGAAAAGAGCCGGAGTTCCCATCACTACCACCTACCTCGCTCCGTCTGATACTTTAGCTTCAGAAGGCGTGGGCGGGCCCGACAAAATTAGGGCGTGTCCATAAACATTCCACTCTATGCGAACGCAAATTGAGGGGTGTGGTTATGGAGATTAAACTACGGCGGCTTTCGCCGCGAAACACGTCAAAAAAGGGAGAAGGGTATTGCTGCTGAATAACAAAAGTGATTGACTGCGATTTTTTAATTTATGATTGGCTGCTAGGTGTCTGACGTACACAAATTTAATATATGATTGGCTAAGGTCGGAAATACTATATGTCACGCCCGCCCACTTTTCTCCGGTCTGCAGCATTATCTTACTTTTTAAGGCTGCGCTCAGTTCGATTAGAACGAAAGCAGATGTATCCATAGACATATATAAGTAGACGCCGCATTCACTGTGTTGCCCAGTCGGCACATCAGCCATCTTGCGATTGGCAAAAGTGCCATTTAAACTAATACAGGTAGACGCGGTAACCGGGTTTTCTGATGAAAAAATAATAACGTTTAAAACAATATCGTTTACATACAACAGATTTTGGCGAATCGTTTAAATGCATTTATATCCATTTATACATAGCATTTGTTAAATAATAATAATTATTATTTTATTAATAATAATAATTAATAATTCCTCCCATATAAGGTATAAATACATTTCTTGGACTTCCTTCTTCCATCTCCGAAACATTTCTAGACTTCGTCCTGTTCTTACGCAACACAGTACTGAAGTATCGGTTAATGCCCGAGTCACCTCACGTATAGATTACTGTAATGCTATTCTATCTGGCATCCCACAAAAACGTATCCATCGCTTACAACTTCTTCAAAATTCTGCTGCCAGGATAATAACCTGCTGTTGTAAATCCACTGAACACATCACACCGATTCTCCCTCAACTTCACTGGCTCCCTGTTAACTACAGAATACAATACTAAATACCGCTCTGAACATTTAAAGCTTTCCACCGCCTCGCTCCTCCCTACCTCACTGATCTCCTCCAGACTTGCACTCGTCTCGTTCACTCTGATTCTCATCTGCTGCTGTACTTTCTGTACCACACGTCAAACTCTGTGCTATGGGAGCTCGAGCGTCTCTCCTGGTGCTCCTCAACTCGGGAATTCTCCACCGACCCCCTCATATCCGTCAGCTCGATTCAATAACACATTTTAAAACTACCTCTTTTCAAACTGGCATACCAATTGTGAATTTTGCACTGTTACTGCCAGTTATCTTTGTTTGTTTGCTAATTATTTATTTTGATTTATCATTCTCTTGTTTTAATTTTACTAATGTTGGTAAGAAAGGCACCTATTAAATAACATGTATTATTATTATTATTACTACTGTGACGCAAACTTGACCAAAGTCTGAAAGTCAAAAGTAAGACTACAACTGGCAGTCTGGTCTTTCTTTTAACATTGAAATGATGCACTCAATAAAAAAATAAACAATTTTATTTTATACAAATTGGCTTAATAATTTCTGAAAACATTTCACTCATTCCTCTCTCAATCTCTCTCTCTTTCTCTCACACACACAATGTGGTTACTTAAGGCAGGTTACTTATAGGCAGGAGAGGATCTAAAATCCTTCAAACAGAACTGTCTTACATAGCTTTTTCCGTGTGTTGCCACTCTGTAATTTGAGTGTATTCAGTCTGGTAATGTGGTGCAGCCTTAGTTTGCGGAAGGCAGACACAACTAAAGACATGAGCATGAAATGATGGTTGTCAATTTCAAACTGTGTTTCCTCCTTGACAATGAACTCATCATCTGAACCAATCTCAGCCCGGATAAACTGATTGATCAAACATACACTGACAGCTTGCCCTAATGTCGACTGTCGGATAACACAATCAGCTACTTTGACCACCTTGACTGGACCCTCAGAAGGAATCATCAAACCTCCTTTGCTTTTTAATGTGAGAAAGTGGTAGCTTTGATCATATGACGCCGGTACAGCATCTGTTACCAAACTAGCACGGCACACATCACAGGACAGCTTTCTCAAAATCCCGTCTAAGGGCTACCTGACCTCCCACTACTTCCTGAAGTGGGTTTCTTTGGAAAACCTTCAAAGTTTGAGAAATGTTAACAGCTAACAACATTCTACATAGTTAGTGACTAAATACGTTTAGCCAAAACGTTGTTTGGAGGATCACTTGAGCACATAAATGCACAACTTTGCTAGCTTAGCCTGGCGTAGCTAAAGTTAAGATTATAAAACAGGATTTTCTAATGGCCAAATACAACCAAAACAATTGTTCAGCCTTACCTTTGAAATGTAATCCCCCGGGATCTGGTTTGGAGCGTACAGCGGTTTGTACAATCCCAAGCAGCACATGCGTGAGGTATCTTTATCCATTACTTCACTCCACAGCAGTGCCACTCGTAATATGGTGGCGACGTTGATGTACGATGCTGCTGGTCAGGCGGCGTCTAGTAATTCAATGTCTATGGATATATCTACTTGACAGATTCCATCTTCGCGCGACGTAAGCATTGACAGACATCTTTTTTTTCCAAATAACTATTTAAATTACGTACATTGTACATTAGCAAACAGTCTCAGTTAATGCACATTAGTTTATTGCTTCGGTGTGACTGATGTAAAACACTTGGACCAGCGGGACGGAGAGAGAGAAGGAGACCTGCCTGTCACGTCAACGAGACTGACACTGATTGAGGGGCACCTTGAACATGTGAAGTAAAAAGGAAGGGCTGAGCGGTAGTGATGAGTATTTGGCAAAGTTAATTATTAACTAATAACTCAGAAGATAAGTATGCAGATTTTATACACATTTATACTGATCAAAAGACCCCTTAGTTGTTACAACTTCCCTTATAGATAAGGGAAGTCAAGCAATGACACCTTTTGTTGGCTGACTAAAAAGCATATTGCAATCGCTTTTTGTTATCCAATAAAAGGTGTCATTTTGCTTGACTTCTCATTGTATCCGTAATGGCTAACACGGTACAACTACTATGTTACAAATATGAATAGAGAAAAGGCCAGCAGATGAATCATTTCAGCAGGAATGACGGCTATTATTCTTGCTTTGGAAATGATAAATGAGGTTAAATTGGCAGTTAGCAGACACATTATCATCTCTGAAGGCCATAGACTTGGAAAATACATCAAATAGAAATGATCTTTTATTGAAGTAAAACATGCCAATACAATACAATACAGTACAATACAGTACAGTTTATTTTTGTGTAGCCCAAAATCACACAGGAAGTGCCGCAATGGGCTTTAACAGCCCTCCTCTTGACAGCCCCCCAGCCACGACACTCAAAGAAGACGAGGAAAAACTCCCAAAAAAAAAACCTTGTAGGGAAAAATGGAAGAAACCTCCGGAAAGGCAGTTCAAAGAGAGACCCCTTTTCCAGGTAGGCTGGGCGTGCAGTGGGTGTCAAAAGAAGGGGGTCAATACAATACAATACACAGAACAGAACAAATACTCAATACAGCATAAAAATAAAAAATATTAAGAAGTACGTAGTAGAATTTAACAGTAGATGATATCCCATAATATGACTTGGATACGTTTAGAGTCCTGGAGACCTCATCCATCAAGCTGCCTCCCCCATTTGGCCATTCCACAGCTGAGTCAGTGCTGGGCCAGCCAATCCGATGAAAGGACCCCTCTACCCCATGATTCCTGTGATCCTCCATCAGGGATGACTTTACCTCAGTCAGTTAAAACAACTTGGCAGGTGGGCCGAGGCACCAAGTGTCACATCTGAGTACTGAGAAGAGAAACAGAATAGGTGAGGGTTAGTAACAAATTATAACTATCATGTTACTTGTGTTTTAGTGCTAATGACTAACAACAGAGATGCAGTCTGCACAGTTAATCAGCAGCTCTAGTCAGGGTGTGCTAAACTGAAGTCATGAGGATTTAAAAGCTGAGACCGAAGGGGCACCTCTTATAGTAGCAGGCAGACCACCCCACAGTTTAGGGGCCCTGTAACTAAAAGCTCGACCTCCCTCTGTTATCGATACAATGAATGACACAATTGTCATTTTGGTTTGTTTTTTTTTTTTGTGGATTAACTTCGAGTACAAGAAATTTGGCAAATGAGAGGAGACCATCCAGAAATGTGTGTTTATCTAATAATGGCTAAGCTGTAGCAATATCTCATCCAGACACTAATTCTTAAAGGTTGTCAAGGTTTGTGCTTGGACTCCATGACTTGGTAGTTTGTTTCAGATTCCCACAGCTCTTGGCATAAAGAACTTCTTGACCCCTTGAAATGCACGACCCCTGAATTTCCACGGATGTCCTCTGGTACATGATTCACTGTGAAGTTGAAAGAATTCTGCTTGATTGACTTTATCAATACCTTTGAGAATTTTAAAAACCTGGTTGAGGCTCCCTCACAATCTGCTCTGCGTGTCACTAAACAGGTTTCACTCTCGCAGTCTGTCACAGTAGGACGTGTCCTTAAGTCCCAGGATGCACTTGGCTGCTCCCCTCTGCACAGCTTCAAGTGCTGCTATGTCTTTCATGTATCGTGGTGACCAGAAATCCACACCACACTCCAGATGCAATCTTAAAACCGCACCATATGGTCTGGGCATAACATCCCCTGATTTATATGTAACAGGATTTTCCAACATAACCTAATATTTTATTTACGTTTTTAATTGCTTCTGCACGGCTCTTAGACAATGAATACATTGTGACAAGATAAACCCCCAGATCCTTTTCAGGAGTTTCTTCCTGCAGCTCAGTGTCTCCCATCTTGTATTTATAACCGGTGTTTCTTTGGCCGATGTGTGCCACTCTTGTACGTTACAGTTCTGAAGCTCGTCCAAGCCTGTCTGAATTGTTTTTGCTGCCTCCTCTGTGTCTGCCGTTAGTCAATCTGTAGTGTCATCTGCACGTTTCACAACTTTGCTAACTATATGTCATTAATGTAAATCAGAAAAAGTAACGAGTTTGGGGACAGACCCCTGAGGGGCTCCATGACGCCCCCATTCTCTTCTTATCTATACAACATGAGATTCCAGCTCATAAAGGAGTGTATGGAAATTAAAGAGCCGAGGAGTTTGCTAGACAAACTTTGCATAGAACAGAAACTTCAAGACTTTAAGGGGCCTTTAGGCAAATGAGAATTTAAATGTATATTTTAAAAGGCACTTTTTGGGAAATGGCAAAACATCTGGGAGAGGAGTGATGAAAGAAGGCATTTGTTTCAGTTAAAACTTCCAGGAAGGGGTAAAAATGAATGGTGTCCACATGTTAGAGAGGAGGAGATATCTCTTAATAGATGAAAGCTCAGGCATGTTCTGAATCAATACAATTATTATATGGGGAAACATAAAACAGGACAATGTGAGCAATGGGGTATTAAAGACACAGTGGAACACTACAGGGTCTGCTGTTTGTTACAAATATAGCAGGTTAAGGCAGAAGCTGACTGGAAAATTAAACCTCAAGGACGTCTCTTTAGTAATTGAACAGAAAGAGCTAATAATACAATCAAGAATTTAAAGACTTTAAGTATCTAAAAGATACAGAAATGAATAATAAATTCTAAACGTGGCCGTACAAGTTCAGTAAGCCCTTCAGGGACTGGCCAGTGTCATCACTACACCATAGTATCCCGCTTTTTAATGTTGTCACACAGTAAGTAACACAGTGAATTACTATTTAAAGTGGGGTTCAGATTTTTGTTGTAAAAGTATAAATAACAATTTGAATGACTTCAGAAACTATACTTTTATATGGGCAAGAATTGCATAATTTTTAAAATATTATTGGTAATGTTTTCATATTTAGGGTTTTAACACCTAAAAACAATAAACAAACAGCTGGACTAGTATTAATAAATGCAAAGGCATTTTGTGCTTTGTAAGAATAAATTGATTTAAGCATATCAGTACTTTTTTATTCATTTTCCTATTAATTCATCAATTGTAAATCTTCATAATTACACATAATTGATTTAAAATAAAAACTAAACACTAACAAAATGTTTCAATGAAAAAAAACATAAGGGGTGGTGCAGTGAGGGCACAGCGGGCTCAAAATAAGGAGACCAGGGTTCACATGCCAGGTCCTCCCACAGCCCAAAATCCTGCAGTTTAGCTGGACTGGTGGTGCTAAACTGGTCCTGTGTTGTGTGAAAGTGTGTTCACCACGTGATGGGCTGCTGCCACGTTCAGGGCTTCTTCCTGTCTGTGCCCATTGCTTGCTGGGACAGGCTCCAGGTGCCCAGCCACCCTACCCTGGATAAGTGGGTATGGAAATAGATACAGTAGGTGGACTAGTAAGACAGATAGTTAGACAGATAAAACTGTCTTCTTACAGAAGGTCTTCCAATAGACAGATAGATAGAAAGGCTCCATATAATAGATAGATAGATAGATAGATAGATATGAAAGGCACTATATAAGATAGCTAGATAGATAGATAGATAGATAGATAGATAGATAGATAGATAGATAGATAGATAGATAGATAGATATAAAAGGCACTATATAAGATAGATAGATAGATAGATAGATAGATAGATAGATAGATAGATAGATAGATGAGAAAGGCACTATATAATAGATAGAAAGATAGATAGATAGATAGATAGATAGATTTAAAAGGCACTATATAATAGATAGATAGATAGATAGATAGATAGATAGATAGATAGATAGATAGATAGATAGATAGATAGATAGATAGATAGATAGATAGATAGATAGATAGATAGATAGATGAGATAAGATAGATAGATAGATAGATAGATACTAGATATGATAGATAGATAGATAGATGAGAAAGACACTATATGATAGATAGATAGATAGATAGATATATAGATAGATAGATAGATAGATAGATAGATAGATAGATAGAAGGCAGATAGATAGATAGATAGATAGATGAGAAAGACACTATAATAGATAGATAGATAGATGAGAAAGGCACTATATAATAGATAGATAGATAGATAGATAGATAGATAGATAGATAGATAGATAGATAGATAGATAGATAGACACTATATAACACATAGATATGAAAGGCTCTTTAATTAGATAGGCACTTATGAAGATAACTATGATAGACAGACAATGGTCTAAACACACACCAGAATGACTAAAAAGAAAGATTTGTCTGTCACATTCCCAGTGAGGCATTATGCTGGTGTATTTCAGTCGGTATAATGAAGCCCCCATAGTGTTTCTAGATCAGTGGTTCCCAACCTTTTTTTTTGGCCATGCCCCACCTAGGCCCCTCTAAAATCATGATGTCCCCCACTGTAACATATACCTTATTCTTATTATTACCCATTCAAAAAGTGAACTCCTACTCACGTGGAGGAAGCCCATAATGTCATTAATTTGGACTAAACAAACTTCCAAAGAACATGGAAACAAAAGAGGGAAAGGACAGTTGAAGTACTGACAAAGAAATCACTAAGAAATTCTTAAAAAAATGTATATAATTTGAAGTAATAAGAAAATACAGCAAATACAGTTTTGAAAACATATAAGAGACGTGCTATTCATAAATATAAAATAACTTTAATGACACATTTTTCTGTAATATTTTGATCATTTTATATTTTTGTTATATTGCAAAATTTTATAATCATTGTTACAATTCATATTATTTTAATGGTAAAAACGATTCCTAAGTAGAAAAACCCAAGCCGTTTGTAAACTCATAAATTAAAGGGTTCTTCACCATCCCTTCTATGTTTATATAAATATATAAATGTCTCTGTAAAAAATAAAAATTATTTGTTTATTTTGTTCTATCATTTTTAACAGTGAATTTCTGTTTTTTCATTTTATAAATTGTTTAACGTACCTAAATTGTCGAATTGCCCCCCACGTTGGGAATCACCGTTCTAGACCAATAAGATGGACTTTTTCATGTTCCTGACCAAACTTGGGAACCCTGTCTGTTTGCCCAGTTGCTTTGGGTAGAAGCCTTTGCTAAATGAATACATGACTTACAGCCAGGATATTCTCAATGCGATTAATTGGCTGCGATGATGGAACACACATCTGTATAAAACCACCGAGCCTGACCGAAGGAGAGAACTGCGCGCTGTTCCGTTTTATTGAGAACAAGTAACAGAAATCAGGAGGAAACTGTCGATGTGGTCTTTATTGTGCGTCTCTTTGATCGTGTTCACGTTGTCCTTTTTAATCTACGAGCTCTCTAAAATAATCGTTTCTGCAACATACTGTACACATTAACTAACTCGGATATTATTTCAAATATGGACTACAATGCTTACATGGGGCATAAACATTTTCATATACGGTAACAGCGTCAGTTGCACAATTGAATAATTTACTGCACAAAGTTTATTCACTGATTTAATGGCTTTCGCATTCGTACTTTCAGTCAGTGCATTTAAATGAGCACACATAACCCCAATAAGGCGAGTACCCCAAACGCACTATTTCAACATTTAACTACAGCAGACAACTGGATGAAAACTAAACTGACCATCTATATATATAATTCACTAAGGCAAGACAACCATGAAAAGCACGCCGGAAGGGGCGTGGATTCACTAAGCCGCCAAGTGAGACACTTATGGCGCACACAGGAAGGAGCCACGCCCACCAACTCCAAGACCATTGGATACAATAACAACTCGCAGAGCCACACCCACCAACTCGGACACGACGACACAGAAAAAATGGCGTCATTTATGTTCGTCTGTCGCAGAGGCCACATGCAGTGCAGGTCAGGTTAATGTCATGTACCTCCGAGCTACGTTGACTGTTCATAGAGGCGTGTTTCTCGCGGAGGTGAATCGCCATATGCAGCGTGTGAAACGGTTTGCGAGGGGTATCCCATGGCATCCTTAAAACAATCCTTTAAAACTGAGGTTAAAGCACAATGAAGGAATCAGTCTTTAAAAACCAATAAGCCCTGTGCCTCTGTTTCATTACCGTCTCACCTGCTTCACCAATGAAGGCCCTGCAACAGTCGAGACGCTCTGTCAGCAGCTGACCTTCTCTGTGCCTGACCGGTTCATTCAGAGGCAGCGCAAGAGAAAGCCGCGTCAGAGACAGACAGAGGCACACACACAGGCAGCTGGTGGGCGGCTCTCTGTGAGTTTTTCTTGCGAGCGGACACATGACCAGGCGGTGTGTATGCTTCGAGAACGAGGCTGGACGCGACAGGACCATCTAGGGTGGAAAACCATCTAATGTTGCGGATGTGATTCGCTGTATGCAGTGTGTAAAACAGTTTGTTTGTCGCAGATGTGAATCGCTGTATGCGGCGTGTAGAACAGTTTGCGAGGGGTGTCCCTGTGTCTTTCCAGAAGTATTCAACCATCAATAAATAATTATGCGGCGTTTGTTATGCCACGGGTTTACTATTGTGTTGTATTTTGCTCTCTCCAGAGTTCCATCTTTTCATTCACTTACTGTTGTATTCTCACACTAACCTGTTTTAGACAACCGTGTCTTTCCAGAAGTGTTTACCATTCAATAAATAATTATGCATGAGATTGAGCGTGTGTCTAGGCGTGGGT
Organism: Polypterus senegalus; assembly: GCF_016835505.1. Classification (NCBI taxonomy): domain Eukaryota; kingdom Metazoa; phylum Chordata; class Cladistia; order Polypteriformes; family Polypteridae; genus Polypterus; species Polypterus senegalus. The sequence goes on from NC_053158.1 coordinate 23,530,259, forward strand.
AAGCCGTTGAACCCCATTCAGGCTGCAAACCGTGGAATTGCCACTAAGTGCGACTCATACGCTCCCACTGTTTTCGTCCCTACCCTTTGTACACACCCCCCTCCCACACGTTGACTGTTCATAGAGGCATGTTTCTCACGGAGGTGAATCGCCATATGCAGCGTGTAAAACTGTTTGCGAGGGTATCCCATGGGATCATTAAAACATTCCTTTACAACTGAGGTTAAAACACAATGAAGTGAGCAGTCTTTAAAAACGCTTTTGGTTTCGACGACGCGACGCGTGCAGCATAGCAAAGTGTTGTACACGCTACATACAGCAATCCGCATCCGCGACAAACATGCGCCTTCTTAGCTGCTCCTGCACTTTGTACACACCCCTCCCACTCGCTACGCGCACGGACGATTGTGTGTTGGTTCGTTCCGTGCATTGCTACAATGTTGCTTTTCTTGCTGATTTATTACATTACCGATTTTGCAAATGTTAAATTTTCTCCTTGTGCTTAAAAATTATTTAAAAAACGGCCTGATTATGCGGCGTATGGTACGCCGCGGGTTGGCTAGTTTATTAATATTGATCTCTTGCCAGATTGCAAGCAGCACACTCTTTTCTGATTGGCTGTGCGACTGAGCTTTGAGAGTCACGCGCCACGTGTGCTTTTTACCTAACAGCCTGGGGCCTCATGTATAAACGGTGCGTACGCACAGAAATGTTGCGTAAGAACTTTTCCACGTTCAAATCGCGATGTATAAAACCTACACTTGGCGTAAATCCACGCACTTTTCCACGGTACCTCATACCTTGCAAGTTCTCCGCTCGGTTTTGCAGACTGGCGGCACCCAGCGTCAAAGCAGTGCTACTGTTCCTGTGTGGTTACACCTTATTTTCCGGACGCGGCTTTATAAATACAACGAAACTAACCGCATATTGTTTATTAGTGTAATGCATCTGATTGTAATCAACTCTTAACAATATAATGGTAGAGGGAACAGCCATAGTATTCCAAATACCAGAACTGCTTTAGCGTTGTTACTCTCACTTCTTCTTCTTCTTCTTCTTTTTCTTTCAGCTCCTCTTGTTAGGAGTTGCCACAGCGGATCATCTTTTTCCATATTTCTCTCACTGCACCACTCAGAGTATTTATATCACTGTATCTGAGTGTGAATCACAGCAGCAGCTGATCGGAAAGAGAATTATTGGTATACAGCTTCAAGGACACGCTGTCTCAGCCACTGCAAAATGTTTTAAAGCCTTTCCTGTACGGACCTCGCGGTTCAGAAACAGAAACGATATCATTTATAAGGTGAAATTCAGCAAAATATGTTTATTAAATTATACAGATAAAACTTTAACTTCATTTAAATAATCTATATTCTTCACTGGGAGTGTCGTTAAGGATAGAATAATTAAACATGTACTACGAAGACATTTCAATGTTCTTTAAACGTTTTGAAGAATCGGCGCTAAGCTTACAGATGGCTTAACATCTATTACAGAGCTGATTGTATGGCGATCGGTTACTTGGGGAAAGAAAAGCACTGACTGCAGTGACGGCTACGCCAATATATATTGAATATAAAACAGAAAGAGAAAATAACAACACAGCTAAAAACACAGCGACAAATTTCGGCAAAAGTTAAATGCTTGTGTCATGAGCACGAGGTGGCTATGCAGCCATCCACTGTGCATAAGCTACCTTACTGACGGGCGGGCGAAGGAGCCACCGATTCTTCCTCTGCCCAGTGCCACCACAAGCCTAGAGCCGCCCCTGATTGTACTGCTGCAATAAATTATTTAATCGAAGTGAAACCCATGTTTAATAACGTGCTTTAACTCCTATCATCATGAAAATGACATCACGTATACATCTCAGTATTTTAGTTATTCAGAGAGCTGTAATATCACGAATGTAATGGATTATGTGTACAGTTGGAGGAAGAGAGCCGGTTTAAGAAGCAAGTAGTGATTCACACACATAGAGCACATAGAAGATCACATACAAAACAAAGCATTTAACGTGCTACTTTAATTACGATGTGATTTGAGAAACTGGTTAATTAAACGATTTTAAGATGAAGTTTATGATGTTCTACTTTAATGACAAAATAAACTACGTGATTAAAGTGGAAATGTCGAGATTGAAGTTGACATTTTGTGCTTTTTCCCACCGTGTGCCTTTTTTCTCTGTACCCTAATAAGCTTTCATATGACACTCAGACAGTGGGCTTACAACTCGGCTTTTTACGGCGACTTTGATATGTGACTTCTTTTTTATTTCCGGCACTGTGCGATTTGTGAATGTGAGCTTTCAAGTTTCTCCAACACGCTATGTCACTCGATCATTGTGCTGCTGGAGTGGGCAATGAACGTTCACTTCATTCAAATATATTAAGCATTTTCCTCTGGAATTTCATCATGTGGACGCTCCTAACACAGCTGCTAAAAGCGTGTGCGAAGCTACGGACGCGAACACTGTGCAGAGTTCATGCGCAAACTGCAAAATCCGTAACTCTGACCAGGCCACATAACCTGAGAAATTTGACGGTGTTATCCCAGTTTCTCAAGCGGTTTAAAGGATCACAAGGCATTATAGAAACCTGGTTAGTAAGGTTTATGTAAACGCACCGATTGACACTCCATTCTCCCCGGACATGTCGATAATCCTTATGTACTGTAACCGGTACCTATTGCTCTGCTGGCAAGATGGTTTATCCCTCTGTTTTTCAGACTTGTAGATCGGTTGTTCGGTGCTCGACTCGTAAATTTTGCCGTGAACGCGAGTTAATCAGGATCAACCTATCTAAGATTGCGTGAGCCGATCGAAATCTTATGTTCCTGCGCTGGCTTGAAACCAGGATTCTTTTTCTGAGATCCAGGAATAATCCTCTCTTTTTTTTTTTTCCTGGAACAGACCCCGATAGTGACAATACAGGAAGTTACGATAGGACGTACAAGCGGTTGTTCCGCCTCGATTTACGCATGCGTGGTTGGCCTTTTCCGGCCGCTCTGTGCTTTGGCTGTTGCTAAGACACGTGCTGTATTACAGTGGCGTTGCCGAGGCAACAGAAGTCAAGACTCAGCGGTAGGTCGGTAATTTCAAGAGGCAATGCATTTTACAAAATACACTTCGTATACAGAAATGATGTAAAGAAAGTGTGCGTGCATTTAGCGGTTATGGTTATTTTAATGTCTCCGGAATTGCCGCGTGTGTTTCGTTAAATTTATTTATTTTGATTTGACTGATTTTACTTATACCACTGTTTTTTTTATTAAAGGACAATGGGAAAATACAACTTGAGTAAAATGACTTGTCAAATCAGATCAACAGAATTATAATTCAATGTTTGGAGCTTTGCTTTAGGTGATTTTTAGGCGGAGTATCAGTGATTAATTTAGACTGCTATTCAGAAACTGTAAATCACTCTTTTTAGAATTCTTATCGGCCATCGTAGGCGATTACACGCTAACTCTACGGTAAGCATTTGTTGGCCAACAAAAAACGTGCCTGGGGATTTAAGGCAAAAAGCGCATTTCTGGATCTGTCTTAGAAGTGTTAGGGGTATAATAAATGAACGGATAGTGTCTTCACGTAGACAAATGGAATAAGAAAATCAACACCCTTTATATCGTATTTCTAAATAATTACTTAACCTAAGTGCAAAAGTTCCAGATATTTATCATTTGCATTTAAGCGTTGGTGTTAAAAAGTTTTTTAGAATTGACGGGTTGTCGTGGTCGGTCTGTAGTCTGTTTTTAAAATGTCTTCTTGAAAATCTGCATGTAATCCACTAGTTTCACAATTTAACAAAGATTTTAGCTGTTAGGTTTTGTAATGCAGGAATTTAACGGGCTGGTATTTTGTTCTGAGCTCTTCACGTGTATTGATGAGTTTTTGTAACCTTTTTTTCTGTAGCTCATTTTCTCAGACATTCCCTCAGATTATGTTGACCTCTTTTGCAGCTTTTTGATAAAAGCATCAGATATGCAAATAAACGTATTGTACATGTAATATTAATGTAAATGTATTTCTCTATCTCCCCGTGTCTGTGTGGGTTTCCTCCCACAGTCCAAAGACATGCAGGTTAGGTGGATCGGCGATTCTAAAATTGACCCTAGTGTGTGTGTGGCTGTGTTTGTGTGTGTGTCCTGCGGTGGGTTGGCGCCCTGCCCGGGATTGTTTCCTGCCTTGCGCCCTGTGTTGGCTGGGATTGGCTCCAGCAAACCCCCGTGACCCTGTGTTCGGATTCAACGGGTTGGAAAATGGATGGATGGATGGATGTATTTCTCTATGCTACTGTTTTATAGAGGCGTTCAAATAAAAAACGGAAAACGACAGCCGCCTTTACGCCTGTCTGTCCGAATCAAACAACTTGGCTCCCAGCAAACTGATTACATTGAATTCTCTTTAGGACTTTCAACGTTTATTGAAATGTCTCGGAATAGAGAGCAGTGTGGACATTTTTGACATCTAAAAAACTCCTCCATTACTGATTAAGTAACTGTTTAAAATGTCCATCGAGAAAGGTTGTTTCAACTTGTGTATGTTCCTCTTTTCCATGTTGGATAGCTGCTCCTCACAGAAGACCAGCACCCCAGTGTAAGTTGCGGAGAGGGCAGCAGAGTTGTGTGCGCAGGTGTGAACACTCGCTAAAAGTTGTAACAGGTAAGTGAAGAGTTCTCCTGTAATATCCTGAACAGACTACACTAAGAAGTGTTAACAATGTCAAATGATATTGGTAGGTGTGTTGTTGTCCACCTTAATAAAAGTACAGGTGTCTGTCCGGCTGCTGTGTCTCTGACATTCCCAAAGATGGCGCATCACAAACATTAACACTGCTCTAACAAATCCCATACCAAATGGCATATAGCAGAGACATATGCATTGCATGGTGCACTCCAAACATTTACACCACGTTTTACGTTAATGACGTAGATTTCAACCTGTGTTAGACAGGTAGCACAGCTAGTGTTTCTGGGAGTGGGTACTGTTTGTATTTGTATGGGACATTGGCAAGAATAATTGAAATGACAACATACAATATAAGAGATAGACGTGTTTGTTGATTCAGTAAATAATTAACAGTATTATGAGGTCCATCCATCCATTATCCAACCCACTATATCCTAACTACAGGGTCACGGGGGTCTGCTGGAGCCAATCCCAGCCAACACAGGGTGCAAGGCAGGAAACAAACCCTAGGCAGGGTGCCAGCCCACCACGGATTATGAGGTCTTATAATTAATGTTTAGGATGTTTACTATTTAATGTGTTTAGGGGAGCAAACACCTCTTAGGGGAGGCTCAGGGTTGCTTATGACTGTATAGCAGGGGTGGGCAATGTCGGTCCTGGAGGGCCGCAGTGATTGCAGGCTTTTGTTCCAACCCTGTTTCTTAATGAGAAGTCAGTTACTGCTAGTGAAGCACTTATCGCTTCATTTTAGTGGTCTCGCGTGTTAAAGATCCCCTCCCTTAATTGCTTATTTCAGTCTTAAACAGCTGCATTCAGTGTTTTTAATGGCTCCCTATTAGCAATAATTTGCAAATGACAAAGGAGCCAGCCGTTCTGCATCTAACTCGTTTCCACTGTGTGGATTCTTCATGCACTATTTGGTCTAATAAAACTCTTAAGAGAAGAACGTGACAGACTGAAAATGATCCCCTTTAAGCTTCAAATCTATTGGACAATTTCCTATGAAAGGAAATAAAAAATCCAGAAAATAAGAACATTATATTGCAGGCTAACAAGCCGTAAAATTCAATACGGTCTGAGATCAGTTTCTAATTAAGCACTTGGGTTGGAACGAAAACCTGCAGCCACTTGAGCCCTCCAGGGCAGACATTGCTGTATAGGGAGATAGGAGGGGTTGAGACAGGAAGGAAGATGGAAGGAGGGAGGTGGGTACGTGTGGAGGAGGATAGCGGAAGAAGCCTGGAGAATTGACAGGGAAAGTAACTAAATGTGCCGTGTTAAAAAGGGGGTGCAGACAGCTTAGTGACATTTGTTGTTGTAGACGTGTGCATAGCGAGCCAAACGGCAGGCCGGGGAAGGGATCTTGCTGCCTTTTCAGTTTCTTATTATTCAATAAACCCAGCGTATTTTGAGAGGCACGTTTCAAGAACCTTAAAACAACAACATTTATTTATATAGCACATTTTCATACAACAAAAATGTAGCTCAAAGTGCTGTACGTAATAAAGAATAGAATAAAAGACACAGTAAGAAAATAAAAGTCAACATTAATTAACATAGAATAAGAGTAAGGTCCGATGGCCAGGGTGGACAGAAAAAAACAAAAAAAAAACTCCAGACGGCTGGAGAAAAAAATAAAATCTGTAGGGGTTCCAGACCATTAGACTGCCCAGTCCCCTCTGGGTATTCTACCTCACATAAATGAAACAGTCCTCTTTGGATTTAGGGTTCTCACAGAAGGACTTGATGATGATGGTCACGTGGACTTCTGGCTTTTAGTCCATCATTGTTGGAGCATCATGACTCGCTTCATTGCCAGTGTGGACCGTCACAATCCTTAAATGCAAGCTTGCAGCTGCTCTACTAGCCAATGAAGCATTGTGATTATATATTTGTGAAATTCATTAGCATAATTCATACACTGTTGTTTTAGGGTGACAACTGGGCAGGTTTCGAGACACGTTCATGCACACGCATTTACAAAATGATTGTGACTTATAAAGGAAAATTGTGTAATAATGTGCGTATGCCAGGTTTTCCATCCATCCATCCATCCATCATCCAGCCCGCTATATCCTAACTAAAGGGTCATGGGGGTCTGTTGGAGCCAGTCCCAGCCAACACAGGGCGCAAGGCAGGAAACAAACCCCAGGCAGTCCATCCATCCATCCATCCATTATTCAACCTGCTATATCCTAACACAGGGTTGCAGGGGTCTGCTGGAGCCAAATCCAGCCAACACAGGGTGCAAGGCAGGAACAAGTCCCCGGCAGGGTGCCAGCCTACCTCAGGACACACACATAAACACACGCTCACACACACACACACAGGGACAATTTAGGACCGCCAATGCACCTAACCTGCATGTCTTTGGACTGCAGGAGGAAAGCCACGCAGACACGGGGAGAACATGCAAACTCCATGCAGGGAGGACCCGGGAAACGAACCCAGGTCTCCTTACTGCGAGGCAGCAGTGCTAATACCAGGTTTTATTAGTCAGTTTTTTGCCATGCACATTTTCCTGTTTTCTGTGTAGGAATATTTTCACACTCAAATCCACACAAAACTTTTATAAATGAGATGCCTAGAGACTTGAGTTTCAGGTCCAAAAGCACATCTGTTTGTAACATTACCTTCTCAAACACATAATATCAGCAGAATAAACCCGAATATTAATCATCCTTCCTGCTTCACAAGTTTTGACCTGCTCTTGTCCCCGACTACAACACAGGAGTTGCATTGTGGAAGCACTTCTGGGTCTGTGGGTCCTCTCGGCTGCTCCTCCTAATGGCACTCAACCTTAATGGATCTACCTATTTGAACTACAGCTTCCATGTAGCCCTGCTTGTTTCCAGATGTGCTCCACAGAAGGCATGTTGCCACCCAGCAATCCTGGGAAACAAGGATCCAGGAGGCAGTCTTCCATTATACTAGCCTTATTTTGGCTTCATGGCCCATCCATGTTGGGATGCTAATCCAGCCATGCCCCTTATCCACCCATTATGTTCATCTCTATTGTAGGGAATGGTACACCATCTATTTGGGCCAAAATGGCAGCCCATTTCTTCCTACTCATCCAATAACTAACAAAAGTACAAAAATTACAATTTATATTTCTCTTGAGTTGGAATCTACTGTCTAGGAAAGCTATTTCAGCCATCAAAAGCCTGTCTGGGGTCGATATTTAAGTGGTTTATATAGTAAAATGACGTTAAGAAACTTGTGTTTTGTTTACTACACTACTACACGTGATTGCGTTCAGTTACTGTTGTCATTCCTCCATATCACTTATTGTTGCAAAAATACGAGGACTGATTAAAAAGTAATGAGACTGTCCCTGTTTCTCTGTCAAGCATGTAGACATGGGAATGCTGTGCTGGTGTTTGTGAACAGCATGCATCGATGTGTGTGACCCTGCAGTGGGACCACCATATTCTCCAGCATTCTGTCACAGCACCCCATACGTGTCCTCATGGTGGTTGAAGAAGACGTACAGCAGAGGTCTGTGATTGAATTTTGTGTTAAGCTTGAGAAGAGTGGTAATGAAACTCTTGAAATGTTACAGCAAGCATACAGTGTTTGAACAGTTAGCCGTCCTGCTGTATTTCAGTGGTGGAAGCACCGAAGGGTCAGCGACACACGAGTGAATGACGAAATGCATTCTGGGATGGCCATCAACGTTGTCAGCATTGCCAAGGCTAATAAACTGTTGCAACAGACAGAAGGCTGACAAATCACAATCGTGGGTAAGAAATCGAGAATCCTCTCTGGCACATATTGAACAGTGTTCTTGCACAGCCTAACTCGTCATAGCATCTGCTTGTCTGTGAGGTTTCTGGGCACCCACCTGGCGCACACACACAACGGATTTTCAGTTTCTCTGTCACGATTGTGATTTGTGAGCCTTCTGTCTTTTGCAACAGTTTATTAGCCTTGGCAATGCTGACAATGTTGATGGCCATCCCAGAATGCATTTCGTCACTCACTCGTGTGTCGCTGACCCTTCGGTGCTTCCACCACTGAAATACAGCAGGACGGCTAACTGTTCAAACACTGTATGCTTGCTGTAACATTTCAAGAGTTTCATTACCACTCTACTCAAGCGTAACACAAAATTCAATCACAGACGTCTCCCGTACACACATTACGACACATTCAAGGTGCTTCCACTTGCTGTGACAGAACGCTGAAGAATATGGTGCTCCAACTGCAGGTTCACACACACCAGCACAGCATTCCCATGTCTACCTCCTTGTAAGAGAAACGCAGGACAGTCTCATTACGTTTCAATCAGCCCTCATATTTAGTTAAGGTAAAAAGTTACATATGGCTAACTGACGAATAAACAAATACGTTTAAAACTGTTAACTAAGTTCCTGAAAGTACCTGAATATTATGCTATGCATACATTTTCATTACTTGTTTTATTTTGTCAGCTAAAATTAAACATTGAATTTTATATTTATATTCTTTTCTTAATGTGTGGAATTTTTTAAATGGAAGATTCTACTGTATTTGTATTAATGTTTTTTATTTGTTTTTAATTCCAGATCTTCCCAGCTCTTTTGACACTTCTTCCTTGGTTCCATTTATTTATCTGGTACTTTTTCCTTCTTTTAAATATTTAATTTTGTTTTTTATTTGTATTCTCTCCATTACTGCAGAAGTGTTTGAAATAGAGTATCTTAAAGAAAATAGGTGCTAAGATTAAGTATTTGGGAGAAGAGCATTTAGACCCCATATTTTGTTATGTTGCAGCCTTGTGCTAAAATTGTTTAAAGTCATTGTTTCCCTCATCAAGAAACACTCAGTACCCAAGAATTACAAAGTAGTGACATAATTTTAGAAAGTTTGTTTAATGTATTAAAAATAAAAAAATGGAATTATCAAATTTCCACAAGTATTCAGAGCCTTTATTCGATACTTAGCTGAAGCCCCTTTGGCAATGATTCCAACCTGGAGTTGTCTTGGGTATAGTGTGACAAGCATCACACACCTGGATTTGGAGACATTCTGCCATCCTTCTCTGTCTGTTTGGATGGAGACAATCAGTCAGTCAGTCATTTTCCAACCCGCCATATCCTAACACAGGGTCACGGGGATCTGCTGGAGTTAATCCCAGCCAACACAGAGTGCAAGGCAGGAACAAACCCCGGACAGTGTGCCAGCCCACTGCAGGACACACACACACACACACGCACCACTAGGGACAATTTAGGATTGCCAGTGCACCTAACCTGCATGTCTTTGGACTATGGGAGGAAACCAGAGCACCCGGATGAAACCCATGCAGACACAGGGAGAACATGCAAACCCAGGTCTCTGTGCCCTTGAGACAATCAGTGGGCAGCAATTTTCAGGTCTCTCCTGAGATGTTTGAGCTTTGGCTGGGGCACTTAAGAACATTCCCTGTGTTGTCCCCAAGGCACTCCTATATTGTCTTTACTTTGTGCTTAGGGTCATAGTGCTGCTAGAAGATGAACTTTTGGCCCGGTCTGAGCCCCAGAGTGCTCTGGAACAGGTTTTCATTAAGGATATTTCTGTACTTGGTTCTGTTCATCTTTCCAATAACCCTGTCTAGCCTCCCAGTCCCTGCTGCTAAATAAATATCCCCTTCTGCTGCCACTACCCCACTTCACCTTTGGAATGCTGTTGTGCAAGTGATGAGCAGTGCTTGGTTTCCTCCAGATGTGATACTTAGAATTGAGGCCAAATGGGTCAATGTTGCACTCATCAGGCCAGATAATCTTGTTTCTCATAGTCTGAGAATCCTTTAGGCATCTTTTCGCAAAATACAGGCAAACTTTCATGTGTCAACTGGCCACCCTGCTGTAAAGCCCAGATTAGTGGAGTGTTACAGTGGTTGTTGTCCTAATGGAAGTTTCTCCCATCTCCATATAGATTATCTGGAGCTCAGCCAGTGTGACCTTTGGGGTTCTTGGTTAACTCCCTTGCCAAGGAAATTCTGTCCTGATTATTAGCTTGGCTGAGCATCCAGTTCTCGGAAGATTTTGTGGTTGTTTCAAACTTATTCCATTTAAGAATTGTGAAGGTCACAGTGCTCTTGGGAATCTTCAGTGCTCCAGAATTTTTTTTATTGCCTTCCCCAGATCTGTGCCTCAACACAATCCTCTCCCTAAGCCCTGTAGGTAATTCCTTCAATCTCATGGCTTGGTTGTTGTTCAACGGTGGGACCTTCTAAAGACAGGTGTGTCCCTGTCCTAATCCTGTCCCACCAACTGATTTGACCACAGATGGACTCCAAACAGGTGTAGAAACATCTGTCTCCACAATGATTAATAAAATGGGATTCATCTGCACCATATGTCAAGGCATAGGGTCTGAAAACTTGTCAATGTGATATTTTAGTTTATAATTTTAAACAAATTTGCAAAATTCCAAAAATCTCATTTTTTGTGTCATCATTCTGGGATAATGAGTGTTGTTTGATGAAGGCAAAATGACTTTAAATTATGAATGTGAAAAAGTGAAGGGATGTGAATACTTTTTGACACCTCTGTGATTTGGACAAATGGGTAGCCCAGTAACTCTGAGGTTAGAGCTACAGCTGCACTGATCCAGCATGACAGTGGTTAACTTGTCGCTCCTCTAATATGCAGTCTGATTTGCACCTAAAGCTCTTCTTTGAGGGCACCACAGTGGTTATGAATGAGTAGTTAATGTGACAGCAAGTAATACAGAAGATCAAAATTATGTGTTAACTCTCAGAGAACAAAATTTACATAAAAAAAGTCAGCTATTCCAGCACTTACTCGAGTACTCAATAAAACCCTTTTATCTGTGACAGTGTGTTCTTATGAAGAAGTTTAATTAAAAAAATGGCATCCTCTGTTGCACCACAATATATATATATATATATATATATATATATATATGTGTGTGAACTGTTTAGAAGACAGGACTTGATTTCCCACCATACACTGCATCAAGAATCCATTATATGCTGCATTCACATCCTGTAGGACAGGCAGGAAATTCACGTCTCTTAAATTGGAAATTTCATGTGAATGCCCAAAGATTTTGGAGGTCTGAGTTTGACAATTTGGAGGAAACAAAGCTACCTGAACCTACCAAGTTGTGACATAACACTGACCTTTCACTACAGTCAGTTGTACAGTATGAAATAAAAACTAGAACCTGGACTAAATTGTCAGTCAGTCAGTCATCTTCTAACCCGCTATATCCTAACTACAGGGTCATGGGGGGTCTGCTGGGGCCAATCCCAGCCAACACAGGGTGCAAGGCAGGAACAAACCCCGGGCAGGGCGCCAGCCCACCGCAGGGCACACACACACACACCAAGGACAAATTAGGATCGCCAGTGCATCTAATCTGCATGTGTTTGGACTGTGGGAGGAAACCCACACAGACACGGGGAGAACATGCAAACTCCATGCAGGGAGGACCCGACAAGCCAACCCGAGTCTCCTAACTGCAAGGCAGCAGTGCTATCCACCGTGCCACCGAGCCGACCAGACTAATTTGTATTTTGAGTAATGAAGTACACCTTTAATGTTCCATTTGCTCTTTATTTTCATGAACAGTTTATCTTTAATTGCTTTTTTGGAGACCCAAAATCGACAGAAACCTTACATTTGTTCCAGAAATATTTTGAACTAAACTCCCATCTCTCCCCCTACTTTAGTGTCAAGAAGTCTGCCTTCAGTTCAGAAGCTCAAACCCTCTTAAACATGCTTCTTGTTAATGCAGTACTCTGATTTTTCCTGAAGTATTTATTTAACAATATTTTAGTTAAAGTAGGCATGTGGTTTGCCCATTGTGACACTACGACTGGATGACTTGACGTGGATTATTTCGACGCCAGTAACATGACAATTTTTTCATGGGAATTTTTTAATTATTTGTTATTGTCCAGCATTGGTTGCCATATATTTCAATTCTGTGAGAAACTTCGTTATCTCCGATATGAGATTAAAACATGAAAGCAATATATAAACACAAAATTTGGGGTGGGTTATCATTGTAAAACTGTTCCACATATGTGAAAGAACAGTATATGATTTGCATTGTAGTTTTACTTATAACGACTAGTACATAGTGTATCCATTCATTAGTACAAATGCAGACTGTTGCGGAAAGTTTAAAACATTTGTTTTTTAATAATGTTTAACATGATACAGAAAGGTCTGACGTTTGTCATTTTTCTGAGTCAATTCTGAATTAATTCAGTTTGTTTCTTTTTGCAGCAGTCATGCCTCTTCCTGATACTATGTTCTGTGCCGAGCAGATTCACATCCCCCCGGAACTGCCAGATATTCTAAAGCAGTATACCAAAGCTGCTATACGGACACAGCCTCACGACATCATTCAGTGGTCTGCAGCGTAAGAATACTCTGTTGTTTGTTTTTGTTTTTTATTTGATAAGGTGTCTGGTCCACAAATATCAGACAATGCAGTTTTGTGGTGTTTTGTTACATCATACGGTTTTTCATCATTTTGATAATGTGTTGTAGTCATGCTTTGTTAGCTTTGTGCCCGTAGTATTTTCATAAAGGTGATGAAAATAGACACATTTTGAGGTATTTGTCTATCCATCCATTCATCTGTTTTCTTACTTGGTGGTCCAGGTCAAGATGGTAACGAACTGGTGCCAATTCCAACAGCACTGATGCAAGGTAGCAGCCTATTGTGGGTAGAAAGTTTGTCTGTCACATGGCACAGTACTGCACACATCCACACTTGGTCATATTAGACTTAATCCAACCCATGGTCACGGGGGTGGCCTGTATCAGTACCAGGCGCAAGGCAGGAACCACCTTTCTATGAGGCACTGCATGTAAGCATTTAGAAGCAATATAATTTGCTAAACATTATTTTATTACATAGCATCAATAGATATAAAAAGGTCACAAACAGGACAGGAAAACAAAGGAAGGAGTTCCAAGTCATTTACAGCGCTTTCAGAAAGTATTCAGACCCCTTCACATTTTATTATGTTGCAGCCTTGTGCTAAAATCATTTCATTTATATTCATTCTTTCCCTCGTGAAACAACACTCCGTATCCCTGAATGACAAAGCGATAACAGGATTTTAGAAATTTTTGCAAATTTATTAAAAATAAAACCTAGAATATTACATTGACACAAGTATTCGGACCCTTTGCTATGACACTTGAAATTTGGCTCACGTGCATCTCGTGTAGATGTTTCTACACATTGTTTGGAGGTCACCTGTGGTCATTTTAAGTGATTTGATATGATTAGTAAAGATACACACCTGTCTATGGAAGATATTTGTTATGAGACAGAGGTCTGTGGCAATCTGCAGTTTTTAAATAAGTAAATAAAAATGGAGCGATCAAGCTACAGAGGAGTGTAGATGTACTCGGTAGTGTGGCAGAGCAGCTCTAAGGTGTTGATGGGATTGATCATGCATTTTTGTGCAGACGCGTGTGGTTCAGATGATTCCCTCATTAGTGTTCTGCAGTCTGTAATAAGCACCATCGCACCCGCATCCCTAGAAGTATAAATAGGATCCTGAACAGGAAACCGTGGAGATAGAGCAACAAAAGACAAAATGCAGAGGTTTAAAGAGTGAGAAAGAAAGCCATATGAGAGTCAGGGTGCTGTTTGGATTTGATGCTGCTACAGGGAGAAGGCAGGCCATTGGGAAGTGACCCCAAGGTGAGTGAGCATATAGCGCTTGAGGGGCACGGTCACTCCTGCAAAGCACTCTCAGAGCAGGAGTGACCGATCACTCTAAATGGGCTTACGCAGATACAGAGGGATGGCGGTGGGAGAAAGGAGTAGGGCTTGCAAGGTCCCTGCAAGTGCCAAAAGAAAGTGACAAGGATATGAGATGCTGCTTGAGGTTGGTGCGGCCCAAGCTGAAGATAGGAATGATTGTGCCTGTCAGTTGACGTCTCCTCATGCTGAGAAGACCGTAAAAGGTAGAGCAAAGGACACATCACTTGTAGAGGGAGGTTGATCGTTTTACAAGAAGATCCTGTCTGTTGTAAATGCCTTCATGGAGGGCCTGGCAATCTGCTGGAGATGGATGGCAAACCTCAGCACCTGGTGATATCTGTGAATTGCAGACTTCATGCAAGTTGTATGCAAGGAATATGACAGCTTTAATATGCCTGCCATTGCTATGTCCCAAACATTATGGTGCCCTGAAATGGGGACACCATTTAGAAAAAGCGTTGCCATTTCTACGTGGTATGACAAATGTAAGCAAATACATGAAATGAAAGTCTGCAATGTGCACATTAATGATGTCTGAATTGTTTGATTTGTAATTTTTAACTGTGGAGCACAGGGATAAATTGAGGAAAAATGTATCTTTGTTCCAAACATTATGGACTGCACTGTACATACATACATACATATTGTGACCACTTACTGTACCTCATACCTGCAAATCCCACATACAGCTGCACTGGACACAAGTCCATCCATCTGTCGATTTTCTTAACCTGTTTACCCAGGGCAGGCTCACAAGGCAGCTGGAGCCAATCCCAGAAATCATTTGGAACATGGCAGGAACAACACCTGAACAGGATGCCAGTCTATCACAGGGTGAACACACACACACAAACATCCACACATACACACACTAAAGCCAGCTAACCTACCCAAGTCCTGGGTTCAAAACACTCTCTTTATTTTTCTTCTAACTTCAAACAGATGTCTGCTCCACAATTCACCACAGTTTAATGCAGCACCATTCTTTTCTTTCCTCTTCCTTTATTTTCTTTTCCTTCACTCTTTTCCAGGTCAGGTTTGTCCTCCTCCACTCTTGAGTCTAACTTGCCAAGGTGGTGCTGAAGGGATCCTTTTCAGCCCCCTAATAAGCACATCTTTGTCAGGTAAAACAGGGCAGCATCTCTCCAGGAGCTCTAAGGGCCCTAAGAGGGCTACAGCTCCCAGGCAGCCCTGAAGGTGTTCACATGGGGAGCTCAATTAGAGGGATCGCCCCAGAAGGCAGTCTCCCACAAACCTTCCTTTGGTTTGGCCCACTGTCACAATACATAACAGTGCAGTTTGGCAGACTGAAACACCACAGTCATTGTTTGTGTGGAGTTTACACCTGCTTCCAGTGTCTATGAGGAACTCCATCTCTTTAGAATGTGGGTGGCAAACTGGAGTATGTAAAACACAAAAGTGTGCTGTATAGTTTTAAACTGCCTGCAGTCATTATTGTACATGTTGTCAAGCCCTGCAGGCTCAGCAGCCCATAATTCTATTCATTCCTGTAAGCACATCAATTTATACAGATTGTTTGAATGAATTATAATGAATCCAGTAGTACATCATGGCATTAAAGACGCTCTCCAGTTTTTTAACGTGGTTACTTAATTATATGAAAGTATGCAAGCCTGAGGCTATTTGAGTGTATAGTGGCTTCAATTAACTCAGCACACAGATGAATTTGTGTTATTAAAACCGCTTTTCCTGGTTGGTCTGAGTCATTTGAACCAAAATAGTCTTAGTATGGAATTAATCAGAATTAGTTAAAAAATATTAAGACTGTGTTTAACAAAAAAGCAGAAACTTCAAGGAGCAATTCAGGGGTCATTTCAGAAGAATGTTATTAATCATATTTGTGTTTAAAGGAATAAGGAATGTGAACTTGTTCTTTACAGGTACTTTTCCGCCCTTTGTGCAGGGGAGACGCTTCCAGTCAAGGAAAGACTTGAATTGCCAGTAGCAACTCAGAAAAATGACACAGGGCTGACACCCGGCCTTCTGAAGATTTTGTTTAAGCAGGTATTATACACTGTTACGACCTACTCTAGATCTTTTTGTTAAACTCTACTTTAATTTGGTGCTGATGACTTCATTGAGTCCTGCTCTAATCACCCATCTATTGAGTTGCCCATTCTTAATAAACCACCTGGGTTGTGGGTGGGGTGTAGATTATAAAAAAAGCTTCTTTGGGTTTTAGGTTAGAGAGAGCGTGAGAGGAGAAGGACAGAGCAAGGGACGGAGAGTTAGGGTTGGAAGGCCTGGGTTTGGGTTTTTGTTTCTTATCTCTCTATTATAAAAAAAAATAACTGTGACAAGATGAGACTTTTTCCCGGGGACGAGACGTGATCTTTTGAAGAGAGGCCGAGACACTTTCACTTCCCTCGAGACGGACAAGTCACGTCATACTTACAACCTTGTGATACACATACAGAGCAGGTTAGAGATAATGGAAGTAGGAAAATTCGAAAGTCTCCAAAGAGAATCAAGATCACATTAGCGCAAACAATCTGAAAATTTTACTCGGGGAAATAACGAAAACAGTGAAAAGAGATCGAATATTCAGGTGCTGTACAGGCTTTTAAACGTTCGAAGCTCCGCACGAAATGCAGATCATGCAGCAGCAGCAAGCCAGCAGCTTCTTGAGCAAAGAGGAGGTGAAAAAGACACCTGTTACTTGTTTCCCAATGTATGACCAATTAAGAGGGATTTCGGAGGAGAGGCCACGTCTCCTTGGGGTGCGCTCAGCCACCCTCTTCACAACAGCGCCTACCGCTGGAGGGGTGGGGTTAGGCAAGCGAAATGCAGATCACGCGTGAGGGCAGCAGCAGCACCCCAGCAGATGCTCAAGCAAAGAGTAGTTAAAAAAATTTATTTGTTTCTTGTTGTATCACTGTTTAAGAGAGGTTTCAGAGAGGCGGCCGCTGGCAGGGGGGGAAAGGGGTTGGCAAGCAAAGTGAGCAGGAGGCAAAGCCCCGTAGTTGCTTATTAAAGAAATGTAAGCTAGCCATCTATGTGATAAATGTGGATAGTATGTATCTAGCTGTGTAAACTATGTGTAGCTAGATAGTTAAGTGTTCCTGTTTTGTGTAACTTTCTCCATATTTTGTGAGTTTTTTTTTCTTTTTGACAATAAACGGAGTCTGTTTTTATTTAGCTGGTTTAGTTTTTTTCTGTGTTTTGTCTCCTTCTCTCTCTCTCTCTCTACCTTGTGTGCAGCCTATTTATATACCCCTAGGCCTTATGATAGGCCGTAGTAACACTCATATGTCCAACTGTGTTGATTTTATTAGCTGATGATTAGTGTTGTTTACTACATTCTTAAGTACATCATTACAAGGACACTTGGCTGTTTGATCTGGAATAAAATCTTTGATTTTTAAGTTGAGGCAGACATTATAAACATTAGTAATAAATTAAAAATTGTGTGCTGATAGGTAAGGTTGTGTGAAATAGTAAGCACACCCCATGGCAATTATTGACTTTTTCAACATGTTTGAACAGGCAAACAGTAGGTGGTCTTAATGCAAAGCATGCCTACAGATAAATGTGATATACCTGAGTAAAAACAACAGGAAAATTAGCCTTTTCAGTCATTTATTCAACAAAAATATCAGTACATATAATACATATGGCTTCAAAGTTGCATAACTTCTCAC